>NW_006399784.1:15076683-15091597 GCF_000299155.1 Elephantulus edwardii
CACATCCCTGGCGTACGCCCTTCCCTTTGCTCTGTTCTGATGACGGCCTATTGGTCCAAGTATAGGTTTCTCATTAGCACGATCAAGTGTTCTGGGATTCCCATTCTTCTCAGAGTCAGCCACAGTTTGTTGATCCACACAGTCAAACGCCTTTGCATAGTGACCCTATTTTCTTAGAAATAATTATATAGGAGATAAAAGCACAAACAATAAACTTTTTGAGATTTTTACAGTTTATTTTAAAAATATCTAACTAACATCACTGATGTCTTAATCTGTAAGATTATTTTTCTTTGATAATCCAGCATCCAGGAAATTAAGAGATTAATTTTATTGGGAAAGTCTGCTGTTGGAGACCTCTCAAAAGTACTGAAGAGCAATGACATTAGGCTGGAGACTAAAGTGTGCCTGATCCGGGCTATAGACTTCACAATTGTGTGCTATGCATCAGAGAGCTGGACAGTGACTAGGGATGATAGAAAGAGAATTGATGTCTTTTAGCTGTGGTGCTGGAGAAGAGTGTTGAATATACCATGGACTGCTAGGAGAACAAACAGGTTTGTCCTGGAGAGGATGAAGACAGGCTGCTCCTTGGAGGCAAGGATTCTGAAGCTTCATCTGGTATACTTTGGGCATGTTGCAAGGAGAGACCACTCCTTGGAGAGGGACATCATGTTTGAGAGAGTGAAGGGACAGTGCAGAAGAGGAAGACCCTCTATGAGATGGATAGATTCAGTGATTGGGGTAGTGGGAATAGGTGTGTCGGAGACAATGAGGTTGGTACAGGATAGAGGAGGGTTTAGGACTCTTGTACATAGGATTGCTATGGGTCGTAAATGACTTGACGGCACATAACAACAACAACAATCCACTTTTTAAAACACTTTCACTTTAATATCTAAGTATTACAGTGTTTGTGGTTGTTGTTTTTTCATTTGGAGATATACTATTTTGAACTCTCTGAAGTTTACTTAATGATAGATTACT
Organism: Elephantulus edwardii; assembly: GCF_000299155.1. Lineage (NCBI taxonomy): Eukaryota > Metazoa > Chordata > Mammalia > Macroscelidea > Macroscelididae > Elephantulus > Elephantulus edwardii. Next base: position 15,077,671 of record NW_006399784.1, read on the forward strand.
TTCCAATTATCAGACACTTAGCATAATAGCATACTTGATATTTTCTTCTAATCAGTAAAATAGTTTGTTCATACATGATAAGGCTCTACTAGAAATATATTTTAATATTTCTTATCTGAGACAGAACAGAGCTAGTTGGATAAATGCTTCTGCCCTAAGAGTAGCTACTTTCATGCACTGAATATCAATACAAACCTTTATTCTTTGAAATTAGCATTATGAATATTAATCACACATAGTTCACCATTCGCACAGAATATGGCAAATCACTTAATGTGTTATCAAATGGATTAAAATGTAAATCATACTTGACAAAGTCAAAGAACTGTGCTTCAATCAGCATAGTTAATGTTGAGGGTTGTTTGGTGTGTGTTTGCTTTTTTTTTTCAGTTTAGAAATTGAAAGTAGAAATTTCCTATTCATTTAAGGATTTTCAATGTGGAGCATACTGTTAATACATAATGATAAATTTTGAATAAAATCTTAATTAATGTATGAAAAATGTTTTTGATGCCAGCCTTGTAATGCCTTGAATTCTGAGGATTCAACAGCAGAAAACTTCACGAAGCAATGAAGAGATGAGAGGACAGGAGTGAGTCACTGTGTGTGCAAGAATCTTCACATGAGGTTCAAAGTCATACGTAGGAGATATATTTCAACTAGTTCAGTCATTTATTTGCTTCACTTTGTTTTCCTTAAGACTAGTTTTATTTCTATTTCTCTATCAAGGAGAACATTAGTTAATAGCAAGATATTTAACATTTCTAGACTCTCACATAATTAGGCATATTAATCCATATTAGAGGGAGCCAAATGAGAGGGGCCAAAATCAGTTGATGCTTATTATATAAAGGTAGACTTTTTACAAGATTGGGCTATACCTGACAAAGTAAGTTTACTAGAAAATGCCAAGATCAGATCTCACCTTAGATAATTCAACTATACTCTTTTGAGACTCAACATTAAAATAACAATAATAGATGATGCTAACCTAAAACCAGGGTAAAGAATCATTCATGGACAAGATAATTTGTTATAGACGGGGCTGGCAAGGAAGATTTGACACTTAAAAACTGATAGAATCCCAGGTAAAATGGCTTAGGAGGCTGAAACAATATGACTTATTAGACAAGGTAGGCAGTGAGGGTTAGACACTTAAAAACTGCTAGAATCCAAGGTAAAATGTTGTAGGAGGCTGAAACAATATGACTTATTTGCTGTTGTTGTGAGACAATATTCAGTCCAATAGGACTCCTAGTGACCCTGCCTTGTGCCATGCTCACCATCTCTAACATACTTGAGGCCATTGTTACAGTCACGGTACTTATTTAGAGAACCACAAATAATTACGATTTGCTGCAGAGGAGTTTTTTGTACATGAGCTGACCGTCACAGAGTAGGACGTTAGGAGCTAGATCATGATATTGAGCAGGAGCTAGATTACAGTACTAAGCAAGCTGAGTGCCTGTTAAAAGAATGCTTTCGAAACCTGGTGTAGTATGCTTTACTGGGAGACAAGACTACATACAAGGATAGAAAGACATTTTTTGGTTTTTTTGCAAAGGCAGCATGATTTATTTAATGAATAGAGCATTCCTTAGAGGCAAGATACAATTGAATAACAACAATTCTACTTCCTATTTTTGTGATCTTCAACTTCAACATCTCTAAATTGAAGATATATTGAAGACATTGAATGGGTATATTTAGATCTAATAACTATTTGCTTGTCATTTCTTAAGCTGAAAGAATTGAAGAGCAAATTCAAGCCTTGAGTTGCAATACTTAGGGATGCTTTGGACAGAATATTAAATGATCCAGGAAGCATTAATAGAAGACAGAAGGAGTATACAGAGTCACTGTACCAAAAGGAATTAGCTGATATGGAAGAATTTCATGAAACAATGAATAAACAAGAGCTTGTGGTGATGGAGGAAGAAGTTCAAGCTGCTCTGAAAGTATTGGCAGAAAACAAGGCCCCAGGAATTGATGGCATACAAATTGACATGTTTCAACAAACAGATACTTCCCTGGATGAGCTCAGCAAGTTGTGCCAAAAAATCTGGAGGACAACCACCTGGTCAACTGACTAGAAGCAATCCATATTTGTTCCCATTCCAAGGAAAGGTGACCCAACAGAGTGTGCAAATTATCGAACAATATAATTAATATCACATGCAAGTAAGATTCTGCTGAAAATTATATGAAAATGACTTGAACAGCACATCAACAGAGAACAGCCAGAGGTACAGGCTGGGTTTAGAAGAAATTGTGTGGTACTAGAGATATTATACCTAATCTTAGATGGGTCTTTACTGAAAGCAGAGAGTACCGGAGGAATGTGTATCTATGTTTCACTGACAATGCAAAGGCATTTGATTATGTGAATCACAATAAACTATGACTAAAATGGAATTACCAGAGCACTTGATTGTGCTTGTGTAAAACCTAAACTTGGAACAGGAGGCAGTGGTCAGATTAGAGCAAGGAAACATTGCATGGTTCAAAATCTGGAAGGGTGTATGCTAGGAATGTGCCTTATCTCCATACTTTTTCAATCTATATGCAGTACAGATCACCCAGAAGCCTGGACTCTATGAAGAAGAAGGTGAAATCAGGATGGGAGGAAGAATCATCAATAACTAGCATTATGGAATAACACAATTTCACTTGTTGAAACTGAGGAGGACCTGAAGCACTTGCTTCAGAAAGTTAGACTGCAACCTTCAATATCGGTTGAAGCTCAACATCAAGAAAACAGATTCTTATCATTGGGCCAGTGGGAAGCATCATGATAGATGATAAAGAGATTGAGTTTGCTAACAGCTTCAGTTTGCTTGGCTTCACAGTCAACACTCTTGGTACCAGCCACCAGGAAATCAAAGGACCAATATATTGGTAAAATCTGTGTCAGGGGTCTCTCCAGAATACTAAAGAGCAACAATGTCAGTCTAGAGACTAAGATATGCCTGATCCAGGCACGGTTTTTACAGTTACTTGCTATGTATCAAAAAACTGGATAATGACTAGGGATGGTAGAAGGAAAATTAATACCTTTGAGCTGTGGTGCTAGAGAAGAGTATTAAATATACCATGAACTGCTAGGAGAACAAACAGGTTAGTCTTAGAGAAGGTGAAACCAGATTGCTCCTTGGAGGCAAGGATTCTGAAGCTTCATCTGACATACTTTGGACATCTTGCAAGGAGGTTCTAGTCCTTGGAGAGGGACTTTATGCTTTGGAAGGTGACCAAGAGAAACCATTGATGAGATGAATTGATTTAGTGACTGGAATTATGGGGGTAGATGTGTCAGAGATGATGAGGTTGGTTCAGGACAAAGCAGTGTTCAGAGCTGTTGTACATATGGTTGTTTTGAGTTGCAAGCAACTTGAGGGCAGATAACGATAACAACAAAAACAACCTGTTACTTATTGGTAAGGAATTGTGCTGCCAACCAGAAGAATAGAAATTTCCTTTCATTCAATTTATAGTCTCTGAAAAATCTACAAGAGAGATATGGGTCAGTTCCAACTGAATCATACACAACAACCACCTTGAACTCTCTGGAGGATCAACTATGAATCAGTTCTGACTCAAAAGTACCTAATGAGAATAGCCAAGTAGAAAGCATCTAGAAAAGAATGACTGTGTTCACTGATGGGTGAATCAAGCAAAATTTAGTGACTTTAAGAGATCGTCCTGATTGCTTAAAGAAGAGCCTTTCAGCCCACAGCATAATGTTAACAGCATCATAATGGCCAGTCAGCTTACACTTGATTGTTAACAAAATTATAAATGCCCACCTTACACCCAATTTTTAAGTAAATAGAAACAACTTCCCCTCCAGAACCTAACTGCTCCAAGCTGAAGACTCTCTGGCAGCACCAAACTGACTTTTAAATGCAAAGGCCCACCAACCAGTTTCTGATTGCTTGTAAACAAGAGCCTTCCAGCCCACAACTTATTACTGAGACAATCACAACTGCACTAAAAATATCATTGCTGATGTCAGATGGATCCTGGCCGAAAGTAAAGAATACCAGAAGAATGTCTATTAGTGCTTTATTGATGATGCAAAGGTATTTGACTGTGTGGATCATAACAAGTTGTGGCTGATATTGAGAAGAATGAGAGTCCCAGATCTTCCTTAATCGTGCTCATAAGACACCTATACCTGGACCAGGAGGCAATTGTGTGAGCAGAGCAGCGGAACGTCGCATGATTTAAAAGTGAGAAGGGAATACGTCAGGGTAATAGTCTCTCTCCATACCTATTCAATCTGTATCCTGAGCAACTTATCTGAGAAGCTGAACTCTGTGAAGAGGACTGTGACATCAGGATTGGAGAGAGACTCATCAATAACCTGAATTACGCAAAAGACACAACCTTGGTTGCAGAAAGTGAGGCGGACTTGAAATACTGTTGCATAAGATCAAGGAATGCAGCCTTCAGTGTGGACTGAATCTCAATGTCAGGAAAATAAAGATTCTTACCACTGGACCAATGGGCAACAACATTATGGATGGAGAAGTGATTGAAACTGTCACAGCTTCATCTTCCTTGGATCCACAATTAACACCTTTGCTACCAGCAGTCAGGAAATAAGAAGACACATTGCACTTGGAAAATCTGCAATTAGGGACCTCTCCAAATTACTGAGGAGTAATGGTGTCAGTTTGAGGACTAAAGTGCATCTGATTCAGACCATGGTCTTTCCAATTATTTGCTATGCATCTGAGACCTGAACAATGAATAAGGATGACAGAAGAAGAATTGAGGCTTTTGAGCTAAGGTGTTGGAGAAGAGCACTGAATGTCCTGTGGACAGCCAAGAGAACAAATACATATGCCTTGGAGAAGGTGGGGCTGGAATGCTCTTTAGAGGCAAGAATGATGAGGCTTCACCTCACATACTTTGGGCATGTTGTTAGGAGGTGCTATTCCTTGGAGAGGGACACGATACTGGGAAGGGTAGGTAAAGGAGAGGAAGACCCTCCACCAGGTGGACTGAGGCACTGACTGGTGCAATGGGCTTTTGTGTACCAGAAAGTGTGAGGATGGCTCTGGAAAGAACAGTGTTCAGATCTTTTGTTCATAGGTTCAATATGTGTCGTTCTCGACTTGATGGCATCTAACAATAACAAGAACAAGAAGATATGGAGGTGGAGTAGTAGACAAGAAAAGGGCAACAGATAAAGAACATAGTCAAGAAAGTAGCTTAGAGAGGAGGTATAGAAGGAAGGTTAGAGGTTTGTAAATTGTTTGGGATAAATTTGAACTTTACATAAGTGTACAGCATCAGGCATTTAGAGAGAGAAAGAGAAAGACAGGATATGAGGAATGTCTAAAACTTTCATAAAGAATATTCATTATATTAAGACTTAATATTTATATAAAAATATTTTAATTAGTCTTTGTCATTGTCACACCACCATCATAGCCACTGATGTTTATTGAAAAACAACTAATGTGTCAAGTAATTAATTTTATTACTATGTAAGTCAGACAGTTACATACATTATCTGATTTCATTATCTAACAACCATTCAAAATTTTAGGACTGAAAGAAATGAAGTTTAAAGATATTATATAATAACTTTAATAGTCACCCTTTTAAAAAAAGCATAATTTTACATAGTAAATATTTTAAAGTCATTAACTTAAGAGTATAACCTTTCAACTAAAGTCAATTTATGGAAATGTGGATTATAACCTTTGATCAATCCAAATCTACCCTTGAAGACTGGTAGTTGTGGTGGTGGTAAGTAATGCCAAGTCAAATAAAATTCACAGTAACACTATGAACAACAAATCTAAATCTTGTTCTTTCCTGTGTCAACCTGATCCCGACACATTTGAGCCCATTGTTGCAGTCACTGTGTTAATCCAGCTTATTGAAAGTTTTCTTCTCTTTCGCTGATCCTCCACCTTTCCAAGCATGATATCCTTCCCCAAGGAATAGCCTTTCCTAGTAACATGTCCTAAATATGTGAGATGAAGCCTTATCATCCTGTTTTCAAGGAACACCCTGACTGGACTTTTTCCAAAATATATCTTGTTTCGTCAGTCCATGGGACGTTCACTACTATTTTCCAACATCACAACTCAAAGACATCAATTCTTCTTCTGTTATCTTTTTTTCATTTTTCAGCTCTCAGATGTATAGCAAATGATAGAAAAGATAATGGCCAGAATTAGGTGCACCTTAGTCTTCAAACTGACCTCATTGCTCTTCAGTAATTTAAGGAGGTCCCTGACAGTGTACTTGCCCAGAGAAAAACATGTCACAATCTTCTTTCTGTTGGTATCAAGGCTATTGTTTGTGGATCTAAGGCAGATGAAATAATTCACAGTTTCAATCTTTTCTCCACCTCTTAGTTTTTTGTTTATTGGTCTGGTAGTGAGGATTTTTTGTTTTCTTGATATTGAAATGTAATCCATATTGAAGGCTGTAGTCTTTTATCTTTTACAACAAGTTTTTCAAGTTCTTCTCACTTCAGAAAGTGAGATTGCTGAAATTTACATACCTCAACCTGCATAGCACAGATTGTAGTTGAGTCTTCTCTCATCATGACACCATAATCTTCTTCATAGAGTCCAGCTTCCAAAATGATTTGCTTAGCATACATAATGAATAAGGCTAGAGAAAAGATAAAACCCTGATGAATAACTTTCTTTATTTTAAAACTTACAATGTTCCCTTGCTTTATTCAGATAACAGCTTTTTGGTCTAGGTATAGGTTTTGAAAGTGCATAGTTAAATGCTCTGGAATTCCCGTTCTTCTCAATGTTAGTCATTCTTTGTTGTGTGCCACACTTACGAGGACTGGCAGGTATCTCATCCTCTTTCCCTAAAAGAATTCCTAACCTTATACTCTGACCCAGTGGAACAATTGAGAAATTCAGTAGATCCCAGAAACAAGCTTTAGAAATTATCAACAATTCTTTCGTAGTTGCCTATTTCTCCTGCTGTTTACAAAATGATATAATTTCTCATCCTTTGTGGAAATATTTTGTGTTCAAAGGAGTTTGTTCTCTTTGTAAATTTTAAAAGTTTTGTTTCTTTATTAAAAATTGGCAAAAATGTTTATGAGACAAAAATACTCAAGAAAGGCTGGTAAACTTTGGTATCCTAATGGCAAGAATCTGTGCTACAATCCTGAAAGCACACAGTTCAAGACCACCGCCTGCTCCATAGGAGAAAGATAGACAATCTCCTCCAGTGCAATTAACTGCCTCTGAAAACCCACTGGAGGGTCATCTATAGGTCGATTCTGACTCGATGGTACACACAAAACCCACAACATTATAATATTAGAAATAGAGTAGAAAACTCATAAATCTCTCAGAGTTGTTGTTGTTATGTGCCATCAAGTTGCCTGTGACTCACAGCAACCATATGTACAATAGGTCTGAAGCCTACCCTGTCCTGAGCTAGTCTCACTGACTCTGATACACCTACTCCTATTGCTCTAGTCACTGTATCAATTTATCTCATCTGAGTCTTCCTCTCCTGCACTGTCCCTTCTGCCTTCTAAGCATGAGGTCCTTCTCCAAAGGTCAGTTCCTTCTGGCCACATGCCCAAAATATGTAAGACAGAGCTTCAAAATCCTAGGCTCCAAGGCGAAACTTGCTTTCACTCTCTCCAAAACAGACCTATTCAATTGTTTGGCAGTCCATGGTATGTTCAAGACTCTTCTCCACACCACAACTCAAAGGTATCAATTCTTCTTATATCATCATTAGTCATTATCCAGCTCTCTGATGCATAGCAAAAATTGTGAATACCATGGACCACATCAGGAACATCTTAGTCTCTAGACTGACATTGTTTCTTCTCAGTACCCTGGAGAGTTCTCTGACAGCAGATTTACCTAATACAATTAATCTTTCAATATTCTGATTGTTGATCTCAAGAGTGTTGGTCTTGGAGCTGAGCAAGACTTCAATGCCATTCATCATGGTACTTGCAATTGGCCCAGAGGTGAAAATCTTTGTCTTCTTGATGCTGAGCTTCAATCCATACTGAAGACTACAATCCTTGACCTTCAGCAGCAAGTGTTTCAGATCTGCCTCACTTTCAAAAGGTTGTCTCGTCTGCATAATATAGCCTGTTGATGAGTCTTCTTCCAATCTTGTTGCCACATTCCTCTTCATAATCTGTTCCTGTCAAATGATCTGTTCTGCATATACAGGTATGGAAACAGGATGCAACCCTGATGCATTCTCTTCCTGATTGTGAACCATGCTGGTAAGAGAGGAGAGAGAAGCAGAGAGACAGAGAGAGAGAGAGAGAGAGGTATCACACAATTTGATGGGTGGAGGGACAGGTGGATAAAGGAAATGCAAAAAATCCAGTGCAAAAAATAATGTATATGAACTTTGTAAGTAAATTGGTATAAAATAAAAACTTTATTAAAAAAAAAAGCTGAACGTAGAAACTCTGTATGGCCTAGATATTCCACTACTAGGAATATATCCCAAGGAAATGAAAACTGAGACACAAATAGTGATTTGTTCATCCATGTTCATAGCAGCATTATTCACTATCTCAAGAACATAAACAGCCCAAATGTCCAACCACAACTGTACAGATTGAGAAATTATAGTACATTCACAGGATGGAATACTATGAAGAACTTAGGAGCAACGATCAAAAAAAAACCAAAAACACCCTACTACATAACCTAGGAAGACTAGAGAGCATTATGCTGAGTATACTAACTCAGTCTCATAAGGATAAATACTGCATAAGACCATTATTGTAAAACAAAAAGGATAATTTTCAAAACATGTATAGGAACCCAAAGGGTGAAGGGATGGAAGCAGAGGGGTGAGAACGGACAGGGGCAAAATCATAGACTTGTACAATTTGGTGGGTAGACAAAGGCAGAGGAAAGAAATGGGAAAGATCTGGTTGATGGGGACCTAAAAAGACAAGGTAATGGTGGACATAGTCCAATGGTAATTAATTTTATAAAACATAATGAATGGGAATAATTGTATGACATAATGTGAATGAAGAGGTGTGTGAAACACAATGCATACAAACTTTGTAAGAAAACCAATATAAAATAAAAAATTGAAAAAAATGAAGATCATCTAAATTAGCATTGGATAGTAAGCAATAAGGCTCGGGGAGTCTGTACCCACTCCCCTCTCAGGGTCTCAGCGTCAATCAGTCTTTAGGATTCTTAGGGTGTTTCCCATTCACAGTGCAATGTCAGCAATATTAAATGAATCTTCCTTCTTTATTTTCTAAAATATCTTTATTCTTTTTAAAATTATACTGTAGAATGATATTTCTCTCTGAGGAAAAGAAGAACTTCAATAGGTGAAACTAGATAAATATAAAGAAAAAGGGATTTACTACAAGACAAAAATGAGATGTAATGGTTCATGAAGAGCAGTGGAAGAATGGACCAGCCTTTATTTTTGTTATGGCCCCAGTCTGAAAATATTTTCACCTTTGAAGTTAAACATTGTTGTTGTTTTGTGTTAAGTGCTATCAAGTCATAGGCAACTCATAACCACCCTATGATCGAAAGACCTGACCACTTAAATAACTTTCACCGTTTCTCCAAGTTCATAGAAATTCTGGAAGCAAGCTATTTCAGAAGTGATGCTACTCCTGCTTGGCTTCTTTTCATCGGGGATCTCCACCAAACAAGGTCCACCATGGGTGACCATTATCTCATGTGACACATCAGTGTCACAGTGTTTAGCTTCACAGCAACCACAAGTAATCTCTGTACAGCAAATGGACACACCAGGGCTATAAACCCTAAGAGAATGTTTGACCAAAAATTATCAAAAACAGGCCTGAGGGCCGCAAATTAAAGTCACCCACCTTTGGCTTGGTAGCATCACTTACTGTCCACTAGGGCAACTGATCTCTCTCTATGCTGCTGCTGTTTTTGTTATTGTTGTTGTTTTTGTTAAGTCTCATAGAGTCATAGGTGACTAATAGTGACCCTATGAACAAAATACCTAAATACTAGGCTAACTTTCACCCTTTCTCATTGTTGTTGTTGTTAAGTGCGATCGAGTCGTAGGCGACTCATAGTGAATCTATTCCTTCTTTCTTCCAGCTTCTAGTGGTTACTGGTATCCTCAGTTTGTGAGCACATCACTCTAATCTCTGTCTGTGTCTTCACATCACCACCTGTTTGTCTTTCTGACTTCCCTCTGTTGCTTCTGTCTCTGTTTAATAAGGATTCCTGTGATATTATTTACAGTCCTGTCATAGATTAAATGTATCAACTTGACTAAGCCATGACTCACAGCATTATATGAGCACATCAATATTTGTGATGTGTTATAAATCTTCCATGTGTGATTTGTTTTAAGTCCAAGTCTCTGTCATTAGAGACAGTTACAGTAATGCAGCAAGATTGAATCTACAGCATTAGGTTGTATCTTGGGTCAAACACTTTTGTGACATAAAAGATTAAACAACTGAGTTTAAGAAATAACAGAAATAAATGAAACTTAAGTAGAAAAATAAGACGAGAAGTCATGTCTTTGCAAGGATTAATAAAATCAACAGGAACTAGCATACCTAACAAAACAAAAAAATAAGAAGAAAATGCAAATAACATGAGTATTAAATGAGTAACACCACAGATTATCCGTGAGGCTGAGGAAAAATGTAGCATCAGGATTAGAGGAAGATTCATCAAAAATCTGTGTCATGCAGATGACACAACCCTGCTTGCTGAAACTGAAGAGGACCTGAAGCATTTGCTGGAGAAGGTCAAGGACTGCAGCATTCAAAATGGATTGAGGATCAATATCAAGCAAACAAAGATTCTCACTACTGGGCCAATTGTCAGCATCAAGATGGATGGTGAAGAGATTGAGACTGTTAACAGTTTTAGTTTGCTTGGCACCAGTGGCCAGGAAATCAAAAGACATTTCAATGGGAAAGTCTGCTGTTAGGGACCTCTCCAAAGTACTGAAGAGCAATGATGTCATGGTTTTTGCAATCATTTGCTATGCATCAGAGAGCTGAACAATGACTAGGGAAGATAGAAGGAGAATTGATGCCTTTGAGCTGTGGTGCTGGAGAAGAGTATTGAATATACCATGGACTGCTAGGAAAACAAACAGATTCATCCTAGAGAGGGTTAAGCCAGGCTGCACCTTGGAGGAAAGGATTCTGAAGCTTTGTCTGACATACTTTAGACATGTTGGAAGGACAGACCGATCCTTGGAGAGGGACGCCATGCTTGGGAGTGTACAGCGACAGTGCAGGAGACAAGACCCTCTATGAGGGGGATTGATTCAGTGACTGGGGTAGTCAGGGTAGATGTGTAGGAAAGAGTGAGAGAGCAAGGTTTAGGGCTGTTGTGCACAGGGTCACTAAGAGTCACAGGTGACTCGATGGCACATAACAGCAACAATAGGACTAACTGAAATAAAAAGGATAATAAGAGAATAAATTTGAAAACAGAGAAAATGGATAGATTTTCAACAAAACTGCTTACCTAAACTAACAGAAGCATAGGTATAACACTTGAACAGACTCACCACAAAAATAGAAAAGGAAAAGTTAAAAAAAAATCCACTCTCCAAACTAAAAAGGGTCCCAGACCAGAAAGTTTTATTGGTGAATTCTGACAATCAGTTAGAGAAGAGTCCACAACAAATGTACTCAAACTATTTCCGAATATAGAAAAAGATCTAACACTCTCAAATTCTATGAAATAAGTATAACCAAAGCCATAGAAAGGTTGGTGTTAGAATGTTAAGTGCCACCGAGTCGTAGGTGACTCATATCAAGCCTATGAATGAAAATCCTCACAACTTGTATGACTTTCATCCTTTCTCCAGGTTGATAGGGTTTCTGGAGGCAAGCTATTATGGAAGTGGATGCCACTCCTGCTTCCAAGCTTGTTTTTGGGAGCTCCACCAAACACTGTCCACCATGAGTAACCGTTATGGCATTAGACACAACAATGTCACAGTGTTCAGCTTCACAGCAACCACAAGTTACCTCTGCAAGTGGACACACCAGGGTTATATGACCCAGAAGAATGTTTCACCAAAAACAATGAAAAACGGCCTACTGTAATTTACCATTCAGGTACACCCAAATGCTGGCGAACTCTGGGCCAGAGACCCACAATTTATCTGGCAAATCCACTCTGCCGACACCCACTTGTGGCAAAAAGCAAGCCACAAGCGCCCAGAGCATTCCATACTTGCCTCTCTTCAAGAAACAAAAGGCCTCAACCAGCTGACACTAAGACCCCCAAGACACTCCCAAGAAAATGTGAAAACAGCTATGCCACAAGGTCAGGATGTCTCCTTACCTCTCCATGTACACTAGTTAAGAGCTGTACCTGCTCTCCACATCACTCTTTCTACTGCGGATGACGCAGAAATATTCTTGCTTCTTATTATCTCAAGGGAGTGAATTTATAAAGCATAAAGAGTTGGAGGTGGAGGGTAAAGAGGAAATCTAAGCACTTTTTAATACTTACACATCTTTTACGAGGGAGCTGTTGTGGGCTAGTCAATAGAGTAGGGCTGCTAACACAAAGGTTGAAATTCTCTGGTGGTTCAAATCTTGGAAAGCCCTTGGGGAAAAGACAGGTAATATACTTCTGTGAGAATGAGAGCTGTGAATATCCAATAGAGAATCAGTTATGAGTTGTAACTGACTCAAAAACAATGAGAAAGAAAGAGAAGGGGCAGGTGAGGGGAAGTCCTTTACAAGAAGTGTCACAGAATTCTGTAAGATAATTGCTGCTGTAATCTACATGTTAAACATGAAGAAAAAGAGGCTCAAGGGGCATGACTGCCTCAGAGCCACTTAATACATTAGTAATTGGAATTGATTTTGGCTCAATCTGTGTCAGGCACAGGTTCACTATCTCACCCCATTCAACCTTTCTTTGCAGCTGCAATAAATCACTGTATTATACAGCCTTCCAGAGAACAAAATCCCCTACCTCATTGGCAAAAAAGTAGGAATCACATGCCCTCTTTGTGTATGGGATAACATTTTATTCACAAGTGAAGAGTGAGAGATCAGCTTCAGCTGTGGGCAATAATTCCTATAGCCTGAAAGGGGATCACTTCGCAGAGTGAGCTCTGTGCATACTCCTTCTGTGCCAGAGCCTTATCCTTGTACCTTTCTGCTGGAAACATAAGTGCGGATGGCCAGGTGCCCTATGTCTCTCACTCGCATAGTGGAGACAAAGAAAGCTCAGAACAGGGAGAGACGTTGCTCTGATAAGGTGAAGGGACTAGGAAAGGGAGAAGGGTCCAGTATCTAACCATCTTAGCAGAGGATATCCTGAGTCCATAGGCTCAACTTAGGTAGCCCAGATGGGAGCATAGCAGCAGACCATCCTTCCAGCAATAATATCAACAGAGGCATAGAGGCATGAAAGATTAGAAATGCAGAGAACTAGAAATGGGTATTTTAAGGACATTCAGTCTCAAAGTACAAGCTTTCCCAAAGGGACTTTCTAAACCATTGAATGGTGACTAAAGAAGAATCAAGTCATAAAACCTCTGTAGTAAAGCTGTTCATCTTTAGTCATGGTGTCACATTGGTTGTGTGTGTGATTATACTTTGCTGTCATTTATTTTATTTATGATTCAGAATAAGTATTTTCCAAATTAATCCAAGTTCAAGATTTTAAATGCCTATTTTTATTTTTTCCCAAAGAACTAGATTTGCAAAGAAAATTAATTTATATCCTATTTGAACAAGCAAAATACACTATGCCTTTAGAGCAGAAACAGTGTTGAAAATAGACCACCTTTAAAGAGAGCACCCTAATAGGGATAACCTCCACACTATCCAAATGTGCATCCCCATAGACATAATGCTTTTATGAGAAGTAGATTTAATAAAAACATCTTTTGAAGAGGGAGTGTTTTGGAATTAAATGAAAGGAAAGCATGATTA
>NW_006399784.1:15093974-15105380 GCF_000299155.1 Elephantulus edwardii
AAGAAAACAAAGATTCTCACCACTGGGCCAATTGGCAGAATAATGATAGATGGTGAAAAGACTGAGATTGTTAAGTTTCAGTTTGGCTCCACAATCAACATTCTTGGTACCAACAACCAGGAAATCAAGAGATTAATTGCATTGGGAAAGTCTGCTCTCAAAGGCCTGTCTGTAAGACTGAAGATCAATGATGTCAGTCTAGATACTAAGGTGCACCTGATCCAGGCCTTTGACTTTGCAACTACTTGCTATGCAATAGAAAGCTGGACAATGGCTAGGGGTGATAGAATAATTTATTTCTTTTGTTGTCGTACTGGAGAAGAGTTTTGGATATGCCATGGACTGCTAGGAGAACAAACAGGTTAATACTGATGAGGGTGAAACTAGGCTGCTCCTTGGAAGCAAAAGTCCTGTGGCTCTGTCTGATATACTTTGGGCACGTTGCAAGGAAGGACCAGCCCTTGGAAAGGGACATCATGCTTGAAAGGGTAGAAGGCCAGCACAAGAGAGGAAGATTCAGGATGAGATGGATTTACTTAGCGACTGGAGTAATGGGGGTAGGTGTGTCAGAGACAAAAATGTTGGCTCAGGACAAAGCAGGGTTTGTATCTGTTTTATATAGAGTTGCTATGAGTCATGAGGGGCTCAACAGCATATAGCAAAAATAACAACATTTTAGCCCATTTCCTTAAAACTTTTCTATCTAAAACATGTAATTCTATTCTCTCTCTCCTCTCTCTCTCTCTCTCTCTTTTTCTCTCTCTCTCTCTCTCTTCTCTCTCTCTCCCTCACACCCATACCCACACCCACACATACCCACACACACACACAGAGTGAGCGAGCATGTGCGAGCTCACATACGCATGCACATAATAAACCAAAAGATTATTAGTTTCTTGGGGGAAAAATAGACTGTTTCTACCCATTATAATTTGCATCTTCAGGAACTCAAACATCAATGAGTTTAGTTGAATGAAGGCTCTTCTCAAACTCTAATTTTACCAGTTATACCCACCAGTAGCAGATCACCAAGCCTGCTTCTGTATTGTGATACTTGATGACAGCTGCACTTAGAATTATTTACCTTCAACAAGATGGGTTGACACAGAGACTAAAACAAAGGGTTTTAGCATGATGGAGATTGTGAAGATTCAGATTTGTTGTTCATAGGTTTGCTGCTATAACTTGCAGTTGACTGGATGATATCTACCAGCAACCACTTGGAGTACAAACAATTAGAATGATACCTAGGACTCACACTGAAGCAACTAAATCAGGAAGCAACTAAATCAGAATAGCTGATTTGGCACCAGGATAACATTATTTTTAAAATGTTCCTCAAGCAATTCTAATGGATTGCTAGCCTTCAGAATTAATGTTCTAGATTTTGAAGCCTTCAGAGTTTCTTTACTGTCTACAACAACTTTTCAAAACTGTTTCTTTCTCCATTTGAAATTTGACATCAAAATTTGATATTTATAACAGCTGTAAATTCTAGCATATTATAAATACTCTACTGTCTTTGAACTAACTTAGCCTCTTAGCAACCCAACAGTATAGAACTGCCCTACAGGGTTTCCAAGAAGCAGATTGCAGCTGGGGAGTTCCAATCACAGCCCTTTGGCTAACATCCTATTGCTTTAACTTCTGTGAACAAAGTCTTCATATTGTAAGTATAGTAGTAACTTGGTATCTGTGGTAGACACTTTCATCCCCTGTTGTTGTTGTTGTTGTTAAGTGCCATAGAGTTATAGAGGAATGAAAGACCTGAACATTTGTGTGACTTTCATTGTTTCTCCAAGTTCATAGAGTTTCCGGAGGCAAGCTATTTCGGAAGTGGATGTCACTCCTGCTTCCAAGCTTCTTTCAGTCAGGGAGCTCTATCAAACACTGTCCACCATGAGGAACCATTACTGCATTTGACATATCAGTGTCATCACAGCAACCAAGAGTTACCTCTGTATAGCAAATGGGACAGACCAGGACTATATGACCTAGAAGAATGTTTGACCAAAAACAATTAAAAAACAGACCCTTGGGCCTGCATGGGGCTCTTAAACCCTACTGAATTTAGGAACCAAAGCATGATTCAAACTCCATGAGCTCCATCATTTCAAATTCATTCATAATCATGTATTCTCATTAACTCTCACCATCCAAAAATGCCCAACTGGGGGCATTCTGCTATTTCATCAATCTTCTTCTATTCTGATGCCACATGTTTCTTCATAGAGTCTAATTTCTTTAATGATTTGTCCACCACATAGAGTGAGTACACATAAGGGAAGGATACATATTTAAACAAAAGATGATCAAAGGCCTGAAGCCTTTCTGTAACTATCATCATTTAAAATCCTAGGATGCACAAGTCCTTATTTAGGATGGCCTATTCAACCTATACAAATGACCTAAATATTTCACATCATCTTTAGATTACTTATGATGCCTAATATATACATATACACATATATATATATATATGTAAATACAGATGCTTTTATCTTCCCTCTTAGCCTTTGAGGAATTGTTTGACCACTTTATTTCAAAATATGTTTGACAGATGTGTGGCTGCATCTGACAATGCGGAAGTCACCAATATAGAGGGCCAACTACACTGATATAGTAAAATAACTTTTTTTATGTTTCCATCTTAAAGAAACACAAACCTAAAGAAATATAAAGAACAGCAATTTGAGATGCACCACCACTCTTTTAAATAATTCATATACAAACATTGACTTAACAGCCCAACATTTTGTTTACCCTTTTTTATTATTGGCCTTATGTTCCCATTCCATTTATTCTAGATTGTTTTATCATACTAGTTCTATTATTAAAAGTATTTAGTTTTACTTTAACAAAATTAACACATAAATTGATATTTGATTTCGCTACTCTAAGAATTAATAATGTCTTCTAGATTGGGGATAACTTAAAGAAGAAGATGTTCCACATGAAAGAGACATATATTAAATTTGTAATGTCATATGAGAATTTCTATGTGGTGTTTCTACAGTCTCCAGTCTTTGAGAGCCCAAGGTATAAAACGTTTTCTTTCGACTTGATAGCTTTCCTACTCCAGGTTCTAAAAGTTATCTCCTCTAGCGTTAATAATGACCTACTTCATATTTTTTTTAATTTTACTACCAACCTTGGATTCTATTTATTACAAATAAATGTGATTAAGTACTATAAAATTATCATTTAATACCTCCATTTTTATCATTATTATACTCAAGTTTCATCCTCAGAACCCGACTAGTCCATAAATTAGCTAAAGACTGGAATTGGACATTTAGAGATAAACCTTGAAACTTGATGGGACAAATATTACAATGTACTGTTACCAACTGACCTTTCGGTAAAATTCCAAGATGTTTATAATTACATTCATGTTTCTTAACAAAATGACAAACATAATTTTCTCTAGATCACTGACTGAATGTAAGTCTTAATCTGAACATATTAGGAATCACATAGAAACTACAAACTATAGAGGATAAACTATTTACTTCTTTTTTTCCCTTTTCTTTTCTCTCTTTTTTTCCCCCATTCTGTTGTCATTTTGCCAACTTAAACTATTTACTTCTAAGAGTCTCTAATTAATTCTTTCATTCTGACTGGACTTGTCTAAGAGAGTAGAACAAGATTAATTTTCTGACTACATAATTCATTTTTTATTTTCCTTTGTTTACTTCTAATCTTGCTTATTATGATACTTTGGCATCCTCAATTAATTGAGTAAATGTTTTTCAATATACTCTCCCTTATCTTCATCCCTGTTACATTTTACTTCAAAAGGGTTGTTGTTTTTTTTTCAACTGAAAGAAAAACAAAATTCTCTGACTCATTTTTCTCAGACTTTACCTACTGTTCAGAATTTAATTCATTGTATGATCTGTCATTCTCCATCTGACTCTGCTGATAAAAATGTCCTCTTAGCACTGCAAAGGAAAGATATTTTTTAACAGGCATTTCTGTCATTTTTATTTCAAACATATAATGAATTTAAAGTTTTGTCCTTAAAAGAGTGGACTTTGGCTTGACATTAACAAAATGCTGTTGTTCAATTCATTACAATAATATCAACCAAATGTCCATGGGGAATGGAAATTGACCATGGAGCTATTTGTGTTAAGAAATTTGTAAGTAGTCAATTGACCATAGTCTTCCAAAAAAATCATATTTGTTGCATTCAAAAGAAAAGTGATACAACAGGATATGGAAACTGTAAAGAAAAATGTAACTTTAATATCACTTATAAGAACATTTTTACAGGAAATAATTTAAAAACTAATTGGAGTGTCCATAGACAGAAGAAGCCAATTCAGAAGAGATGTGGAAGGGAGAATGTCATTGCTGATGTCTGATGGGACTTGATTAAAAGCAGAAAGATATTTATCTTGGTTTTAATGACTATAAAAAGGCTTGTACCTATGTGGATCATGAAATATTATAGATATACAACATTTCAAAGAATAATAAATACAGAATATGTTATTGTACTCATGGAGGACTTATGCATAAACCAAGAAGCAGTTGTTTGAACACAGCAAAGAAATACTCCATAGATTAGAATTGAGAAATGTATGCAGCAAGGTTGCATTCTTTAACTATACATATTCTGTTTACAAACTGAGAAAATAATCCAAGAAGCTGCAATATATGAAGAGTAACTCAAAGTAACACTGGAGCTTCCTCTAAAAGTGAAATAGTGAAAAGATTCACTATTAACTTGTGGTATGCAAATGATACAAGTTTGCTTGTTGAAAGTAAGGAAGACTTGAAGTACTTGCTGATGAAGATAAAAATCTATGGCTTTCAGTGTAGATTTTCAGAGTAGACTGCATTATAAAGAAAACAAATATCCTTACATCTAAACCACTAAGCAACATCAAGATAATTGGGGGAGGAAAAAATTAAATTGTCAATGATTCTTTTTTATGCGGATCCACAATCAATATTCTTGGAAGTAATAATCAAGAAATCAAAAGTTATATATTGCATTAGGAAAATCTGTATAAGGG
This sequence comes from Elephantulus edwardii, assembly GCF_000299155.1. NCBI lineage: Eukaryota > Metazoa > Chordata > Mammalia > Macroscelidea > Macroscelididae > Elephantulus > Elephantulus edwardii. The sequence goes on from NW_006399784.1 coordinate 15,099,002, forward strand.
CTCTTTAAAGAGTTGAAAAGCTGTCCCTTTAAGGACTAAGATATGCCAAGCCATGATATTTTTAATTACCTCATACGCACATGGAAGTTTAACAATGAATAGATAAAACTTGAAGAGAATAGATGCTTTTGAATTGTGGTATTTACAAAGAATTTTGAACAAATCATGTACTAACAATAAAATGAACAAATCTGTCTTATAAAAAGTACATTAGAATGTTCCTTAGAAATCAAGATGATGAGACTTCTTCTCCAGCACTTTGAACATGTTATTAGGAGAGACAGTCCCTGGAGAAAGGTATCATATTTAGTAGAATATCAATGGAAAAGAGAAGGATTTTCAATAAAATAAACTGACACAGTGCCTGAAAGAATAACTTCAGTGACTGTAAAGATTTGAAGAATCAGGTATCATTTCTTTCTGTTGTACTTGGAGTCATATGAGTTAATATCAATCTGTTGGCATTTAACACAGCTCTACAAACCATGCCTGCAGAGCTCCCTAACAAAAAAGAAAGCAGCCACTGACTTAATCTTTATTTAAGACAGTCCATTCAAAAATCTTCCTATCTTGTTGAACAAAAGATTGTTTTACCCTTCCTGAAATAAAGGATATAAATATTATTACTAGGAACTACATAACTTTACCGAGGGAGAAATATGGACAGTCTCCTCCTGGTGTTTAACTGCCTCTGAAAACCTGCTAGAGGGTCAGCTAAGGGTCTGTTCCAACTCAACACTACACAACAATGACAAAAATAACATCATTTTAAGATACTTCTTTTTTTTTCTTCTACTAGTTTATTAACAACATTCAAATACAAATTTGAAAAAATTCTTTCAATTTCCCTCAACCTCCCACCCATCAAATTGTACAGCCCAATAATTAATCCCACCTTCCCCCTGCACATCTACATCCCTCTCCTTCCAGCCTCTCCAACCCCTCCTGGATCCTTATACTCATTCTACAGTAAAGGTTTTATAGAATATTTATCCTTATGTGACTGAGTTAGTTCACTCAGCATAATGTTCCCCAGTCCCTCCTAAGTAGGTAATAATTTACAAAGTTATTGCTCCTGCATGATGAATAGTATTCCATTATGTGAATGTACCATAATTCCTCAATCCATTCATTTGTGGTTGGACATTTGGGCTGTTTAAGTGTTCTTGTGATGGTGAATAATGCCACTTTGCACATTGGTGCACAAACCTCAGTCTGTGCCTCAGTCCTCATATTCTCAGGGTACATTCCAAGTAGTGGAATAGCTGGATAATATGGAATTTATATGCTCATTTTTTTGAGGAAGCACCGAGCTGCCTTCCAGAATGGTTGCACCATTTTACAACCCCACCAACAATGTATAAGAGTTCCTTTCTCACCACATCCTCTCCAACATCTATTACTTGCTGCCCTGTTAAACTTTTCCACTTACTGGAGTGAGATGGTACTTCATTGTGGTTTTGATTTGCATCTCTCTTATTGTCTGTGATTTGGAGCATTTCTTCATGTGTCTGTTCGCCATTAGAATATCTTCCTTGTGAAAATTCTTTCCATATCTTTTGTCCATTTTGTAATTGGATTATCAGTCTTTTTCTTGTGGAGGCCTAGGAGTATTCTGTAAATGTTTGTTAGAAGACTCTTGTTTGAGATGGAATTACCAAATGTTTGGTCCCAGTCTGTAGGTTTTCTTTTGATGTGCATAGAGATTTAATCTTATGAGCACACCTTTTATGTAGAGTGTCACAAATAAATTTTACATTATTATACTTTAGTAATTCATAGTTTGACAGCTGTGCCTTTCCTTAGCAGTAACATCCTTCTACCATAAGGGTAGTAGTGGTTATTAGCTGCTTTAAAGTCAGTGTCTAATTCATAGTGACCCCAGAGTACAACAGAACAAAATGCTTCCAGGTCCTGTTCCATCTTATGACCAGTGACTGATTGGATTGTTATTTTAATAAGATTTTAACGGGCTAGTTTTTAGAAGTAGATCACCAAGTCTTTACTTCTAATTTGTCTCAGATGTAAAGCTCTATAAAATCTTTTTGATGTAATTTTCTATCAAAATGTAAATATTACATCTATAAAAAAGCTAGTATTCCATCAATTTCTTGGGCTTCATTTTTTGTGTGTGCTCAATTCAGATTGAATGTCTTCCTTTATTACCATTGTTAACATTGATTCTTTCTCTTTCTGAGGCTTTTTTTTTGAGAGGGGCACAGGTGCACTTTAGCCTTTTTAAAAATTTTCATTTTCTATTTATTTGCATAGTAAATTCATATACACTGTGTTTTGTTTATATACATTGTGTTTCACGCACTCCTTTTTTTCACATCCTTTTTCATACAATTATTCCCATACATTTAGTTTTATAAAATTAATCATCAATTATCCATACTCACCATTACTCTGTCTTTTCAGGTACCCACTGGATCTTTCCTAATTCCTTTACCTCTCCATCTGCCCACTAAACTGTGACCTCAAAAGTTACTAGTAAGATGTGTGCAAAAGTCCTTCTATCTTCTTTTGATGTTTCCTTGATCATTCAAGATTTTGTCTGTAGCATCTTTCAATGTTGCAACTCAATACCTGAATTGGTTTGTTAGTTCTTTTAGCTGGAGAAATGTCAAGCAAGTACCCACATTTCATCATAATATTTTATTTTGTCTTCCCAAGCTTCCTTTTGATATCTTCTGTTCAACTATTTACTTTGTCCATTTATTCCTGTTATTTTGGCTTCTTCTTGTTCTAGTTCCAAGACTGATGGAATACCAATTTACATTCCATCAAACAAATGCATGGTCACCAGGCTGTAACAACAAATCTGGAGAAAGTAAACTAGCCAAATGACTGGAAGAGATACAGATTCCCATTCTACAAATAGTTGATACAACAAAATAGAGAAATTATCACCCAACAGCATCAACACCACATGCAAACAAAATCTTACTGAGGATTATTCAGAGAACTGTCAGAAGTGCAAGCAGAATATAGAAGAGGCTGGGGCACCAAAAATATTATTGCTGTTGTTAGATGGATCTTGGCTGATACAATGAATACAACAGAGAATGTTAGAGTTTTGACTTATTATACAAAGGTGTTTAGTTATGTGTATCAAAACAAAATATGGCTAACACTGGGAAGAATGGGACTTCCAGAACACTTAATTGTGCTCATACAAAACCAATATCCAGACAAAGAGGCTCTTATCTCTCTAAACAGAGCCTGGGGACACAATATTGCTTAAAATCAAGGATGATTTGTGTCAAGGCTATATCCTTTATCCACACTTGCTTAATCTGTATAATGAATAAGTCATTTGGATTTATGAAGATGAATGTGTCATCAGTTTTGGATGAAAACTCAATAACCTGTTTTATGATGATGACACACCCTTTCTTGCAGAAGGTGAAGAAGGCTTGAAGTTCTTGTTGCAAAAGATTAAAGACCACATCCTCCTATAATTTATATAATCATAATCTATAATGTGGATTATATTTCAACACCAATGAAATGAAAGCCTTTACCCTTAGGTTAACAGGCAGCATTGTGATAAATGGAGAAGAGATTGAAATCGTCGTCGATTTTATCTTATTTATGTCCACAATCAACATTCTTGATACCAGCAGGAAAGACATGGAAATATTAATTGCACTGAGAAAATATACTATCAGGGACTCTACCAAACTACTAAAGAACAATGACTTTAGCTTAATGACTAAGGTTCACCTGGTCCAAACCATGGTCTTTGCAATTGCTTGCTTTATATCTGAAAGTTGCTCACTAACTAAGGGTAACAGAAAAAGAATTAGTACCTTTGAGTTATGATGCTGGAGAAGTACTGAATATTCCATGGACTGTCAAGAGAACAAACAGGGATGCTTTAAGAAAATCAACCCCAAAGGCTCTTGGGAAGCAAAGATGGTGAAATTTTGCCTCCTATACTTTGAACATGTTTTTAGGAGGGGCCATTCCTTGGAAAAGGACACCATACTTGTAAAGATGGAGAGGTCAGTGTAAGGGAGGAAGACTCGGAATGAGATGGATTTGTACAGTATGATGGTGATGATGACACAGGATAGGCCAGGTTTCAGACCCATTGGTCATAGGGTCATAGGTCCTAGCCAACTAAACAGTGTAAAATAACAACAAAACATGTGTGCTATTGGTCAAGTATAATAGTGCTTGTTGTTGTTGCTATGTTGTTATGTGTTGTTGAGTCTAACACAACTCATCGTGACCCCATAAAGGACAGATCTGCAACTTATCCTATCTTGTGCCAACCTCCTCATCTCTGACACACTTGAGCCCAGTCATAATGTAAGTTAATCTTGTTGAGTGTCTTCCTCTCTTTCAGTGACCTTCCACATTTCCTATCATGATGTCCTTTTCCAAGAAATAGCCTCTCTTAGCAAAATGCCAAAGTATGTGAGATGAAGCTTTACCAGCTTTGCCTCCATGGAGCACTTTTTCAAAGGTATATCTATTGGTTACTTTGGCAGTCTACGGAATATTCAGTGCTTTTTTCCAACACAACTCAAGGGCATCAATTTTTCAATTGCCTGCTGTTAGGGACCTCTCTAAAGTACTGAAGAGCAATGGAGTCTCACTGGAGACTAAGGTGCGTCTGATACAGGCCATGGTCTTTGCAATCACTTGTTATGCATCAGAGAGTTGGACAATGACTAAGGAGGATAGAAGGAGAATTGATGCCTTTGAGCTGCGGTGCTGGAGAAGAGTATTGAGTGTACCATGGCTGCTAAGAAAACAAATAGATTCATCCTGAAGGGGATTAAACAGGGCTCCTCCTTGGAGTTAAGAATTCTGAGGCTTCATCTAACATACTTTGGATATGTTGTAAGGAGGGACCGACTGGTCCTTGGAGAAGGACATCGTTCTTGGGATGGTGGAGGGCAGGTGCAGGAGGGAAAGGCCATCTAGGAGATGGATTGATTCAGTGACTGGGGCAATTGGGATGAGTGTGTCAGAGACAATGAGATTGGTACAGGACAGAGCCAAGTTTAGGGCTGTTGTACACAGGGTCGCTATGAGTCACAAGTGACTCCACGGCACCTACCAACAACCAACAACATCCATTGTTTTATTAGGCTACAGTTTAAGGGGCAGAGATAAAGTAGTGGAGGCTTAGTTTGACTTCCACCTGCTTCATAAAGGGGAACTGTCCCTATCAATCATATCCATAATATAAAAATAGTTAAATAGTCAGACATGCCACGTCACATGCTCCTGCAACTTTTTCTACCAATCACTGGGTATGTTTTAAAACCCAATGCAAGACTAACAGACTTGGCTCACAATTTTGGGGTTTATTTTAGAAATAGATTGGAGAGCAGATGAGGCAAATAATATCTCACAATGCAAGTCAAGGTTTATTCTAGCAGTCCCAAGCCAGATTAACAAGGCACAATTCTTCAGTTAGCGAAATATAGCTTCGTAGTCAACCAGAAACAGTCTAGATTCAGTTCAGCAGCACAAATGCAAGAAACTTCTGGTTTCCTCAACTGAGCAGTTAAAAGTCAGCTTTTACTTCAGTCATCCAGCAAGTGAAACTATTAACTCCATCTCCAGAGTTCCTCTCGTTACAGCTTACCACAGTCTCTTCACAGTATCTCACAGCAGTTCCACAGTCTCTTCATCCTCTCTCCATTACTATCTCGCACAGTGTCTTCACAGTCCTTCAACCACTGTCTCTACAGTGTGGAAAGCATTATCTTATATTAGTCCCACAATTTTTTATTTACCAGACCATATGTCTGCATTTAAGGTAGCTGGAGACCATGCCCTCTCAAAGTCTAGCTCCATTATCTTGTGATAAACTCTATAATGATATTTATATTTGAATCCTGCCCAAATTATCATACTAAGATCAGATATCATCTGAAATTGTGCCCTTACTGTGCTTCTTTGCCTTCGCTGTCATTTATCACCATTTGTGAGACCATTACTGAAAATGATTCTCTGTATCAGGCTCTGTACTTAGAAACCTATCCATTCTAAGCAATTAGAGATGTTGCAAATCACTTGTCTTTACTTGTAAAAATCAAATTCTTGTGTCCAGGATAGAACATCAGCAAAGCCAGTAATCTCACAAATGACAATGTATCCATTCAATCCCTCAACACACTTTTTTTTTATCCCGTCTCTTTTTTTCTGGATTCTGAAAATATGTCTGTTATCTAGTGCTTCTATAGCAGAGATGACATAACTGGATGGCTTTTGCAAACAGAAACTCACTCTTTTATTGTTTAGGAGCCTGTTGTTGTTGTTATGTGCTATCGAGTTTGTGACTCATAGTGACCCTATGTACAACAGTCCTAAACCCTGTTCTATCCTGTGCCAACCGCACTGCCTCTGACAC
>NW_006399784.1:15106681-15107572 GCF_000299155.1 Elephantulus edwardii
TCAATTGGTATACCATCTATTCCTGGGGCCTTATTTTTTGCTATTTCCTTCAAAGCAGCTTGAACTTCTCCCATCACCATAGGCTCTTGCTCATATGTTATTCAATTAATTTCTTCTGTGTCTCCAAATTCCAAATACCAGCTTGATGGGAAGGCCAGCTTTCCCTCTGTCTTTTGTGAGGTAAACCCCTTGTTTCCTCCAATGTTTCTAGCTCAGACATTCTTTGGAGAATGTAATGTCTCCTGGATCTCTCCTGTGTCAAGAAAGAGACCCCAAATAAACAGAGAAGTTCTGAAAAATAAAATGAAGTGGGAGATACAACACTCCTTAATGTCAAAACCTATTACACAACAGTAGTAACCAAAACAGCATGGTACTGGTACAATGACAGGCACATAGACCAATGGAACAGAAGTGAGAACCCAGAATTAGATCCAGCTATCTATGGTCAACTGATACTTGACATGGAAATAAAACCTATCACATGAGGAAATGACAACTTCTTCAACAAATGATGCTGGCAAAATTGTACTTCTACCTGCAAAAAGCTGAAACAGGATCCACATCTCACACCATACACAAAACTCAATTCAATATGGATTAGAGACCTGGGAATAAAGCCCCAGACTATCAAGCTCATAAGAGACAAACTGGGATCACGCTTAGAAAGACTAGTCTACAGAATAAAGAGACTGCCAAATAGATCCTGAAATGTACAATTTGAAGAGGATAAAATTGATGAATCGGTCCTTCTAAAGATGAAATCTCTGCACTCATAAAAATCTTTTGCCAACAGAGTGAAATAAAATCTACTGATAGGAAACAAGCATTGGGCCATAACATCTCAGACAAGAGTCTTATAATGAAAGTTTATAGAATACTCCTGGGCCT
>NW_006399784.1:15108859-15110729 GCF_000299155.1 Elephantulus edwardii
CCCTGATCACATGGGGATCTTTATACAGCTTTCATAGTAATATCAATACACACATGGATCTGGGGAGGGGTATAATTCAGTCCATGATAGGAAATAAGTATCAGGAATTAAGGCAGAGACCTTTCCTGTACACCTACATATAGCTTGCCATCTAATGAGATTGCTTGGTATGCAAAACATTGATGCACTTTTCCTTTTTTATTTCTACCAACTCATTCACTTAAAAATGATGTCACATTTATAATTAGGAAAGATGATAAATCTGGAGCTCTTACAAAAAAAGGAATGAATTAGCAACAAAGATAACTCTATCTCAGCTCCACCCAGCCACACTTCAAACCACATTCAGTATTATTCTGGATAAAAAATTCTGAATATCTTGAGATGATGGTAATTTTTTTTTTAATTTTGTGTATGATGTGAGATGTGGTTCCTGTTTCAGCTTTCTGCAGGTGGAAGTCCAGTTTTGTCAGCATCATTTGTTGAAGAGGTTATCATTTCCCCATTTGATAGCTTTGATTTTCTTGTCGAATATCAGTTGACTAAGATAGCTAGGTCTATTTCCGGGATTTCAATTTTGTTTCAGTGGTCTATGTTCCTGCCATTGTATCAGTACCATACTATTTTGGTTACGACTGCTGTGTAGTAGGTTTTTGAGGTCAGAGGGTGCTATGCCTCCAACCTCATTTTTGTTTCTCAGAAGTGTTTTGCTTACTCAGGGTCTCTTGTGTCTCCAAATAAATTTGATAATTTCCCTTTCAATCTCCTTGAAAAATGAATTTGATATCTGGATTGAGATTGTGTTGAATAGGTAGATTGCTTTTGGTAGGATTGTCATTTTCACCATTTTGAGTCTTCCTATCCATGAGCAAGGCACATTTTCCCATTTCTTCAAGTCTTTTATTATGTCTTGCAGAAATGCTCTGTAGTTTTATTTGTATAGGTCTTTTGTATCTATAGTAAGGTTCACTCCCAAGTATCCCAGTTTGTGGTTGACTTTGTAAATGGTATTGCTTTCTTAATTTCCTTCTCTGAGTCCTCTTTGTTTCTGTAGTGGTATTCCATTGATTTTTGGAAATTGATCTTATATCCTGCACAAAAATCAACTCTAGGTGAATTAGAGACCTGGGAGTAAAGCCCAAAACCATAACGTTCATAAGAGAAAAACTGGAGTCAAGCTTAGAAGCACTAGTCCAAGGCATAAAGAGACTTCCAAGTACAACCAGAAATGCACAGTCTAAAGAGGATAAAACTGATACATAGGACCTTCTAATGATTAAATCCCTGTGCACATAAAAAACATTTTCCAACAGGGTGAAAAGAAAACTGACAGACTGGGAACAAACATTTGGTAATACCAGCTCAGACAAAAGTCTCATAACGAAAGTTTACAGAATACTCCTGGGCCTCCACAACAGAAAGACTGACAATCCAATTACAAAATGGGTAAAAGACATGCAAATAGTTTTCACAGAGGAAGATATTCTAATGGCAAAAGACACATAAAGAAATGATGCAAATCACTGACAGTAAGAGAGATGCAAATCAAAACCACAATGAGGTAACATCTCCAGTAACAATGGCAAAGTATAACATGTCAGCAAGTAATATATGTTGGAGAGAATGTGGCAAGAAAGGAACTATTTTTCCTTCTCTTCTCTTTTTTTAATTAATTTCAATAAAAGTTTACAGAGACTTTGGACTTCCATTCATTCATGGCTGCACTCTTATACATTGTTCGTGGGATTGTAAAATGCATTTTGTCACTTCCTCAAAAAGCTTTTCCACATGACCCATCTATCCCACTACTTGGAATATACCCTGAGAATATGAGAACTGAGGCACAAACTGAGATTTTTTTACAGCAATG
>NW_006399784.1:15111344-15113252 GCF_000299155.1 Elephantulus edwardii
AGTTTCTTACCACTAGACTACCAGAGCTCTCTTATTTGAAAATGTAAATGTATTACCCTTGAATCAAGAAAATGATAGGAAGTTGTTGTCTTTTGATATGTTTATTTCTCAAGTTATTTTTAGCAGATAAAGTTCATCTTTTTATTATTCATTTCTTAGTGATGATACTTGTACTGAAAATGCTAACTTGGAGGGGGAAAGACTAAATTAATGATCTGAAGCTTATTTACTCATTGTTTAATTTACTTATACTCATGTTTGCTGAAAAGCATTACTGGATAATGAGAAATGCTTGGACTCTGGATTTCAACCATATGCTTTAGGATTCCAAGAATATCACCTGCCGTGGACAAGTTAATCAAATTGTCTACATTTTATTTTATCCTTTGTGGCATCCACTTCCTAAATAACATGCCTCCAGAAAGCCTATGAATTTTTATAAATGTTGAAAATTGTAGAGAGGCTGCAAACCTTTTGTTTATAGGGTCGCTATGAGTCATGCTCGACTCAAAGCCAATCAACAACAACAATAATGAAGATTATAATATTATCCACCTTATAGTGTTTCTTAAAGATTAAATTACTTAAATTATAAAGAACTTTAAAGGAGTATCTCAGGTACAGTGAATCTTCAACTTATATTCCTCTTACTTTTGCTATTACATTATGATAAATAATTCTGTCTTTCTGCAAGAAAAAAATGCTTTTTGTATTCTTTGAACTTTTTGATAAATGACTGCCTGTTAGCTATTTAAACGTTTTTATAAAAAAGCAAGTGCAACTTAAACCAATTTGAGAAGAAGCATTTTAGTGTCACTGATAAAATCGATTAGGAATAGTTCTAATGCAGATCATTTTATAGGTCAAACAATATCCTTTCTTTTTATAAAAGTGTTTTACAAGTGTTTAGACTTCTATTGCCATTTGCTGAGTATTGGTTAAATGCAGAATCATGTATCTCTCCACTGATTCAATTACGATAAACTGATACATAAGTATATGCAATTATTCTTTATGGCTCATTGAATACCATAGAAGGTTGTCTGATCTGTACCATTTTTATGTAGAAACTGATCATGAAAGCCTAAGTAGGCTGTACCACTCACTGGAACAGAAAAAAAAGTTAGAGGGAGCTTTCTGGAAGTTTTCTGGAAAGGACAACTCTTGCATTAATGATTAAAACATCTTTAAAGATACATAGTAAATTTGCCAAAGGATCTACATGCTCATAATGTGAGAGTACAAACCATTTTTAAACATTGTTGTTGATATTGCTACTGTCAGTCTATCTCTCTGGGATCTTCCTCTCTTTTGTTGACTCTCCATCTTTACAAGCATTATGTTCCTTTCCAAAGAATAGCTTCTCCTAGTAACATGTCCAAAGTTATTGTCATTGTTGTTGGATACCATCAATTTGAGTATGACTCATAACAATCCAATGAACAGTCTATCTGAACTCTGCCCTATCCTGAACCATCCACATAATTTCTGACACACCAGAACCCATTGCTGAAGTCTCCATGTCAATCCTTCTCAATGGGGGTCTTTCTCTATTTCACGGATGCTCTATCTTTCCAAATATTATGTCCCTTTTCATGTAGCCTTGCCTAGCAATATGTTCAGAGTATGAAAGATGAAACAGCCATTTTTGTTTCCAAAGAGCACTCTTTCTATACTTTTTTCTCAAGATATATCTGTTTGTTCTTTGGGTAGTCCATGAGATAATCAGTATTCTTCTCCAGCACCACAACTCAAAGGCATAAATTCTTCTGCCATCTGTATGAATTGTTCAACTCTCTAATGTATAGTATGTATAGCAGAGGCTGGGCTCTATGAGGAGATGCGTGGCATCAGGATTGGTGGAAGGTCTATTAACAATCTGCGTTATGCAGATGACACAACCCTGCT
>NW_006399784.1:15119921-15124690 GCF_000299155.1 Elephantulus edwardii
GGGATGGGCGTGTCGGAGACAGTGGGATTGGCACAGGACAGAGCAGAGTTTAGGGCTGTTGTCCATAGGGCCGCTATGAGTCGCAAGCGACTCAACGGCACACTACAACAAACAAAAACACCCCCATTACCCCAGTCACTAAGTCAATCATCTCACCCAGGGTCTTTCTCTCTTCCTCTCTTATGTTGTTACTTCAACCTCCTGACATGATGTCCCTCTCTGAGGACTGGTCCCTTCTTGCAATATGTCCAAAGTATTTCAGACAGACCTTCAGAATCCTTGCCTCCAAGGAGTAGCCTGGTTTCACCCTCTCCATGATGAATCTGTTTGTTCATTACAAATTTTATGTAGGGCATAGGAAAAAAAAATATATATATATACATATATCTTAATTTCTTCCTCTCTACAGTTATTTTAAACTGAGACTTTAATTAAAATGGATTTTCTATTATGTGTGGTTCTGTAAGATCATAAATCTATAGATGTCAACATAATTAACAGTTTTGAACTATTGCAAAAATTCTTGCCGATTTTAGCCAAGAGAAATAATGGGCTAGTTGATGTGACTCAATAAATAAACAATTATAAATAGTTTTAAAAGATATACATGCTTAACAATCTATTAAATTTCTGAAATTTATCAGAAAAATATTCCCAAAATAAAGTGCTCTATTGGATAGTTGAGGTTTTCAAGAATTATAGCAACACTTTAGGGAAATAGGCAAAAATTGTTTGAAAATGCATTCTTTCAATCTGCTTGATTCATTAGTATTTTGTTATCAGATTGTTGTCCTTAAATAACATTGTTTATGGCTATTTCCAGGCCGGGAAGATGAGTGGAATGACTGGATTCTGCACAGGTGTGTTTTCTGGTTTGGGGTTGAGACTAGGGTGTGGCTGTTGCTCGCAATAGGATATGAGGTAATCAGATTTGGCCTTGTATTTATAAAAGTGTTTGGACCCTCGGGCCTGTGACCCTCAGGCTTGGTTTTTGTGGATCTCCTGAATAAAACAAGTTTGGAAACAGGAGTGACATCCACTTCCAAAAAAAGCTTGCCTCTGGAAACTCTATGAACTTGGAGTTGAAAGTTTTGTGTTCAAGACTGTCGTTTGTAGTGTGACTATGGGTCACCTATGACTCTACAACATTTAGCAACAAAAACAACATGGTACTTTAGCTATCAAATTATTCCCAATTCTAAATCTGTAAAATTGAATGTAAAGTAAAAAAATGTGAGATAGCAACTTCATCGAATCTTGGGACGGATGTGGAACAATAATTATCAACTGCTGTTGGGAATGCAAAATGATCTTTTCTTGGAAGAAAGTCTACCATTTGTTCACAAATTTAGACACAAGTTTACTATATGTTGGATTGTTTTATTTTTATTTTTCTGTCGTGTCTCAAGTATTGACCGAAATGAGTTGACAACTTATATAATCATCAGAAATAGCACATTAATGCTTATTGCAGCTTTGTGCATAATTCTAAAAGTGAAAGCTACTAAAATGCTCTTCATTAAATAAATGGATAAACTGTTTTGAATCCATACAATGGAATACTATCCTGAGATGAACATAAGTGAACTATCAAGCTGTGAAAATACATTGTTATTGTTGTTGTTAGGTGCTACCAAGTAGAGTAAAACTCATAGCAGTCCTCTGAACAACATATTTTAATTCTATCCTATCTGTAGCACTTGCATCATTTCTCATGTACTTGAGACTGATGTGTCAATCAATCTTGTTGAGGTTCATCCTCTTTTTTGCTGACCCTCTTCCACCTTTCAAAAGATGTTATCCCTTTCTAAGTAATAGCCTTTCCTACTAATATACCTAAAGTTTGTGCGATGAAGCTTCACTTTCCTTGTCTCTAAGGAGCACTCTGGATGCACTCCTTCTAGACATAGCTATTTGTTCTTTTGGCAGTCTGTAAGATATTTATTACTCTTCTCCATAATTCAAAAACATCAATTCTTCTTCTTTTATCATATATACTCTTTGTACAGCTCTCATATATATAGCAAGTGATTGAAAAGACCAGGACCTGAATTAAGCACAACTTAGTCTCCAAACTGACATTATTGTTTCTCAAAACTTAGGAGTAGATGGGAAATTCCTCAACATGGTGAAAAGCACATATGCAAACCCAAGAGCCAACATCATTCTCAATGAAGGAGATTAAAGGCAGTCCCCTTCATAACAAGAACCAGGCAAGGAAGCCCACTATCACCTCTCCTAATCACTATAGTATTGGAAGTATAAATGCGAACAATAAGGCAAGACAAGGAAATAAGAGGTATGTAAATTGGAAAAGAGGAGGTAAAATTATTTCTATATGAAGATGGCATGATAGTATATTTAGAAAATCCTAAATATCCAAAAAAGAAAACTATTGGACATAATAGGCCAATTGAGCAAAGTAGGAGGGTACAAAATCAATATGCAAAATGAGTTGAAATTCTCTACAGAGATAATTATAATATAAAAACGGAGATAAGGAAAACAATATTACAATTTATAACTAATCACTAGATTAAATACTTGGGAATAAATCTAACTAGAGATACAAATTTGAAATCTTTAAAAAGAAAATGGAAAAAACATTGCTTCAAGAAACAAAAGAAGACCTGGGGAAATGGAAGAACATAGCATGGTCATGGATAGGAGGACTCATAATTGTGTAAATTTCTGAAGACTTAAGATTATTGTGTAAATGACAATTCTATCAAAGGCAAACTGCAAGTTCAATATAATCCCAATACTGATACTAATTCCATGCTTCAACGAGCTGGAAAGGGCAATTTTCAGTTACATCTGAAATGGTGGAATGGAAAGAGACCCAGAATAAACAAAACACTACTGAAAAAAGACAAGTTAAAAGGTGTCATACTCCCTAATCTCAAATTCTACTATATAGTAATGGCGGTCAAGACAGCATGGTAGTGGTACAGTGACAGACACATAGCTCAATGGAATAGACTTGAGAGCCCAGATATCAGGTTTCTGCCTAAGATGTGCCTGATCCAGGCCATAATCGTTACAATTATTTGTTATGCATCAGAGAGCTGGACAATGACTAAGGTTGACAGAAGAATTGATAACTTTTAGTTGTGGTGCTAAAGAAGAGTCTTGAACATAACATGGACCTTTAAGAAAACAAATAACTATGTCTTGGAGAGGGTGAAACCAAGTTTCTCCTTGAAGGCTAGGGGACAGCACAGGAGAGGATAAACCCAGATGAGATGGACTGATACAGTAACTAGGATACTGGGGTATATATGTCAGAATCAGTGACACTGGCTCAGGACAGGACTCATATATAGGGTATCTATGAGTTGCAGGCAGCTCAAGGGCATACAACAACAACAACAATCTATGGCCAACTGATCTTCGAAAAAAAGATGAAATTGCTTAAGTGAGGAAATGACAGTCTCTTTAACAAATGGTGTTGGCAAAATTGGAAAACCATCTGCAGAAAACTCAAACAAGACCCACACCTCACACCATACACAAGAATCAACTCAAGGTGGATCAGGGACCTTGAAGCAAAACCAAAGATGATGAAAATTCATCAGAGAAAATCTAGGAAGTGTTCTAGAAACCCAAATCCACAGCATGGAAGTCTTCTAAGCTTAACGAAAAACCACAACCAGGAGAGAATAAAATAGATGAATGAAACTTTCTAAGAATCAAGTCTCTGTGCACTTCAAAAAACTTCTCCAACAGGATAAAAAGGAAATCCATGATCTGGAAAAAAATATTAAGCAATCACATATCTGATAAGGGACTCATTTCTAAATTTTAACAATCAAATTTAAATTCAACAAGAAAAAATGTAAATAACCCAATCACAAAATGGCCACAGGATACGAATAAACATGTCAACAAAGAAGACATTCAGATGGCAAGAAAACACATGAAGAAATGTTCAAAATCCCTAGCTATCAGAGAGATGCAAATAAAAAAATCTATGAGATATAATCTCACCCTAGAAACAATAGCACAGTTCAACAAACAAACAAAAAAGTACAGCAAACAACAAATGCTGATGAGGTTGAAGAGAGACCAGAACTCTTACTCATTGCTGCCGGGAATGTAAGATATAAAGCCACTATGGCAGTCTGGCAATTTCTCAAAAAGTTGAAAATAGAAATGCCATTTGGTCCAGCAATTCCACTATCGGGAATATAAATAACCCTAAAGAAACCAGAGCCACGACTCAAACAGATGTATGCACACTCATGTTTATTGCTGTATTATTAAAAAAAAAAATCAAAGAGATTGAAATAATTTAAATGCCCCAAAACAAATGAATGGCCAGAAAAACTATGGTACATTCACACAATGGAATATAATGCAGCAATGAAAAATAATGAACTTGTAAAACATTACACAACATGGGTGAGCCTGGAGGACATTATATTGAGTGAAATATCTCAGTTATGAAAGGATAAATACCAAATAACAATGCTGTTATAAAATAGGACAGATATGACGGAGTTGGAAAGTGAATGGGGAGAGTGGATAGATAATGAATAGATTGTAACAGAACAGATGAGGAGAAGAACTGTCCAAAAGAAACACATGGTTAGGCATAATTTGTATGACAACAATCTGGAATTAAGGGTGCATTGTGGGGTACTGGAGGAGGATGAGGGATGGGAGAAAATAGGCAACAATGTATTTAAAAAAAATTGTTGTTATGTGCCGTTGAGTCATTTGCGACTCATAGTGACCCTATGCACAACAGCCCTAAACCCTGCTCT
>NW_006399784.1:15124790-15126158 GCF_000299155.1 Elephantulus edwardii
TGGGGTAATCGGGATGGGTGTGTCAGAGGCAATGCGATTGGCACAGGATAGAGCAGGGTTTAAGGCTGTTGTACATAGGGTCACTATGAGTCGCAAACGACTCGACGGCACATAACAACAACAACAACAATGTATAGCAGGTTACTGAGAGGACCATGGTATGAATTAGATACAGTTTTCAGATTTAGTTTTCAGACTGACAGAATTTGCTCTTCAGCCAACTTGCCCAGTACAATACGTCTCCTGGGACCAGCATGTTGATTTTTTATTCAAGGAAGATGAAATTATTGACAATTCTTCATCTATCATAATTTTAACTGTTGGTCGTATGCTTAAGACCTTTGTTTCCTTGATGCTGAGATTCATTTCATACCAAGGGCCGCAGTCCTTGATTTTCTGAAGCAAGTGTCTCATGTCCTCCTCACTTTCAGCAAGTAAAGTTGTGTCATTTGTATAATGCATGTTGTTGATGAGTTTTCCTCCTATTTTGATGCCACGTTCTTTTCCCTTAAATCCAGTTTTGCAAATTACTTGCTCAGCATACAAATTGAAAAGGTACCAAGAAAGGATACAACTTCAATGTACACCCTTCCTGATGTTACACCATGCAATGTTCTCCTACTCCTTTCAGACAACAGCTTCTTGATCTAGACATAGATTTCTCATTAGAACAATTAAGTTTTTGGGATTCCCATTTTTCTCAATATTGTCCAAAGTTTGGTACCTTTAACTCAATTGTGAATCCTAGTGATACACTATGTACAACAAAATAAAACAAAACTACCTGATTCTGCACCATCTTCACAATCTCTACTGTAACTTAGCCCATTGTTGTCATCACTATGTCAATCCGTCTCATTGAGGGTGTTCTCCTTCATGACCCTCCACTTGTCTAAGCATGATGTTCCTTTCCAGGGACTGGCCCCTCCTGACAGCATGGGCAAAATTTGGGAAACTAAATAATTCTTGCCTCTATGGAGCATTCCAGCAGCACCTCTTCCAAGCGAGATGTATCATTTTGGCTGTTCATGGTGTATTCATCATTCTTCGCCAACCACAACCAAAGACACCAATTCTTCTTCAGGCTTCTTTAGTCATTATTCAACTATGAGATGCTTGTGAAGCAAATGAAAACATCATGGTTTGAGTCAGGTGTAACTTACTCTTTAGAGTGGCAATGTTCATTGAAACGGATGAGGGAGAGAATAATTTAAAAGAGATATATGATAGGGTATTATAGTTTTATCACAAGAGTCCACAATTAATGTTGCATAGTGGAGTGTACTTGGGGTAGTGAGAGGGGTGCGGGGGGCATTGTATACCAAAGAAAGAATTTTTTCTTTTACTTTTCAAAGAGAGGAGCGAAGT
>NW_006399784.1:15126368-15127806 GCF_000299155.1 Elephantulus edwardii
TATCTTTTCATTTCTTAACTGCTGCTTACACAGTTGTTGAAGGGGAATCCAAGTAAAATGAAACACATGGCAGCCCCAATCTTGTCTCCATTTATCATAATTTTACCTATTGGTCCCATTGTAAGGATTTCTGGTGCATTTTATGTGAATTATAACCTCTATGGAAGGTCTGATTAGTCTTTGATCTTCTTCAATAAATAGTCTTTAATCTTCCCCCAAAAAGGCTTTAAATTCTCTTCAGTTTCAGAAAATAAAGATATGTCATCTGCATATCTTATTAAAAAATAAAAAAAAAATGAGACCTGAAAAGACAGGGAGATAGTGGGCAAAGATAAAGGCTAATTAATTTTATAAAGCACTGTATATGGGAATGATTTACCCAAAGGAGCAGGTGAAAGACACTACCCCTTACAGAAATAACAAATACATTCAGTATCTCTTCACCCCAGTGCATGTGTCTTGTCCATTCCCTTTTCCTGCTACATTAGCATTCCTTGTACTCCCTCCAACCCTATCCACAATCTCCCTCCTCCCAGGCACCCCTTCATAGGATGGTTTAGGCCACAAGTCACTTCTGTGATATCTTGTGCCTTGTACTCCTGCTGTTCTCTCACACTGATGCTTGTCTCATGCTTAGGAGGATTTATGTCCAAATCTCATGTACCAGCTTCAGGGAAATAGTTCTGTCTGAGGCTGTTCCTTGGAATCAAGGACTCTGAAGTCTCATCTGAGGGTCTCTGGCCCTCAGTCCCTACACAGACCTGGAAATTAATGTTCCCTCTTGTATTAGATACCTGAGTGTTAATGAACCCAGTGGAGTTCTGTGAGAATAGACTTTACATGTTAGAAAAGGAACAAGGTGACCTCATAGTCCTGCCATGTGTCAACCTCCAGGGTTCCCAAGACTGAGTTAGGAGGGCAAAAGGTGAACCCAGACTCTGAACAAGACAGTGAAAATTATAAAAATATATCACTAATATCACACACAATCAAAATCCTACTGAAGATTACCCAAAAACTACTGGAACAGTACATTGACAGAGAACCACAAGAAATACAAACTGGGTTTAGAAGAAGTGGTGGCACATAAGACATTATCATCAATGTCAGATGGGTCTTGGCAAAAAGCAAAATGTACCAGGAAATGTCTATATCTATTTCACTGATTATGGAAAGGTATTTGAAAGTGTGGATAACAACAAATTGTGGCTCACCTTGAGAAAAATGGGAATCCCAGAACACTTAATTGTATTTATGCAAAACCTATACTCAGACCAGGATACAGTCTTCAGAACAGAGCAAGGAAACACTGCATGATTCAAAATCAGGAAAAGAGTGTGTCAGGGATGTGTTCTGTCTCCATACTTTTTCAATCTACATGCAGGTCATTCAGGAAGCTGGTCTTTGTGATAAGGAATGTGGTATCAGGATTGGAGAA
>NW_006399784.1:15136121-15138885 GCF_000299155.1 Elephantulus edwardii
CACCCATCCCGATTACCCCAGTCACCGAATCAATCCATCTCATAGAGGGTCTTCCCCTCCTGCGCTGTCCCTCCACCCTCCCAAGCATGATGTCCGTCTCCAAGGACCTGTCCCTCCTGGCAACATGTTCAAAGTAAGTCAGACGAAGCCCCAGAATCCTTTCCTCCAAGGAGTAGCTTGGTTTAATCCTCTCCAAGATGTAGCAATTCTCTGTAAATGTACTGTTCTAGCCATTTTTGGATGACCTTCAGCATTATTTTGTTTGTATGTGATATTAATGATATTGTTTGATAATTTGCACATTCTTTTGGATCACTTTTTATGGGGATAGGAACAAATATTGATCTCTTCAAGTCAGATGGCCAGGTAGCTGTCTTCCAAATTTCCTGGTACAGGCTGGTGATAATGTCAAGAATTGCATCTGTTAGGTGAAACATTGGTATCCCACTGATTTCTGACCCTTAACTTTTGCCAGCACCTCACTGATGTTTGAATTTTTTCCTTCATTACTGTTGGCTCTTTATTATATACTACTTCCTGAAGTAATGCTGACCAATTATTTTTGATTCAGTGACTCTCCGTATTCCTTCTAACTTCTTTTGATACTTCCTGGCTCATTTAAGATTTTTCCAAAGCTTTTTTCAGTATTGGAACTTAAGGCTTGAATTTGTTTTTAAGTTCTTTCAAATTGAGAAATGCATAGAACATTAAATTACATATTGTTGAACTAATAAAGCTGTATGTTATATGATTCTAACTAACTTGAAATCACAGCAATTCTAAACTATTAAGAATAGAAATTGCAGTTGTCAGAGGTTTGGGAGAAAAGGTAGGATGAATGGGGTAGAATAAAAGATGAAAGATTTTAGAATAAGGGAATTGTTCTGTATTATACTACAATAGTGGCTATGTGAAGTTTTTAAATCATAGAATTATATAACAAAAAAGGACACACATTATGGACTTTAAACCCCAAACCAAATCCACTACTCTATCAAGTCAAACTTGAATTATAGCCATCCTACATTGAGTTCCCAAGGCTTTATAGACAGGAGATTACAAATTATAAACTACCAATATTGGCTCATCAATAATAAGAACAGTGTCACTAGGGAAGAGAGAGGAGACAAAAAGAAACTGTCCTGACTTGCAACTTTTCTGGATACCTAAACTACTCAACACAACAACAAAAAGGAATACTGTTTTGCTTCCATTATAGTTTCCACAAGCACCTTGAAGTACTGGAGGAATTGTCAAGACAGTGCTGAGTAAACAGTTGCCTAAGACAACTTGCTGCTCAACTGGGAAATGTCAGAGCCTGGGAACTGGGCCTGGGGTTTCAGAATTGCCTCTGTGGTGGGCTGTGATGGGCAATACCAGGGAATTCATAAAGATGCTGCAGCATGCCCTCCAAAATGAGAAGGGCAGAGCCACACCTGCTAGTGCTGGGCTCACTGGGAGCAGGAAATGGGCAGTAGCCTGAGAACACCCTCAGGAACTCTATCTGTAAAAGGAAAGCAAGGTTCCTGAAATTGAGGCCACATACAAAAAATTTCTAGCTAGAATTAGCACACATTTTCTCCAATTGTGTTTAGTCTTTTATTATATTGTTAGTCGAGTTAGCCCTCTACTCATGGTGACTGCATGAACAATGAAACAAAACACTGCTCATCCTGTGCCGTCTCCATGATTAGTTGTGGATTGAGTCTTTTTTGTAACTAGTTTTTAGTGGGTGACATTCTGAAAGCAGATGTCCATTTCATTCCTCTTTTTCTTAATATAAAACCATTTTGCTGAAAATAAGAAATTAGATTCGCTGTTGGGTCTAAACTGAACCTTCAAGTGAGCCTTGCTGCTTGGAAATTAGGGAGGCAGAGAGAAACTCTAAGAAACTAGGTGAGTATGTTATGAGTGTGTGTGTGTGTGTGTGTGTTTGTACTCGCTTGTGCTTTCAGATTTGTTAGATCTCTGAAAGTATTCATCATTCTGACTCAATTTTCTAAGCCCCAAGATAAGATTACTTTTTATACATTCCTTAAGGGGAAGTTGAGAGAATTTAATGTGATGATAGCTTTGGAGTGCTTTGCATTTATATTCTAGCTTAGAAAGTTAGAGTTTAATTTAGGTAAGGCTTAACTGAAAGCAGTTTATGTGGATCTATGTGCTACTGTGAAATGTACCATCTTAAGAAAGTGTGATGTTAAGCTTTGCTGAAAGAAAAATCTACTCTTATCACCAGAGTCCCTAATATTGTATATTTATACATAGAAAAACCTAGAGGCATGCTGTCCACAGTCACATTCTTATTCCATCTCTCTTTTTATGTAAACATGTATGCATATTTTACATAGACTATATACACTTCTACATAGGGTTTTCAGAGTCCTGCTACTTTGGAAGTGGATGGCCAATCCTTCTTCCTAGTCTGTCTTAATTTGAATGTTCAGATTTAGAGAAATATCTGACAGACAAGCATTTTACAGAAAAGTGAAAGATATATCCCTGAGTGTTCCATGAACTGCTAAGTAAACAAACAGATTCATCCTGAAGAGGGTTTAACCAGGCTGCTCCTTGGAGGTAAGGATTCTGAGGCTTCGTCTGACATACTTTGGACATGTTACAAGGAGGGACTGGTTCTTGGAGAGGGACATCATGCTTGGGAGGGTGGAGGGACAGCACAGGAGGGGAAAACCCTCTATGAGGTGGATTGATTCAGTGACTGGGGTAATTGGGATGAGTGTGTCGGAGGCAGTGAGATTGGCAC
>NW_006399784.1:15139377-15140874 GCF_000299155.1 Elephantulus edwardii
TGCCAACTATTTTGTTTTTTTCTTTTTCCTCTTTGTAATGGCTTTTTGCATTCTTCATGCATTATATTCTTGTTATCTTTCTACAGCTCATCTTATCTGTGTTTACTAGTGTTCAAGGCCTCAAACCTCTTCCTGAGTTGGTTTTGAAATTCAGGGGAGATAGACTCAAGATAGAATTTTGATTCCTGTGAATATGATTTAACTTTCTTTAGCTTTAATTTGAACTTGCTTATGAGTAATTGGTCTGTTCTACAAACTGCATCTGGCCTAGTTTCCACTGCTGATATTGAACTTCTCCAGTGATTCCTTCCACAGATGTAATACATTTGATTTCTGTGCATCGAATCAGGTGAAATTCATGTGTATAGCCTGTGTTTATGTTTCTTATAAAAGGAAGTTTCTATGAATAAGTTATTGAATGTGCAGAATTCTATCATTCTATTCTCAGCCTCATTTCTGTCACACCACGTCCATATTTTTTGACTACTGATCCTTCTTCCTGGTTCCCAACTTTCACATTCCATTTAGTCATTATTATTAATGCATCTTGGTTACATGTTCGATCATCAGGTTGTAACAAGAAACCTGGAGGATAACTATTTGGGCAACTGACTGGAAGAGATCCATATTTATTCCCATTCCAAAAAAAGTTCTGACAGAGTATAGAAATTATTGAACAATATCACTAATTCTACACACTAAGAAGATCCTCCTGAAGATTATTATCCAGAAACTGGAACAGTACATCGACAGAGAACTACCAGAAATACAAGCTGAAGAGGTCGTGGCACTAGATACATTACTGCCAATATCAAATGGATCTTGGCAGAAAGCAGAAAGTACTAGAAGAATGACTATCTGTGTTTCATTGACCATGCAAAGACACTTGATTGTGTGGATCACAACAAACTGTGGCTAACCTTGAGGAAAATGGGAATCTGAGAACACTTGATTGTGCTTATGTGAAACAAATACTCAGACCAGGATAATACTCAGACCTCAGAATAGATCAGGGTAACACTGTATGGTTCAAAATTAGGAAAGGAGTGTGTCAAGGATGCATCCTATCTCCACATGTTTTCAGTCTATATGCAGAACGGATTATTCGGGAGTAGGGCTTTATGAGGAGGAATGTGACATCAGAGTTGTAAGAAGACTCATCAACAACCTACATTATGAATGTGATACAACCTTGCTTGCTGCAACTGAAGAGGACCTGAAGCTCTTGCTCCATAAGGTTAAGGACTGTAGTTTTCAATATGGATTAAAGCTCAACATCAAGAAGACAATCTCATCTACTGCCGTACCCAGCTCCCCCACCCCCGCTTCAGGGGGCAGCAGGGCCGTTCCCTCCGTCCTTCCCTCCTTTACCCACCCTCACCCGCCCTTATTTCTCCTTCCCCTGCCCGGGGTAGCCGCCGCCATGATCCTGCTGGAGGTGAACAACCGCATCATCGAGGAGACGCTCGCGCTCAAGTTCGAGAACGCGGCCGCCGG
>NW_006399784.1:15141854-15151614 GCF_000299155.1 Elephantulus edwardii
AAAAGAATAATTCCACTTGATCAACTTAATTCCTTTTCTTTATCTTCCCTCCTTCACTCCCCTTCCCTTCCACCCTCTTTTTCCAAGCTGTTTCGCTTTGCAATATGTTACTGGTAATGAGTTGCAGTATAATGCAATCTTAACTTGTTTTCTCCTAAGTATTTGAGTTTAAAACTCCTGTATCTAAAGAAATACGGTTGGGGTCATTAATAAAGAAAATCTTTCTATCGTAAAAAAAAAAAAATCAAGAAGACAAAGATTTTCACCACTGGGTCAATTGGCATCACCATGATAGATGGAGAAGAGATTGCGGTTGCTAACAATTATAATTTGCTCAGCTACACAAATCAAAGCTCTTGGCATCAGAAGTCAGGAAATCAAAAGACGAATTGTATTGGGCAAAATCTGCTCTCAGGGACCTCTCCAGAGCGCTGAAAAGCAGTGATGTCAGTCTACATACAAAGGTGACTCTAATACAGGACATGGTCTTTGCAATTACTTGTTATGCATCAGAAATCTGGGCAATAACTAAGGATGACAGAAGTATTGATGCCTTCAAATTGTGGTGCTGGAGGAGTCTTGAATATACCATGGACTTCCAAGAAAACAAATTGGCCTATGTTGGAGAGGGTGAAATTAAGTCTCTCTTTGGAGGCTAAAATTTTGAAGCTCCATCTCACATATTTTAGGTACGTGGTCAGGAGAGACTGGTCCTTGAAGAAGGACGTCATGTTCACTCAGCAGGGTAGATGGACAGCACAAGAGAGGAAGACTGAGAATGAGATGGATTG
Source organism: Elephantulus edwardii (assembly GCF_000299155.1). NCBI lineage: Eukaryota > Metazoa > Chordata > Mammalia > Macroscelidea > Macroscelididae > Elephantulus > Elephantulus edwardii. Next base: position 15,142,646 of record NW_006399784.1, read on the forward strand.
ATACAGTAACTGGGTCAGAATTAGTGAGACTGGCTCAGGACAGGGAAGGGTTCAGAGCTGCTGTACATTGGGTCACTATGGGTCATAGGCAACTTGACAGCGCATAACAACAACAACAACAACATATAAACTTGCGGTTCATATACTGTCCAAGCTTATCATTTAAGCACTATGGACAGAAACCTGTAAGCTTCTAAAATTAAATAAACAGATGAAAGTTTACTTTGTTCAAGACCTACCATTGAGTCTTCTTGAGTTGTTTACACGGAAGATGCCACAATTCAATAGGCAGGTTTTCTATTTGGTTTATTAAGGAAGAATATATAATACTCCTCCAATCAGAAACAACAACTGAGAGAGAAAAATATGAATTGTGACAAAAACTTCTCAGATCCTTAATGAAGTATAAGTATTCCATCTTTGATAAGTGGAGTGTGCGGGAATAAATTCTACGGTACACATAATGGAAACAGACTCTTTCACTCAAGTTCCTCTTACCCTTTATGATAGGAGAGCCACTTTTATTTTTCCTTTATTTACTTTTTAAATTTACTACCTCTTCTATATGGGTTTCCTTGAACTCTTAACTGTTGTTTGTTTGTTCATTTGTTTGTTTCTTATATGTTCCACAACCTTTTAACATTTCACTTATTTCCTCAGATTAGATGTATCCAAATAACATCCTATTTCATTTTCAAGTTCTTTTTTAGGATGTCTTTGACAGCATCCCAAAGCACTTAGCATCACTCTATTTTCTCACTTCTCTGTTTTCCTGTTGTGCTTCTGATCTAAACCACTTGTACTGCCAGTTAAGGATGTACTTACTGTTGAATGTGAAACTTTTAAATTACAAGTCTACACATAACCAAACAAATAAGAAAAACATAAAAAATAGTAATAAGAATTATAATAATTATCATACATTGGTTTGGCAGATAATATTTCTTTATACATATTTGCATGTGTTGTAAATATATCCTGTATATAAATAAATATGCTATAAATGTATATGATAGGGTCAACAGTGGTCAAAATTGTGTAAGTTTCTAAATATAACCAAACACTTGAAGGAAGGAGTCACAGGACCAGAGGACCAGTGTTGTGGGGGCCATGAAATAAAACATTGTCATCAAAGACAATCTTATGCATCCTGCACTAGTTTAAATTATAAGTGGAGGCTTAAAATTTGATGAGTACAGGAAAGGTTGGGTAAAGGAAAAGGGAAAGCTAGGGTGGGGATCTGGAAAGACAGGGCAATGGTGGGCATATTTCAATGTTAATGAATTTTATAAAATATAATGAATTGGAGGGATTGCATGAAGCACAATGTGAGCAAAGACAGAGTGAAAAACAATGTATATAAACTTTGTAAGCAAACCAGTATAAAATAAAAATTCATCTAAAAAAAGAGTAGCATTTCCTGAAGGAAGAGGTCCTGAAGGTAAGAATGGATAAGTAGTTGTTGTTACTGCTGCTGTAATGTGCTCCAGAGTCCAGTGGAACTCATAGCAATCCTACAAAGAACTGATGTAAACCTCGACCTATCCTATGACATCCTTATCCTCTCCACCATGATGGAAACCACTGTTTAAATCATTATGTCATTCCCTTTCACTGAGAACCTTTCTCTTTCTCTCTTTTACTGAGCCTTTACTTTTCTAAACATAATGACTTTCTCCAAAGCTTGGTGCATCCTGAAACCGTCTTTCACATAAAGCTATTGGTTTCTCTCATCCATTCAAATCCTTTAACTTTTTCAGAGGGTACAATATGAATAAAGACATGAACACAATTAATTTTCATTTTCATAATTCAAATTCTGATAGATCTAGGAACACTATAAATTAAGGGATGGAGGTAAAATAAAAGATTAGTTTTGACCTTACAGAATACAGGGACTACATGACCACAGGCTGAGAACTGCACTGTTAAATTCTCCTAAGGCTTTATTTTAAGAATAAAGGGATTTTTCATGGAACCAAAGAACTAGAACTTCCAAAGAAGGGAGGACTATTACAAATGAGTGGAGGAAAGAGGTTAGGGGGTTGAGGGACAGGGGGTTGATCAAGCTTACAAAGTCTGTGGTCCACCTATGCTTCATGGACTCCTGTCTGAGGTTGCTTTAAATAACAAGTAGGTGATTTCTGAAGGAGCAGTGGCTTCAGGGATTTTGTGAGACATGAGAGCTTTGTCCTCATATGATAGGTATCTTGACTTCATTGTATGAAGGATTTCTGTTTACACAGTGTCATTTGAGCTGCAAAGAACCCAATGACACAATGATTAAGTACTTGGCTGCTAAATGAGTTAGTGGTTTAAACTCACCAGCTGCTCAGTAAGAGAATGATATGACAATCTGATTCTGCAAAGATTATAGCCTTGGGAACTTCTACACAAGCAGATGCTCTACCAAGTTTGTAGGGCACTTCTATACTATCTTACAGGGCCACTATGAAGTGAAACTGATCAGATAGCAATAAAATTTTTTTCATTGGACCATCAAGAAATAGAATCCTTGATACAAAGGGCAAGGATTTTCCACTTGTAGTAGTTGTGAGTGCTCTGGGATTCCCATTCTTCTCAATATTAGCCATGACTTATTATGATCCACACAAATATCTTTGGGTCTTCAATAAAGCACACATAAACATTCTTCTGGTATTCTTTACTGTCAGCTAGGATTCATCTGAGATAAACAATGATATACCTGGTGCCATGGTCTCTTCTAAATCCTACTTGAATTTCTGGAAGTTGCCTATCTCTGTACTGCTCTAGCCATTTTTTAATGTTCTTCAGCAGTACTTTGCTTGAATGTGACAGTGATGCTATTGTTTGATAGTTTCCACAGTCTGTTAGATCACCTTTCTTGGGAATGGGAACAAATGTAGATCACTTTCAATCCTTGGCCAGAGTAGTATGCCAAATTTCTTGGAATAGACTAGTGAGCACATCCAAGGCTGCATCTGTTAATTGAAATAAGTCAATTGTCATCCCATTGATTCTTCGGGCCTATTTTTTGCCAATGCCTTCAGTGAAGCTTCAACATCCTCCTTCATTACCATTGGCTCTTCCTTATATGGTACTATGATGTTAAAAGCTATGCCACTGGTGAGTCAAATACCCCAAGCGTTACTCATGGTGGACAGGTTTTAGCTGAGCTCCCAGATTAAGACAGGCCAAGCAGGATTGGGCATCTAATTCTTAAATTACAGGCCTCAGAAAACTTATGAACAGTAGTTAAGTTATAAGTTCCATCATATATGGCTGAGGAAATTTCTAAAGCTAGATATTAAAAGGGTCTTGTGGTTTATCCTACTTCCTAGGGCCAAGTGAAAAAGAAAGAGATGGACTTTAAAAATGAACTGTGTAAAATGTAAATAGAATGTGAAGATTTGGAAAGCTCAATTGTACAAGCTACTGACACCACATATGCTGGAATGTTTATCAAAGACTTATCTAGACAATATTTTGCTAAAGAGATTAAGCCTGAAATTGATGAATCTAACTAACCACTGAAGCAGAAACCCTTCAACTTAGACTGACTTGAACAGAAATGAAAGAAGCCTCTCTGTCTCCTAAAAGTTTACAGACATGTAAACAGGCCAAGGGCATTATATATGTTGTACTCCAAGAACAGGAAAGGACTGTTCCTCAAGCATCTCTGAGGTCAGCATCACCATGAGAAGGGGCACAGGAAGCAGGGCCTCCTTGGTTTCAAAGAGTGGGGCTACTTCTTCCTTAGGTCACAAAGGATGAGGCCACAGTCTTCTAGGTTTGAAAGAGTAATATAGCATCTTCACCACCTTGATTCCATTTATGATTAAGTGGTGCTAGAAAGATGGTCTTGCTGTTTAAAGCTAGAGGGATGGATACCATGCCCAAGAGCCAGAAAAATGAGACCTACTGAGACTGAGGAGGTGGAGTCACCATTCGGATGGACTAGAAGGATAGGATCACCTAAAGGTTCAATAATGTTGCCATCCTAGAGTGTTTCCAAGGTAGAGCTAAAGCCTAAGTCCTATGGGCTTCCACCCAGAACCCAGGAGGTATTACCAACACCCAGGCTCTGGAGGGTAGAACCACTGCCTGGAGGGTTCTTTTCAAGACTTATGAACAAATTAAATGTTTTCTGCTAAAGTTTGGACTTGATTGGTACCTAAAATCTCTTTCCCCCCACTCTAATATCTCTCATTTGTAAAGAAAATGTCTACCTTGTGCCTTTTTCACATTGTACTTTGGAAATACATAACTGTATTCTAGATTTTAGAGGTTCACAGATAAAAAAAAATTTCACAGGATAAAATATGCTCAAAGTATCACACAAATTTAGTTGGTCAGAATCTGGAGTTTTGGACTTGGAGTTTATTTAAGCCCTTTGGTATGATGTAATGGGATGAAAGTGTGTTGTTTCTAGCAAGGACATGACTTTTAGCAGCAAAAAGGATTGGATCTTTTGAACTACGAAGTCAGTTCAAATCTGCCAGTGTCTCTGTAGGAGAAAGATGGGCAATCTCTTCCTGTGTTATTTACAATCTCTAAGAACCCGTTGGAGAAATAGGCATTTGTGAAGCAATAAACAAGACAATGTAAACAGTATATTCATGGTCTCATGCATGACTTCTTCAAAGTTGATCAACTGTCATTGTGAGAAATATTAAATGTTTCTGAGGATACAAAATTATCCCGGGGTGGGGGATCCAGGTGTTGGGAAAATAATGGGGAGAAAATAGGGTAACCTCATTTGTACTCACAGCTAGAAAGAATTATATAAGGTATCATATTTTTTACTGCAATTTCCGTTTTTACTTCCAAGACCAAGAAAACATTGGTTAATTTATTACTTTTTTAAATGAGCAATTTCAAATTTAATATTTACACTGTCTCAGTCAATTAATGTTCTTTTACTATATGGCATTATTGTAGTAGTCTATTGCTCCATTTGCTTATAGGTAATGAACAGGATTATGGCCCCTTTCATTACACAGGTTAAAAAAAATCAAAAAATGGGTCATATTTCCTATTTCTATTTCCTAGAATATGTTCTGAAAATGAATCTTGAATTGTTCCTTTCCTGGCAAAATTCACCTGGGTTTATAAAGTACTTTAAAACTCAATTTGTGGCACTCCAACAAGAGTGCCTATGAAACCATGGGATGCATAAAATATGAGTGGAACACTCAACTGCCAGCTAATTTATATGGACGGGAGAACTCTTCTCCTACTGGGGAGAAAAAGCAATTATCTTTTGGCCTTGGTTTTAGTAATCTTCATTACAAAAATAACTCAAATTTCTTCTCTTCCACCATAGTTTCCGAGAACAAGAAAGAAAATGTGTTACCAAGGAGATGAGTGGGGTGTAGAAGGGAGATGGTTATGAAATCTAGCAAACAGCTGTAATGTCTCCTGCTTTCAGCAGACAACTTTATTGTCTCCTGCATTCATATCTCGACCTGCAGAATCCTGTAAAAGTTTCTCTATCAGACCGAGAAAACAGGAAAACTCTAGTGACTTCCTCGTGGTGCTCAGATTACACCTCAAGACATTTATCTCAATCTAGTAACTTTAACTTTTTTTAATAACTTCCTTCATGTCAACAAAAAATCTCCCAAAATGAGCAAGTTAGGGGCCACAATTTTCGAGCATTTTGACATCCCATGTGGAAGATCATTTGTTCACAGCCATAATGTAGATGGAAAAGAATGTAGAAGCAACGCCTTAGTTTTAATTGGATTAACCAAACATTTTAAAAGAAACATGTTTCAGTGCTCGCAGATACTGAAAAAATCATGGTGGTCATTTATATTAATAATTTTTAACATAATTAAACATGATAAGTATAAATACTTCTTTGTTAAAAAATATATTTTGTGAGTGTATCACAATTTCTCAATCCATTAGGTTCTGATTGGACATGTGGGCTGTTTCCATGTTCTTGCAATGGTGAATAACACTCCGTTTGTGTCTCAGTTCTAATTTCCTTGTAGTATATTCCTAGTAGTGGAATATCTGGGTTATTCAGAGTTTCTATGTTCAACTTTTTGAAGAAATGCCAAACTGCCTTCTAGAGTGATTGGACCATTTTACAATCCCACCACCAGTGTATGAGAGTTCCTACCTCTTCACATTCTCTCCAACATTTATTACTTGCTGTCCTACTAAACTTTACCACTGCTACAGGAGTGAGATGGTATCTCATTGTGGTTTTGATTTGCATCTCTATTATTGCCAGAGATTTCAGAAGCAACTGTTTTGAAAAATAACTTGGGAGAAGTGTGAGAGTATTGTGTTGAGTGAATGAATGCAGTATCATAAGGACAAATACTGAGTAAGACATCAATGTAAAAATAGAAGGATAACTAGTAAAACATGTATGGGAACTGACAGAGGTCAGGGTTGATGATGGGTAGGGGTGAAACCACACGTTTGCACAGTTTGGTTTGGTTCAGAAAGGGAAAGGGGAAGGAAATGGGAAGAACCCAGGAGAAAAGACAGGGTAATGATGGGCAAGGTTCAATGGTGCTTAATTTTACAAAACATAATGCAGAAAATAAAGAGACAAATTGAATTGGGAAAGTCAGCTTTCCGGGACCTCTCAAGAGTACTGAAGAGCAACGACATCAGGCTGGAGACTAAGGTGTGATTGATCCAGGCTATAGTCTTAACAATTATATGCTATGCATCGGATTGAAAGTGCCTTTGAGCTGTGGTGCTGGAGAAGAGTGTTGAATATACCATGGACTGCTAGGAGAACAAACAGGTTTGTCTTGGAGAGTGTGAACTTCTCCTTGGAGTCAAGGATTCTGAAGCTTCGTCTGACTTACTTTAGGCATGTTGCAAGGAGGGACTTGTTCTTGGAGAGGGACATCATGTTTGGGAGAGTGGAGGGACGGCGCAGGAGAGGAAGACCCTCGATGAGATCAATTGATTCTGTGATTGGGGTGGTGGGAATGAGTGTGTTGGAGATAGCAAGGTTGACACAGGATACAGCAGCATTTAAGGCTCTTGTACATAGGGTTTCTATGAGTCGCAAGTGACTCGAAGGCACATAACGACAATAACAACAATGCATGGAAATTATTGTATGAAACACAATTTGAGTGAAGAATAATGTGAAACACAATGTATACAAACTTTGTAAGCAAATTAATAAATATTTTTTAAAAGTTTGTCATACATAAAAGAATATATTTTCAATGTCATGGTTGTACTTCCATAATTATTGTTGTTAGTTGCTGTTAATGAAACAGCTCCTGTCATGATGATTCCATGAACAACAGAACAGAACCTTGGCCAGTCTTATGCCATTTCATAATCCCTTTAATTCATTGCTGAAGCCATTTTGTATTCTGAGTGCCTTCTAACCTAGAATACTCATCTTTTATCATGCAATCAGACAGTAATGAACTGCAAGCCATCGGATTTTCCCTGATATTTGGAAACTGAATTCTACGTTTTCCAGTTTCAAAGTGCTGCCGAATCCCGCTTCTCTGCATAATCAGGGCTTTATCTGATATACTGTGTCATTGCTCTCAGCATCATAACAACATGTAAACCACCATAATATGAGAAACTGAGAGGCAAGTGGAGCGTTTCCATGATGACCCACTGCTCTCAAGTCAATTTCAAACGATACTGGCCTAATAGTGCAAAGTAGAGCTGCTCTGAAGGGTTTCCAAGGTTGTGTATCTTTTGAGCTCTGGTGGCAAAAACTGTACTGAGTTGAGCTATAATTCAAAGGCAGAGCATCTACAGAGGTTCAGATCTTCCAGTGGCTCCCAAAAGAAAGATTGGAGAAAGACTGGCAGTCTCTTCCCTTTGCAGTTTACAGTCTCAGAAATGAATGGAGTACTATTATGGGTCAGATCAACTTGATGGCTGTGAACTGGGAATCTTTATGGAAGCATATTGCCTCATGTTGCTCCTGAACAGTGACCAGTGGATTAAACTACCAACCTTTAATTTAGCAGCCAAGTCACCACTGTGCCACAGAGCTCCACTTCCTTTATTAATCCACAGCAAACAGGTCAATTCTGATAGATGGCTACCCTTCTTCAGGTTTCTAAGGTGTCGATCTTTACAAGGAGAGACTTTCTCCCTGAGATTAACCAGTGGATCTGAACTGCTGAGCTTCAGTTAGCAGTACAGAGCATAATGAACTATTACATCAAAGTGCAATTAAAAACAGGTAAAGTTCTAACCAGCAATAACTTCAAATTACACTTCAAAGATGAGAAATTTTTCTTTAGAGCTTGCTCAGTTATGAGGAAAATTGTAAAGAAAATAGCTACCAAGCATTGAGAAGTCCAAGCAGAAAGGTCATCTGAAGTGGACAAAATTAGCAATTTCACCAGCAAATCTAAATTCATAATCTTGGAGAGAAACCAAAAATGATGGTCATTATAAGTAGTTCCAATTTTTTAGACCAATGACTAAAGCAAAGCTCAGAATAAATATGTTAGTTGAGGACAAGAAGGTCCAAAGAATACAGATTTTTGGACTAAAATTGTGAAGTATAAATGACTGTTGGTGACTTTATACATTCCTGCCTATATCATATGAATATAAGGGCAGGGGGAATGATCCAATGACAGAATTAGTCAAGAATGAAAAATATCTAGTTTAAGTGGCAAAGCAATATTTTTGGGATTTTTATAACTTTTTGTTAAGACTTTCTGATTCTGATAGAAAAATTACTGTATTATTGACTTATGACTTGATAGAAATCTACTGGTACAACGACAAACACATTGATCGATGGAACAGAATCAAGAATGCAGAAATTAACCCATCTACCTATGGCCAACTGATATTCAACAAGGAAGCAAAACCTATCAAAAGGGGAAATGACAACCTCTTCAACAATGTTGCTGGCAAAACTGGATTTCTATCTGCAGAAAGCTGAAGCAGGATCTACATCTCATACCATACACAAAAATCAACTCATAGTAAATAATATTTTATTTCTTCTA
>NW_006399784.1:15152255-15177258 GCF_000299155.1 Elephantulus edwardii
CCAACTCTCTGATGCATAACAAGTGATTGCAAAGACCATGGCCTGTATCAGATGCACCTTAGTCTCCAGAGAGACACCATTGCTCTTCCGTACTTTAGAGAGGTGCATGAGCCTATAAATATATGTGAGATCATGTTGGTTCCTTGTGCAGTTTAATTCTTCGGTATCTTTGTTGAGTTTCTTTCTGTTAATTCTATCTTTTCTTGAGATGGGTGTATTGAAGTCTCCAAGTACTATAGTATTGTTGTCTATTTCTTTTTTCAGTTTTGTTAATGTTTGCTATATATTTTGCAGGTCTTTCATTTGGTGCATAGATGTTTATTATTGTTATGTCCTCTTGTTCTATTGACCAAATCAGCATTATGTAGTGACCTTCCTTGTCCATTGTGATGGTTTTTACATTGACATTTATTTTATCAGAAATTAATATAGCTACTCCTGCTTTTCTCTGGTTGACACTTCCTTGGTGTATTTTCCCCCACCCTTTTATTTTTAGTCTTTCTTTATCTTCATTTTTCAGGTGTGTCTCTTGTAGACAACATATTGATGGATTTTGTTTTTTATCCAATCTGCTACTCTTTTTTTCTCTTCAGTGGTGCATTTAAACCATTCACATTCAGTGTGATTATTGAAAGGCAAGATTTTATTGTTATCATTGTGTTGAGTTCTTTTTGGTGTTGTTGCTAGTTCCTTTGGACCATGCTGCTTTCTGTGGTATGTCTATAAAAAGGACATCTCTGAGTGTTTTCTGCAATGTTGGTCTTGTTTTTACAAACTTTCTTAGGTTTTGCTTTTCTCGGAATATCTTGATCTTTCCTTCATATTTGATAGATAATTTTGCTTGGTACAGTATTCTTGGTTGACAGTTGCGTTTTTGAGTGTTTGATATATGCCTTTCACTCTCTTCTTGCTTGCATGGTTTTTGCTGAGGAATAGGCACTTAATTTTATATGCTCTCCTTTACAGGTTACTCTTTGTTTCTCCCTTGCTGCTTTCAGAATTCTCTCTTTATCTTTGGTTCTGGCAAATTTAACTATGATATGCCTTGGTGTTTGTCTTTTGGGGTCTAGTCTATATGGTGTTCACTGAGTTTCTTGAATATATATTCTCTCATTCTTCATTATGCCTGGGAAATTTTCCTCTAGTAATTCTTCCACAACTTTTTCAGTGTCTTTACTTGCTTCTTCCTGTTCTGGGATTCCAATGAAATGCATGTTATTTCTCTTGATGGTGTCCTATATTATTCTTAGGTTTTCTTCTTTTTTTGAGTCTGCTTTTTGCTCTAACAGATCAGTGGTGACAATTCTGTCTTCAATTTCACGGATTCTGTGTTCCATCTCTTCAACTCTGCTCATGTGTCCCTCTATCATGTTGATAGCATCTGAAACATTGGACCTTATATTTTGGATAGTGGTTTCTTTTTTCCCCCCATGTCTCTGATGACTCATTTGTTTTCTATGCATTATTTTTTCAGCTCCTCCTGGGTTTTGCTTGTAGTATCCTGTAATTCTTCAAGTTTGTCTTTTACCCATTGAATATATGCAATCATTCTTTTAAATTCTGTGTCAGAAAGTTCCATCAGACTTTCTGGCTTCAGGAAATCCATTGATACTGTGTCACCCTTTGGGGGTTACATCTTGCTTTGCTCTTGTGCCACATGTGGGATAGTTTGTTTTCTTCAAGACACTGTTATGTTCTTGATCTGAAGACAATGCTCTAGAGATTAGTTGGGCAGCTACCCCACTGTGTGTTTCTCTGAACTTCTGACTTCAGGAAAATGTCAGTTCAGAGCCTGCGAGAGCAACCACTTGTTGGTAAGACAGGTCAAGGTGCTCCCGATTAAAGGGAAGTTGATTGACCAGATGTGTAGGCCCCGGTATGGAGCTAAATGAGGAGGGCCAGGCATGGGGTGGGGTGATCACAGGGGCAGGTCAAACACTTGGGGGACCTCACTCGAACCTCAGCTGTGTGGGTGTTCTCATGATTGGGGTCCTCAAATTCCAGCTGTCTGACTCACACCCAGTTGTTTTCACTCAAATGTCCCTGCCAGTGACACTTAAGCAGGTGCCCACACACTGCAGCCTTAGCCTAAGCAGGGATCTGGGCCCAAGAAGACCCAAAAAGTCAAAGTCAAATTCCCACTGACCCACTTGCCTCTAGCTAGTCTGCAGTGTCCGCAAAAGTTCAGGCAGATTACGACTGGCTTGCTTGTTCTTGGGCAGTCAGCATGGCCCGAGAGAGCTCTGCCAAATTCTCACCAGTGGGATCACCCTTGGGTGCTCTCCCAGGTAATCAGCAGTGCCCCAGAAAACCCAGTCAGGATCCTACCAGCCTTTCTCCTACCCTATCAGTCCCACAGCAGCTTGTCTGGTGGCTTCGGTCAATGGCTGGATCCATGGTGTGGTTTTGTGTTCCTGTAGCTCCAAAAGGACTTCACTAACAAGAGTTCTGATTCAAAATCCTACTGACCATAGCTCGCAGGGTTGTTTGGTCTCTGTGTGGCATGAAGGACTCTCTAGTGTCACTGGGGTCACAGGGCTGTGGTGGGGGCAAAGGTGCATCCTTGTGGTGCAGCCACAGGTGGGGAATGGGGAGGAGGCGGAGACACAGGGCTGGGGGGACATGGGAGCACTGGGCTATGGCGGGGGGAGCTGGGAGTACGGAGCTATGGTGGGCGGTGAGAACACGGGGCTTGGGCACCACCACCAGGAGGTGGGAGGCCGGGCTTAGGTGATACTGGGGATTTATGTGGTGGCTTGCCACTTGGAGGGGTCAAGCAGTGGCAGGCCACAGCAGGGTCATGTGGTGGCAGGCCATCGCTCCTCTGGGGTCACGCAGCAGTGGGCAGGCAGTGGCTCCTCTGGGGTCATAGGATGACCAGGGACAGTGGCTCTTCCAGATTCACGCAGCGTCCCACTGGCAGTGCAGCTGGGGCCAGTTGCTCCTCTGGGTGCCGTTTGCTCCTCCCTGAGTTAATGGATCCCACAGTGGTCAAGCTAGACAGCAATTATCTTCCTAAATAACTGTGGGAGCAGCAGAGACAGCACTGTCAGCCGCCACACCTTCCTCCTCATGGTAGATCAAAGACTTAGATCATACAGATCATAAGCGACAAAATGAGACCAACCTTAGAAGGCCTCGCCTAAACTATATACCGGCTGGCAAACACAGCTTGAAATGCACAATCTGAAGAGGCTAAAATAAATTAACGAGACCTTCTAATGTTTAACTTAGTGTGTGCATCAAAAACTTTTCCAACAGGATAACAAGAAAATTTACAGGGGGGGGGGACATTTGGTAATACCGTCTTAGACAAGAGTCTTATACCAAGAGTTTGCATAATACTACTGGGCATCTGTAGGAAAAAAGCTAATAACGCAATTGCAAAAAAAACGCAAAAGACATGGAAGACTTTTCACAGAGGATGATATTCTGATGGTCACCAGACACAAGAAATGCTCAAAAAACACTGGCAGTTACAAAGATGCAAATAAAAACCACAAAGAGATGCTATTTCATTGCAGTAGCAGTGGCAAAATTTAACAAGACAGAAAACAATGCATTTTGAAAAGTATGTGGAGAGATAGGAACTCTCAAACACTCTGGGTGAGATTGTAAAATGTTGTAATCACTCTGGAGGGCAGTTGGGCATTTCCTCAAAAAACAGAACATAGAAATTCCATATAACCCAGCTATCCTACTGCTGAGATTTGTATATCAATCATTCAGAGCAGCTTTATTCACAACTCCAAGAACATGGAAACAGCCCAAATGTCAATCAGTAAATGACTGGATTGAGAAATTGTGGTACAGTCACAAGACAGAATGCTGTGCAGTGCTCAGGAGTAACGAATTAAAAAAAATATTACTATATAACATAGCAGAGGCTAGAGGGAACTGACTTAGGCTCATAAGGACCAATACTACATGAGACCACTATTGTAAAAAAAGAAAGGTAGCTAATAAGATGTGTATGGATATCCAAAGAGGAAAAGGCAGGGAGTCAGGGATAGTGGGGAGGGGATAAATCAGCTGGTTGCAGATTTTGGTGAGTGGAGTGAGAGTGAAGGAATTAGGAAAGATCCAGTGGGGATCTGAAAAGACAGGGTAATAGCGGACATAGATCAATGATGATTAAGTATATGAGACACAGACTATGGAAACAATTATATGAAACATAATTTGAATGGGGAGAAGTATTTTAAAAATGAAAGAAAGCTCACCTCAATGAGTTGATATGACCTCAATGGACTTTGCACAGTGAGAATATGAGAATCGTACAAGATCAAGCAGGGCTTCATTCTATTGCACAGGGTCACTATGAGTCGCAGCTGGCTTCACAGCACTGTCAACCCAAAGGCACGTCGTTTCAATCCGCCAGCTGCTCTGTGGGAGGAAAATGTACAAGCTCCTCCCATGTAACTAACTGCCTCTGAAAACCTGCTGGAGGGTCAGCTATGACTTCGTTGTAACTTCCTAGTCCTCAATAGCAACAGCAATAACACCACAAAGTAACTATTCAAAGTGGAAAGCAAATCCTTTGGTAAACCTGGCATGCTTTGATGAGCCAAGTAAGGCATCTTTCTTTTTTGGTTATTTTAGGAATAGCATTACGAATGTTTGCCTTATACGAATGTAAGCTCATTCACTGCACTACTTGTCCTTGGGTGATGCAAAAGGTGAACACAGTTGGCTACTTGCCTAAATAGTAGCAGCTTTAATTACACACAAATTACAGGAGGCTACTTGCCTAAATAGTAGCAGCTTTAATTACACACAAATTACAGGAGGAAAAGCCTAGTGATCTACTTCCAAAGAATTCTCTACTGAAAACCTTACAGAGCACAGCTCAACTCTGACACATAGGGCCAAAATCAGCTCAACTGCAGCTGGTTTTAATGTATTAAGGGTAAATTTTACTAAGTGTAAACCATACTTCGTAATTATAAAGCGCTGTTTGCTACATGTCTAGTTGTATATTTACACGCTCTCTTGTGGCTTACTGATAAGAAGTGATGCTTCTCACTCAGAGGCACTCAGTTTGAATCCACCAGTTGCTCCACTGAAGAAAGAAGAGCAATCTCCTCCTGTGCCATTAACTCCCTCTGAAGACCTCCTGGTGGGTCAACTATGAGTCAGTTCTGACTCAACCGTCCATAACAACAAGATCAACATATAGTATTACTATATGTTTTCAATAGAACTTATGATTAATTAAACAAAAAGGACATCTCTTCTAAAATCTAAAATGGATCGCACAAGCAATTAATATCTTTCTTCCCTGGAAACTTAACTGTTGGTGGTAGAGATGCTATGTGCATCCTGGGCTACAAGAGGGACTTTGGTTTCTGCCTGCTTCATTCAGGCAGAAATATTCAGGCTGAAATGTTTTCTAATTAGTAACCCTAATAAAAGGTGTCAGTAAATGTTTTTTTCTATCTTCTTGAGAAGCAAATCCCTATACTTATTCTATTTGTTTCCTAAAACCTTGTAAAGTGTTAAAAAAATTATGGGCATGTGGCCAGAATCTCAATTTAAAAAAATGCATACATGAATACACAAATAAGACCATGCATTGAAAAGTGCTATGAATTGGCTGCTTGTTTTTATATAACTGTGCTTACATCATTGGACTTGTATTTGGTGTGTATTTAGACCTTGTGAATCTTTCTTAGAGCCAAAATCCCTTTTTAAACTTTATTTCAACTCACTTATGGAATACAAACAATCATAAGAAGCCAAATATTCTCCACTTAAATGCATCATCAAGACGTTGATAGAGACTGAGATTTACTCAACAGAAACAATAGCATATATTTAACCTGCAAATTATATTGCAAAGATATAAATTCTGCAAACTCCTAGTTATCATTAAAAATATTCTCACCCCTGAAAACTCACTGGTGAGACAGCTAGGAGTCCGTTCCAACCTGATGATACCTAAGAGCAACGACGCTTTTACCATCATTCTTATGCCATGGCCATTGTGTCGATCCTCTCTCCTACTTCTCCTCAATGTAGTGAGTGTGCTTCTGTTCAAACCTTAGAGTCTAAAACATGGTCAGTACTGTTTCTTTTAACTCTCAGATGTGTCTTTTAATTCATTGTAACCCAGATGTGCTTGTTTGTGTGCACAAAGACAATAAAAAGATAAATGGAATGAAATGGAAAATGAGTCTGCTTTCCTCAAGAGCATCATTTGGTAGTGGTTATATCCAAAAGCAGGGATTAAAGACTTCTCTTTCAAGTTTGAGATGTTAGTCCTCAAATCCTTTTAGAGTTTATATTTTTTGGTTTTTTTCTTTATTATTTTTTATTATTAATTTCAATGAAAATTTACAGAGACTTTGGATTTCCAGTCATCCACTGTTGCAATTTTCTCCCCTCCCAACATCCCCCCCAGTACACTCCCCTCTTGGAAAAATAAAATTCTTTCATTGTTTTACAATCTCTCCCCCCAGGTCCACCCCACTATGCAGCCTTCGCTCTGGACTTCCATTGTGACAAAAATACCTAATCACATATCCCTTTTAAACTGTTTATAATTTTTAAAAATTTTACAATTTTTTTAGTGGTTTACGTACTGGGCTTTCTGTGTTCTTAGTATGTATCTCATTGTTATTGGAGGTGTTTGCTAACACCTACTTCCTGTATCATTCAATATTCTGCCCATAGCATCATTAAACATTGCAATTCCTCTCCTGGCTTGAATTTGTTCTTCAATTCCTTAAGCTTAAGAAATGTGAAGTGAGTTTGGCCCTTTTGATATTTCAACTCCGACTCCTTACATATTTCATTACAATACTTTCCCTTATCTTCCCGAGTTGCTCTTTGAAATCTTCTATTCACCTCCTTAACTTTTTTATTTCTTCCCATTGCTTTGGCTTCTCGGCGCTCTAGTGCAATATTCAGAGTCATCTATCTGATTTCTGTGCATCCCATCAGGTGAAATCCATGTGTATAGTCTGTGTTTATGTTTCTTATAAAATTTATTTGCTATGAATAAATCATGGATTGTACAGACTTCTATCATTTTATCCCTGGCCTAATTTCTGTCAAGAAGTCCATATTTTCTGACTACTGATCATTCTTCCTGGTTCCCAACTTTTGCATTCCAGTCACCCATTATTAATAATGCATCTTAATTACATGTCCAATCTATTTCTGATTGCAAGAGTGGGTAGAAAACAACTCCAGAGTGCTGAAACCCAACAATGGTCAGTCTTGACACTAAGGTTCACCTAACCCAGGCCATGATCTTTACAATTACTTGCTATGCACAGAAAGCCAGCAATGACTAAAGATGACAGAAGAAGAATCGATGCTTTCAAATTGTGGTGCTAGAGAAGAATGTTGAACATACTATGGACTGCCAAGAAAACCAATAAGTCTGTCCTGGAAAAGGTGAAACAAAATCTCTTTAGAGGCTAGGATTTTGAAGCTCCACCTCACATATTTTGAGAATGTGGAGAGACCAGTCCTTGGAGAAGGACGTCGTTATCGGAAGGATACAGGGACAGCGTAGGAAAGGAATACCCCAGATGAGATGGAATGATACAGTAACTGGGGCAGTGGGGGTTGGTGTGTTGGAATTAGTGAGACTGATTCAGGACAGGGCAGGGTTCAAAAATGCTATGAGTTGCTATGAGTCACAGGACACTCAACAGCACATAACAACAACAATATTACCTACTTAGCTCTAGACTCATGGTAATTCAGTGCAAAATGGAGCAAAACATTGCCCAGTTGTATTTCATTGTGATTTAGAGGGTTTTTATTGACTGATGTTGTGAAGTAAGTCATAAGATTTTGCTTTCTAGTCTATCTTAGTCTAGAAAGTCCACTGAAACTCATTCTTCATCAGAGTGAAGCACAATCATTACTGACTGATAGAGAAATAGTGACTGTGCATGAGGTACATTTACTCATACTCCAATCGAGGTCGACTACACGGATGGTAAGAATCTTACCACTCTGCCACCAACGCCTCTCCAACATGCTAAATCCTCTAGACTGGTGATATGATTTAGTTCCTATTTAACTGATTGTTTCATTCTAATTGTACTTCATGTCAGTGAAAAACTTCTACTACATTAAACCACCAAGATGTGGAGATTTATCTGCTACAGAAGTTTGAGTTATTAACTAATTAAGGTCTCTTTCATTTCATTTCTTTGATATGTTACTATGCTTGGTAGCGTGACTGGAATCCACCAGCTGCTCTGTGGGAGACACGTGCAGCGACCTCCTTCCATGCACTTTAGGTCAGCTTTGAGTCAATTCCTTAATGGAGTGTGACAACAGCTGTGTTTTGAGCCCTGATGACACAGTCCATAGAGAATTGCACTGCTAACCTAAAGGGAGAGATTCTCTCGCAGTTCGAATCCACCACTGATTCAGAAGGAGAAGAGTGGATAGTCTCCTTCCATGCAAGATACAATCTTGGAATCTCAGTGGAGGAGCAGCTTTGAGTCTTCCTGACTCAACAGCAATGAGCTTGACAATTTTTGACTGATTATATACTGACTATACTACTAGTACAAACGGGACATACACACAGCCTACCTTCTTAAAGCTTACATTGCAGGGGACAGCTATTGATATATATGCAAACAAACAACCAGTGGTAACAAGTCCAACAAAGGAAGCTTACTTGGCATTGGTAACTTACTGTGGGAATCTAATTTAAATGGACAGCCAGGGAATGCTTCCTTAAGGAAAGGCCTTTTGGAAAGATACATAGGAGTCAAAAAAGAACTAGTCACTTGTCTTACTTGTCTGAGATAATGACTGTGTGAAAATAACGCCCTAGTTCAGTGCCAACTACATGAAAAGGGCTTATAGGGAAATCAATGAAAATGTACAATATTAACCTCATGGAAAAATGTCTGTGTAATAAATTGGATAAATGATTAAATGAGTTGTGAAATCTGTATTTGGTGAAAGCTCCCTTAAATTTAAATAATCACATGTAAATTGATTGAGATTAAATTTAGCTTAACTTGCTATAATTCATTTTAGTTAATTTTGTATTTAATTAGGTAATCAACACATTCTGATCATTTTGAAAAGCTTTCACAGATTGCTGATTACAGTGGATATATGAGCATTGTATTATGAACTATTTAATATCTTTTTCCTAACAATGATAATTCTACAATGATTACATTCTCTCAAACAATTTATAGTCACTGATTGCTTTCAATCATTTTTCTCTTGTGGATTACCGCTATTTTGATAATATATTTTTTGTAACGTTTCCTTAACATTAACCTCATCTAAACCCTCAGACTGTTACAAAGGACTCTTGTGTGTCAGAAAGTGTGAGGATGGTGCAGGATAGAACAGGTTAGATCTTTTATTTATAAAGTTGCTATAAGTCGTACTCAGTGTCATCTAAGAACAACCACCACCAAACTTCCCCACATACAACT
The DNA here is from genome assembly GCF_000299155.1 of Elephantulus edwardii. Classification (NCBI taxonomy): domain Eukaryota; kingdom Metazoa; phylum Chordata; class Mammalia; order Macroscelidea; family Macroscelididae; genus Elephantulus; species Elephantulus edwardii. The sequence continues at coordinate 15,161,690 of NW_006399784.1, forward strand.
ACCAGTCACTTCTCAATTTTGAGCAAATTAACTTCAAAGAGACAGCCCTACATTGGTAGGTTCTATTTCTTCTTGAAGGAAAAAGAACTTATTGCCACCAGATAATGATCCAAAGGGAAAAACAGATCAGCTACAAGTCTTTGTGGTAGTGGACTGCTGCATCTTCTCCTGAGTGTGTGACTAGTGAGTTTAAACCATAGTAGTTCTAGCTGCAGCCAAGCACTTAACCGCTGTGGCACTAGGGCAGAATATTGAATTGTTAGTAAATAGGTGTGCATTTAGAAAATGAACATTACAGAAACGGTTATTTTTAGCTGCAGCAAGCATAATTCATAGGGAGTTGTGCTGCTCAGCTAAAGGTCGAACCTCCCTGAATCCACTAGCTGCTGTATAGAAAAAAGGATGGGCAGTCTCCTCAAGTGTGAATTACAGCCTCTGAAAATCCACTGCAGGGTCAGCGGTGAGTCAGTTTCAACCCAGTAGCACTACGTTTGAGTTTTAAATCATAATTAGAATTGTCTCTGTAGTCAGAGTTCTTTGATTAAAAAGTATAAAAGTCTTATCCTTGAAAAATGTACTGAATGGTGTTATGGATTAAATGGTGTCAATCCAAAATTAGGTGTTGGAATTCTAATCCCCAATGAGTACTAATGGTGCAGTGTTTAAATGTTGAGTTTCTCATGGAAAGGCTGCCCCTCTGAAGGAGAAAGACATCATAGTGCACTTCAGTAAAAATGGCAGCCTTGGAAACCCCACAGAGCAGCTCCACCCCAGCAGGGTTGCTGTCAGTTAGGGTAGACTCAGGAACAATGGGTTCCTTATATACTCTAATCCAGTTGGGGAAGAGGATTTTTCTTTGTTTTGTTAATGAGACTGTATCAGTGAAGGGTATACTCTAAACCCAATCCCTTGACTTAATAAAGTCATCAGAGCTTCCAACTGGTTTATTTCACTTTGAACCTCTGCTGAGAATTTTTACTTTCCACCCGGATATATGAAAAATATTAACTTTGTAAATAAACCAGTATAAAATTTTAAAAACATTAAAAAAATTAACCATCTCAAAGACATTTAATTTTCCAAAATGGACCATACAAAGATTGACAGAAAGTTAATTCTAATATCTCAATTTCAGAAATCACTGTAATTTTCTTAGTGTTTACAATTGTGATTAAAAAAATACAGAGTACCAGTGAATTGCAAACAATAATAAATATTAAACAAGAACACATATACATACCTAAGCTGTAAAGTAATTAACAAGATGCAAATCTTCTCCCCAGTTCAATGAACTAGTAGATTGGTGATGTGTATTTTATGCTGTGTTGTTGTTGTTATGTGCTGTTGAGTTGCTTGCAACTCATATAGACCCTATGTACAAACACCCCAAAACCCTGCTCTGTCCTGTGCCAATCTCACTGTCCCCAACACACCTATCCCCGTTACTCCAGTCACTGAATCAATCCACCTCATAGAGGATCTTCCCCTCCTGCACTGTCCCTCTATCTTCCCAAGCCTGATGTCCTCTCCAAGACTTGGTTCCTCCTTGCAACATGTGCAAAGTATGTCAGATAAAGTTTCAGAATCCTTGCCTCCAAGGAGCAGCCTGCCTTAACCATCTCCAGCAGTCTTAGCAGTCCATGGCATATTCAATACTCTTCTCCAGTAGCACAGCTCGAAGGCAACAATTCTTAGTCATTGTCCAGCTCTCTGATGCATAGCAAGTGATTGCAAAGACCATGACCTGTATCAGGTGCACCTGTCTCCAGAGTGACACCATTGCTCTTAGTACTTTGGAGAGGTCCTTAACAGCAGATTTTACCATTGCAATACAGCTTTTAATTTCCTGGCTGCTGGTGTCAAGAGTCTTGACCGTGGAGCCAAGCAAACAATCTCAATCTTTTCACCATCCATCCTGATGCTTCCAATTGGCTCAGTGGTGAGAATCTTTGTCTTCTTGACATTGAGCCTCAATCCATATTGGAGGCTGCAGTCCTTGACCCTCTGCAGCAAGCGCTTCAGGTCCTCTTCAGTTTCAGCAAGCAGGGTTGTATCATCTGCATAACGCAGATTGTTGATGAACCTTCCACCAATCCTGATTCCACACTTCCCCTCATACAGCCCAGCCTCCTGGATAATCTATTCTACATATAGGTTGAAAAGGTATGGAGACAGGACACACCCCTGGCGTACGCCCTTCTCAATTTTGAACCATGCAATGTTGCCTTGCTCTGTTCTAACAACAGCCTCCGGGTCCAAGTATAGGTTTCACATCAGCATGATCAAGTGTTCTGGGATTCCCATTCTTTTCAGAGTTAGCCACAGTTTGTTGTGATCCACACAGTCAAATGCCTTTGCATAAACAACAAATCACAGATAGACATTCCTCTGAAAGTTCCTGATTTCACCCAAGATTCATTTAACATTAGCTACAATATCCCTAGTACCAGGACCCCTTCTAAACCCAGCCTAAACTTCTGGTAGATCTCTGTTGAGGTGATGTTCCAGTTGGTTTTGGATATTCTTCAGCGGAATTTTGCTTGCATGTGATATCAATGATATTGTTCGATAATTTCCACACTCTGTTGGGTCACCTTTCTTTGGAATGAGAACAAATATAGATCTCTTCCAGTAGTTTTCCAAGTGCTTTATTTTATAGCAAACCATAAAGACGATAAGCCATACAAATATCATGGTGTAAGACAGCCTTCTCTGGTCTCAGCTGAGCACGGGGGTGATGTGACATTATGGGGCTTCATGTGGAGGTGTAATGGCATGAACAGGGAACTCGGATGGATGTATACCTCCTGTCAGTTTACTGTACTGAAGTAACTTAGGGGTTGCTGTGAGGCTAGAGGCTATGGCCTTTCAAACCATAGTTGTTATTGTTAAGTGCCATCGAGTCGCCTGCATCCCATAGCAACCCTATGTACAACAGCTCAAATCCATGCTCTATCCTGTGCCAACCACACTGTCTCCCACACATCTACCCCCTTTACCCTAGTCACTGAATCAATCCATCTCATCGAGGGTCTTCTTCTCTTACACTATCCCTCCACCCTCCCAAGCATGAGGTCCCTCTCCGAGGAGTGGTCCCTCCTTGCAACATGTTCAAAGTATGTCAGATGAAGCTTCAGAATACTTGACTCCAAGGAGCAGCGTGGTATAACCCTTTCTAAGACGAACCTGTTCATTTTCTTAGCAGTCCATGGTATATTCAGTACTCTTCTCCAACACCACTGCTCAAAGGCATCAATACTCCTTTCATCCCTAGTCATTGTCCAGCTCTCTGATGCATAACAAGTGATTGTGAAGTCAAGGGCAGGGACAACACTGAAACTGTTGCTTAATTCTACAGTTGTGGACATATCTTTCATCGGCTTTTTTCCATAAAATGCTTGTCTGTCAGATACTTTTCCAAATCTGAGCATCGAGATTAAGACAGACTAGGAAGAAGGATTGGTCATCTGCTTCCAAAATAGCAGGCTCCCTAAAACCCTAGGCACAACATTTCAAACCATAGAAGCTACGATGTTTCAAACACCAGAAGTGTCACCCATATGGCAGACAGATTTCAGCAGAGTTACCAGATTAAGAGAGACTAGGAAGTAGGATTGGCCATCCACATATGAAACAACAAGCCTCTGAAAACCCCATGAAAAATTGAAGAATGTAGTGTTAAGGATAGAGGTCATGTTGGAAGTCACTTAAAATGAGAAAAAAACAGCTGCAAGTATCCTTTAAAAATTGGTATGTATAATGTATTAATATGGATGTGGAAAAACTCAAATTAATAAAAAATGAAATGGAACACATGAAGATTGACTTTCTAGGCCTTATTGAAGTAAGATGGATTGCCATGTGTAATTTTAATCAGACATACATACAATTTATTTTGCCAGAAATGAAAAACAGAGGAAGTACTGTGTTGCATTCATAGTTTAAAACAAATAATTTTAAGATCTACCTTTTCAATTTGTATGCAGAACAGATCATCTGAGACGCAGGACTCTATGAGAAGGAATGTCGCAGAAAGATTGCATTATACAAACGACACAACCCTTCTTGCTGAAACTGAGGAAGACCTGAAGCACTTGCTGCAGAATGTCAAGGACTGCAGCCTTCATTATGGATTGAAGCTCAACATCAAGAAAACAAAGATTCTCACCACTGGCCCAATTGGCAGCATCAGTATGGATGGTGAAGAGATTGAAATAGTTAACAGTTTTCATTTACTCAGCTCCACAGTCAACACTCTTCATACAAGCATCAGAAAATCAAGAGACAAATTGCACTGGGAAAGTCAGCTGTGAGGGACCTCTCAAGAGTACTGAAGAGCAACAACGTCAGGCTGGAGACTAAGGTGCACCTGATCCAGGCTATAGTTTTTGCATTACAGAGGTTGACAGTGACTAGGGATGATAGAAAGAGAATTGATGCCTTTGAGCTCTGGTGCTGGAGAAGAGTGTTGAATATACCATGGACTGTTAGGAGAACAAACAGGTTTGTCCTGGAGAGGGTGAAGCCGGACTGCTCCTTGGGGTCAAGGATTCTGAAGCTTCGTCTGACATACTTTGGGCATGTTGCAAGGAGGTCCTTGGAGAGGGACATCATGTTTGGGAGGGTGGAGGGATAGCACAGGAGAGGAAGACCCTTGAAGAGGTGTATCGATTCTGTGATTGAGGTGGTGGGACTGAGTGGTTTGGAGATGGTGAGGTTGGCACAGGATAGAGCAGGGTTAAGGGCTCTTGTACATAGGGTCACTATGCTTCACAAGCAACTCAGCAACACATAACAACAACACAATAACCTTAAAATCCAGTGTAGCGACTAATAAACACAACCTATATTCATATAAAGATGGTCTGTTAGTACAACAATTAATCAAATATATGCACTAGCAGCTAAAGCCGGAGAGGAGGAAACTGACTATTTCTACCAACTTTTGCGGTCAAAATTGACCAAACATGCAATCATGATGCACATGATGCATTTATTAACAACTGGAATTCAAAAGTTGGAAACAACGGAGATGGAATGGTAGTGGGAAAATATGGTTTTGGTGACAGAAATAAGTCTAGACATCAAATGATCAAAAGACATTTTTATACATGGGCCTCATCTGATAGGCTGCAGAGGACTCAGAATGGTGTCTCTGGAAAGAATGTTTGGAGAACTTCAATGACAGCTCTCAAAACTAGGTCAGTTATTGACTATGGAACTGATCATCAATTACTCATAAGCAAGTTCAAATTGAAGCTTGAGAAAGTTAAAAAAAGTCCACAAAACCAAAAATACAACCTTAAGTCTATCTCTCCTGAATTTAAAAATAATCTCTAGAATAATTTTGAGGCATTGAATTCTAGTGTCGAAGACCAGATAAATTATGAGATGACATTAAAGATATTATCCATGAAGAGAGCAAAAGAGACAGAAGAGGTAAAACAGACCAAAGTGGGTGCAGAAAGACTCTGAAAATGGCATTAGAGCATCAACAAACTGAAACAAAGGGTAGAAACATTAAAGTCAAAGAGATGAGAAGAGTATTTCAAAATACATATAGACTGAGAAGACAAATAAAAATGTAATAACAGTATGTGCAAAGAGCTAGAGTTGGAAATAAAAATGGAAAAATTAGCTTGTAATTTTTAAAGTTGAAAAAGCTGAAAAATAAACTCAAGCCATAAGTTTCAATATTGGGAGATGCCATGGGCAAAATCTTGAATTATCCAGTAAGCATCAAAAGATAATGGAAGGAATACAGAGTCGTGGTACCAAAAAAAATGGTGGATGCTGAAAAATTTCAGGAAGTACTATATACAAGCAGCAGTGATAAATAAGGAATAAATTCAAGCTATAATTAAAGAATTGGGAAAAATAACTCTCCAGGAATTGATGTAATACCAACTAACATATTTCAGCCAACATATACAGCTCTAGATGTGCTCACCAGTCAATGCCTGAAAACTTGTAGGACACTTTCTAGGTCAACTGACTCAAAGATGGCCATATTTGTTTCTATTCCCAAGAAAGATGAACCAACACAATGTGGAAATTATCAAGCAATACCACTAATATCACATACAAGTAAAATATTGCTGAGGATCATCCAAAAATTACTAGAACGGTACATTAACAGAAAATGGTCAGACGTTCAAACTGAGTTTAGAAGAGGCTGTGGCACCAGGTATATAATTGCTAATATCACACGAAGCAAATAACATCAGAAGAATGCTGATTTGTGTTTTATTGATCATGAAAAGTCATTTGATTTCATGGAGCATAACAAACTATAACATTGATAAGAATGAGAATTACAGAACACTTAATTATGCTCACACAAAACTTACACCTAGACCAAGAAGTTGTTGTTTACCCAGAGCCAGGGAAGACCGCATGATTTGAATAAGAAAAGTTGTATGTCAGGATTATATCTTCTCTCTGTACCTGCTCAATCTGTACACTGAGCAAATCATTCCAGAAGCTGAACTCTATGGCACCAGGATTGGAGGAAGACTCACCAACAACCTCCATTATGCAAATGGCACAACCATGCTTACTGAAAGCAAGGAGAACTTTAAATGTGTGCTGCAGAAGATCAAAGACTACAACCTTTGGTATGGATTGCAGCACAACACCAAGAAGACAAAAATCATTACCACTGGGCTGAAAAACAGCATTGTGATAAACAGGGAAAAGACTGCAGTTGTCACCAAGCTCATCTTACTTGGAACCATAATCAACACCTTTGGTACCAGCAGTCAGGAGTTCAGAAGAAGAACTGCACTGGGAAAATTCACTGTCAGGAACCTCTCCCAAGTACCGAGGAGTAATGATATTAGTTTGAATACCAAAGGTTACTTGGTTCCGATTTTTCAGTTGCTTCCTATGCATCTGAGAGCTGGATGATGAAGAAGCATGACTTAACAACTGGTGCCTTTTACTTGTGTTGTTTGAGAAGAGTACTGAATATTCCTTAGACTGCCAAAATAAACAGATATGTCTTAGAAAAAGTATAGCCAGTATGTTCCTTGGAGGCAAATGTGGCAAATCTTCATTTCACATACTTTGGGCATGTGGTTAGGAAGAGGCTTTTCCTTAAATAAGGAGCTCTGGTGGCCTACTGTCAAGAAACTGCCCTGTAATGTCGAAGGCACATGGTTCAAGTCCACCAGCTGCTTTGCTGAGAAAGAAGGGCATTCTCCTCATGTGTCATTAACTGCCTCTGAAAACTTGCCAGAGGGTCAGCTATGGGTTGGTTCTGACTCAATCACACACAATAAGAACAATAAACAGCATTCCATGAAAAGAGATATCATACTTTAAAAGGTGAAGGTTCAGTAAAAGAGAGGAAGGCCCTCAACAGGAAGGATTAACACAGTGACTATAGCAATGGGCTCAAGTGTGTCAGAGATGAGGAGGATGGCACAGGATAGGGGAGGATTCAGATCTGCTGTTCTTGGGGTTGTTATAAGTTGTACTCAACTCGATGACAGCTAACAACAATAACAACATCAAGTTGAATCTAAATCATAGAGACTCTCCATTGGGTTTCAAAGAGTATAAATTTTAATGCAAGAAGACCACTCATCTTTCCCCCTAATGCAGCTGTGGATTTACACTGTCAATTGGTTAGTAGCATGACTATGAAACCACAAACACTCCTTAAATAAAATAGAAAAAGTGATTTTCAGTTTATATAAGAGGCCCTGAGTAAGCAAGGCTTATTTGAAAAAGAAAAATGAAGTTTGGAGGCATCTCACTTCTTGATCTCAAAACCTACTACACAGATGTAGTAACCAAAACAGTATGATATTGGTACAATGATAGACATATGTATTAATGGAGGTGCATAAAAATCTAGAAACCAACACATCAACCTATGGTCAATTGATATTTGTCGAGGTATTAAAACCCACTAAATGGGGAAACAAAAACCTCTTTAACAAACAGTTCTTGCAAAACTGGACCTCCACCTGCAGAAAATGAAAATGGGATCCACATTTCACACCATACACAAAAATCAACAAAAAGAGACCTAGGGTTAAAACCCAAACACATACTGATCATGAGAGACAAAATGGGAATAAAAGTAGAAGCCTTGACCTATGGCATAAATAAGCTTGCAAATAAAGCCAAAAATGCTTAGCCTGGAGAAGATAAAATTGACAAATGGTACCTTTTTAAAATCAAATCCCTGTGTGCATCAAAAATTTTCTCCAGTAGGGTGAAAAGAAAGCCTACATATCTAGAAAAAAACATTTAGAAACAACTTTTCAGATATGAGTCTCACAACTAAAGTTTACAGAACACAACAGGGCCTCCATAAGAAGAAGACTGATAATCCAGTTGCAAAATAGTAAAAACAACCACAAAACGAAAAAATTAGAAAAGACCCTTCACATTAGAGGACATTCAGATGACCAAGAAACACATAAGAAAATGTTCAAAAATCACTGTGAATCAGAGAGATGCAAATCAAAACAACAATGAGGTACCATCTCACTCCAGTAGCATTTGTTGCTAGGTGCTGTTGAGTCCAGTACAACCCATAGCAAGTCTAAGAAGAACAGATCTGAACCCTGTCCTACCCTGTGTCATCCTCATACTTCTTGACACACTTGATTCCATTGCAGCAGTCACCATGTCAATCCACCTAGATGAGGGTCTTCCTTTCCTTGGCCAACATTTCGTCTTTCCAAGCATCATGTCCTTCTCCAAGAAATAGCCTCTCCCAGCACCAAAGCTTTCTCATCTTTGCCTCCAGGGAACACTCTGGCTTCACTTTCTCCCAGACTTTTTCTGCTCTTTGGGCAGTCTATGGGATGATCAGTACACTTCTCCAGCATCACAGCTCAAAGGCATCAATCCATCTGTGAACTTATTCATTGTCAAGTTCTCAAATGTATAACAAGTGATTGTATAGACTATGGCTGAATCTGATGCACCTTAGTCCTCACACTGACATCATTGCTCCTCAATAATTTGGAGAAATCCCTAACTGCAGACTTTCTCACTGCAATACATCTCCTGATTTCCTGACTGCTGGTGCTAAGAGTATTGATTATGGATCCAAATAAGATAAAATTGCTGACAGTTTCAGTCTTTCCTCCATCTATCATGATGTTGTTTATTGGTGGTAAAAATTATTGTTTTCTTGATATTGAAATGCAATTCTGTATTATTTGGTCTCTTTTCTTTTATACTGCTTTATTTACAAAGTTCGAATACATTGATTTTCACAAAAGATTCTTCACTTTTTCTTCACACTCCCACCCATCGATTTGTGCAACCTTAAGATTAACAACCCAAACCACCCCTGCCCATCCACACTCCTCTGCTTCCACGCCCCACCCCCAGATCCTCATACTCATTCTACAATAATGGTTGTATTCAATATTTGTCCTTGCCTGAGTTAGTTCACTTAGCATAATGCTCTCCAATCCAAAATCACTGCAACAAGAGACATGCAAATCAAAACCACAATGAGATACAATCGCACTTCAATAAAAGTGGCAAACTTTAACAGGACAGAAAGTAATAAATTGTTGAGAGGATGTGGCAAAATAGTAACTCTTATACACTGTTGGTGGGATTGTAAAATGGTACAACCATTCTGTGAAGCAGTTTGGCACTTCTCAAAAATCTGAAGAGAGAAAGTCCATATGATCCAGCTATTCCATTGCGTGGAATGTACCCCAAGAAAATGAGAACTGAGGTTCAAACAGAGACTTGTACTCTGATGTTCATTGCAGCATTATTCACCATTGCAAGAACAAGGAAACAGCCCAGATATACTATCAGAAATTAATAGAATGAGAAATTGTAGTATATTCAAACAGTGGAATGCTACACAGTTTGCAGGAACAATTCTTTTGTAAATTACTGTCTTTTATTTTCTGGAAGTAATAAATGCTTCAAGTCCTCCTCACTTTTCACAAGCAAGATAGTTATCATCTGCATAATGGAGTTTATTGATGAGTGTTCCTCCAATCTTGATGCCACATTCTTCTTCATAAAGTCTAGCTTCTCAATAATTTGCTAAGCATACAGATTAAATAGAGATGGAGAGAGAATACAATCATGATGCACTCCCTTCTTAATTATAAATCATGTAATGTTCCTTTGCTCTGTTCACATAGCAGCCTATTGGTCTAGGTATAGGTTTCACATGAGCACAATTAAGTGCTCTGGGATTCCCATTCTTCTCAATATTAGCCATGACTTATTATGATCCACACAAATATCTTTGGGTCTTCAATAAAGCACACATAAACATTCTTCTGGTATTCTTTACTGTCAGCTAGGATTCATCTGAGATAAACAATGATATACCTGGTGCCATGGTCTCTTCTAAATCCTACTTGAATTTCTGGAAGTTGCCTATCTCTGTACTGCTCTAGCCATTTTTTAATGTTCTTCAGCAGTACTTTGCTTGAATGTGACAGTGATGCTATTGTTTGATAGTTTCCACAGTCTGTTAGATCACCTTTCTTGGGAATGGGAACAAATGTAGATCACTTTCAATCCTTGGCCAGAGTAGTATGCCAAATTTCTTGGAATAGACTAGTGAGCACATCCAAGGCTGCATCTGTTAATTGAAATAAGTCAATTGTCATCCCATTGATTCTTCGGGCCTATTTTTTGCCAATGCCTTCAGTGAAGCTTCAACATCCTCCTTCATTACCATTGGCTCTTCCTTATACGGTACTATGATGTTAAAAGCTATGCCACTGGTGAGTCAAATACCCCAAGCGTTACTCATGGTGGACAGGTTTTAGCTGAGCTCCCAGATTAAGACAGGCCAAGCAGGATTGGGCATCTAATTCTTAAATTACAGGCCTCAGAAAACTTATGAACAGTAGTTAAGTTATAAGTTCCATCATATATGGCTGAGGAAATTTCTAAAGCTAGATATTAAAAGGGTCTTGTGGTTTATCCTACTTCCTAGGGCCAAGTGAAAAAGAAAGAGATGGACTTTAAAAATGAACTGTGTAAAATGTAAATAGAATGTGAAGATTTGGAAAGCTCAATTGTACAAGCTACTGACACCACATATGCTGGAATGTTCATCAAAGACATATCTAGACAATATTTTGCTAAAGAGATTAAGCCTGAAATTGATGAATCTAACTAACTACTGAAGCAGAAACCCTTCAACTTAGACTGACTTGAACAGAAATTAAAGAAGCCTCTCTGTCTCCTAAAAGTGTACAGACATGTAAACAGGCCAAGGGCATTATATATGTTGTACTCCAAGAACAGGAAAGGACTGTTCCTCAAGCATCTCTGAGGTCAGCATCACCATGAGAAGGGGCACAGGAAGCAGGGCCTCCTTGGTTTCAAAGAGTGGGGCTACTTTTCCTTAGGTCACAAAGGATGAGGCCACAGTCTTCTAGGTTTCAAAGAGTAATATAGCATCTTCACCACCTTGATTCCATACTATAGATTTATGATTAAGTGGTGCTAGAAAGATGGTCTTGTTGTTTATGGATACCATGCCCAAGAGCCAGAAAAATGAGACCTACTGAGACTGAGGAGGTGAAGTCACCATTCGGATGGACTAGAAGGATAGGATTACCTAAAAGCTCAACAATGTTGCCATCCTAGAGTGTTTCCAAGGTAGAGCTAAAGCCTAAGTCCTATGGGCTTCCACCCAGAACCCAGGAGGTATTACCAACACCCAGACTCTGGAGGGTAGAACCACTGCCTGGAGGGTTCTTTTCAAGACTTATGAACAAATTAAATATTTTCTGCTAAAGTTTGAACTTGGTTGGTACCTAAAATCTCTTTTCCCCCCTCTAATATCTCTCATTTGTAAAGAAAAGGTCTACCTTGTGCCTTTTTCACATTGTACTTTGGAAATACATAACTGTATTTTAGATTTTAGAGGTTCACAGGTGAAAAAAATTTTCACAGGATAAAATATGCTCAAAGTATCACACAAATTTAGTTGGTCAGAATCCGGAGTTTTGGACTTGGAGTTTATTTAAGCCTTTTGGTATGATGTAATGGGATGAAAGTGTATTGTTTCTAGCAAGGACATGACTTTTAGCAGCAAAAAGGACTGGATCTTTTGAACTACGAAGTCAGTTCAAATCGGCCAGTGTCTCTGTAGGAGAAAGATGGGCAATGTCTTCCTGTGTTATTTACAATCTCTAAGAACCCGCTGGAGGGTCAGTTATAAGGTGTTTCTTACTCTATGGCTCATAACAAAAATAGCTGATATTTGAAACACCAGCAACTTAACTTCCACCATCAAACAACACATAAACCACCATAAGTATAAGAAACTGACAGATGGATTGTTGTTCACTGTTGTCAAGTCAAAGTCTGACCAACCAGCAAGTGTTCAGGGTCTATATTAGCACAGGAGAAGGCTGCTCATCTTTCTCCCAGAGTCGCTTGTGGATTAAGAATCTGCCTGTGGATAGGTAGTGCACTTCCCTATCACTAAGCCAGCAGAGCTCCCAAACAGATACTAATAAGCAGAGAGATCATGATAAAGACTTGAGAGTAACAAGCTATAGAAACAGAGATGGACCAGAAACCAAGCCCAGAGGACAAAATTTTGGGAGAAAAAAATATCCCCAAACCAATGAATTTATGAATGAAGAAATTAATGAGTAATATGTGATACTTTCATTTCATCTCCTAAAGCCAAACTTTGATCTTCTGGAGTAAAGCAATGAAGTGACAAGGAACAGCAGAGTGATTGCATTTCCCTCCTTGCTGGATGGTGCAGTGGGCAGCGAACCGCATCATGAGAAGAGAGAAGGAACGGTATCAAGACCGAAAACCCCTGTAATCGGCAGGAAGATGGCATAAACGAGAACGCTGGCACACTCCGCACTTAACAAACAGCATTATTGGACCTCTCACTTTACCAATAGTAAAATTATAACCCGGGATATTTAGACACATATAAATTCAATAAAGAAAGAGAAAGGAGCCGTAAGACACATCACTTTAAATTCTACTCTAAGATAGATCCTCAATCTACTACTAATATAAATGGAGTACAATAAATAAATAAATAAAAAGTGTTTTATGTTCAAGTAAGTGTGGGAAAACTAGATTCCTATTCTTGAAACTCCTTCAATTTAGTCATTCAATAATGTATTCTAAGAGGAAACAAGAAGAAATTAGCATGTAAAGCTTCTCAAATTGACTTGATCCTGGTGTTGTTGCTGGTTGTTATGAACTTAACTAGAATTCGTGGAGGCTCTATGAATAACAGATGTGAACCTTACTCTATCCTGAAACATCCTCACCATCTCCGATATGACCAAGCTCACTGTGACAAGAAAACCTCGAAGCTGTCAATGACTTCATTTTACTTGGATCTACAATCATTTCCTATGGTGATCACAGTAGTCAAAAAATTTAAAAAAATTAATAAAAACATGTACTTGAGCATAGAAATCTTAAGCTCATGGGAAGTAAATGATAGGAAAAAAAAGGTGTAAAGACAAATAAACACGTGAAGGAAAACAAATCAAACCAAAGCCACTGCCATCGAGTTAAGTCCAACTCACATTACCCTCTACTGGGTTCCTGAGGCTACAAATCTTTATGAGACGAGTTAACTCATACTAATAAGAGATAATAGACATTCTTCCTACTGTTTATTACCTGTAATTTCCCCTAACTCTATTTAATCTTTTGTCTTTTAAATTTATACTACACATGACCTAGTGGTAAGAAGCTGCACTGCAATCTCAAAGACAAGGGGTTCAAATCCACCAGCTGCTTCACTGGAGAAGAAAGGACAATTTCCTCAGTGAGATCAAACTGCCTCTGAAAACCTGTAGAAGGGTCAGCTATGGGTCTCTTCCGACTTGTTGGTACACAACAGCAACAACAACAAGAGTTAATCTTGTTGATCAACAAAACCTCTGTTTACTGGGAATTTTAACTCCAACTGACTTTCGATATCCAGCGGTACTTGCAGAAAGAAAGCACAATTATCAATTAGGTATTAATTTTTGTACATCAACTTTTCCTTTCCCCAGTGTCTGCACAAATGCATGGCATTGTAGAAATCATTATTTGATTAACATTTGTACTGTTTATAGAATAATATAAATTGGATGCCTCAATCTGCGAAATACCCTTGAGCCTCAAAGAAAAACTAATCAGTAATTTATTCTTTATTATACTGCCGCATTGGAGAAGCTGCCTCTGCCTTGTGCCAACAAATCTGAGAAATGAAGGGGCGACAGAGTCTAACCTTTGGATTAATACTCTTTACTTCCCATGTTCCCATTCAATTACAGAAAGGCTCTCTCAGCACAAACACAACATCATATTTCCTATTATAATTTATAAATGATGCAGTGTGAGTAACTGCAGAAAATAAACAGAAGAGGCTATTCTATGTCTTACTCATTAAACAAAACACTTTTAAATGAAAACTCGAGAATTCCTCAATGAGAATGGTAGTACATCCATTTAAAATGTATATGTAGTCCTTAATGCTGAGGGGGAAAGCAAATATGTTCCTTGGGCAATTTCTCTTCTTTCTGATAGAGAAAACACAATGAATAATTTGCTTGCGGAGTGTGCCCAAGGAACTGCATGTACATTTCTTTGGCCTTGCTTTTTTGACGTTTTTATTTTAATCTGTTTTCAGATAGAATTTTCTTTCTCCTGTGTAACATTTTGTTTTTCAGGCGGCACTGCTATTTTGAGAGCTATTTGTCTTAACCCCTATGACCTGAAATGGTACTGTTTGTTTGGATGCAGTTAATGTTAAAATGCTCTGTTTAAAAAGAAATGGAAAAACATGGGTTGGAGGAAGGAGGGGTAAAATTAGGTACAGACTTGCCTGTGTTTTAATACAGTCTATCATCTTTTTTTTTTTAAATTTTTGTTTGTATTCAGTGTTTTGAATGCCTCAGAACACATACACTTTAAATATGAAATTTTGTAGAGTCAGAGCCTCTTAATAATATTATTAAAGTGAAATATTGAGTGACATTGGAATATTTGGTAAGATATTCTTACCATAAGCAGAAAATACGGAACCATTTCTTGCTTTCCAGAATGCTATTTCCAAGGACAATGTCTTTGCTTAGGTGACTTCAGCTCATAACATAGACTTAAAAAGAACAAATATTTATAAAACCATTATTATAGATTGAGTATGAGGATCCAAGAGAGGGGGAAGGTGGAAGCAGAGCGGTGAGGACGAGCAGGGTGTTGGTTAATCATAGGGTCATACAATTTGATGGAGGAGTGAAGGAAATGGGAACCATGCAGTGTGTGGGGGGAAATGTATTCAAACGTTGTAAATAAAGCAGTAGAAAATTTTCAAAAAATAATTAAAAAAAGAACTCTGAACATTTAATGACCACAATGATGAGGATCTTTTGTAGTGAGTGCCTTCTATCATTTTCCAGCGTTTGCACTTCATTTATTATATAAATGAAGCTTAAGTCAGACATTATTGCTTCCATTTTACAGATGGGAACACATATTTATAATGTAAGATTTTAAGAACATCTTTTGTAGCTGAAAAATATATGTTTATTTGTTTATTATAATTAAACTTCTGCAGTCCAAAA
>NW_006399784.1:15179378-15200060 GCF_000299155.1 Elephantulus edwardii
ACCTATGTGCAAGAATCTCAAGACCTCATGAGATTAATTGTACCTCCTTCCATCTGGGTGAATTAGAATTGACAGTGAATATTGGCATAAAGTCTATGGTCAAGTTAGCCCACCAGTGTTGTACCTATGTATCTCTACCCCACATGAAAGTAAGTGGACTGAGAGAGAAGAAATTGCCTGACTAGTCTTGCTTACTGCAGCCTAGCCCTCATTGCAGGCTAGTCTGATAAATATCCCTTCTCAAAGTGGAAAAGGTTCAGTACAAATAAATGACGAAAGACAACCAATAAACCTCAGCCTGCAGGACTCTGGCCCATCACTTACCAGTCTCTGCAACATTGGCCTGCATCATCCACAGGCACGTGAGTCATTTCCTTGATGCGTTTTGAGTGTCTGTGAGACCTTTCAGCTAATCACAGAATCCAAAAGACAGAGTTGGGAGTGTGAGAACTGAATGGAGAAGGAATGCATCATCAGAAATGAAACATTAACAGTTTGGACACATGGAACATTGTCAATCTCCATTTTATAGGAACTGCTCTTGATTGTAAAATAAATTATCATTGCCGTATGACCCAAATCAATCGCCTTAGTTCATCTGAGGTGCAATTTGTAGCCATTATAAAGAGGAAAGCTCTAGGACAGGTCCATCCTTTACATTCTAGTTCCTGCATCTGCTCTGACCCAGTTGTCTTGCAAACCAAGCTCCCCATCATTAATCAGCTCCCACAAACATGAGGATTAGGTGAGCCTTTCAGACTGGAGCCTGATCTGTGGACTCAGGGCTTGCCAGCCTCCACAAATGTGATCTGTGGACTCAGGGCTTGCCAGCCTCCACAAATGTGGACATTTTCAAACAACACTATTAATATCACACACGAGTACAATTTTGCTAAAAATTATGTTTAAATGGCATAAGGAATATCATTGTTATTAGTTGAAAACAGGGAGTATGACAAAGATACTGAGTGTTATTGACTATGCAAAGGCATTTGACTATCTGAGTAAAAGCGAACGATGTATAACATTGAGAAGGATTAGAATCACAGAATGTTTAATTGTGCTCATGTGAAACCTAGATACATATCAAGAAACAGTCATTTAAACAGAACAAAGGGATCGTGCACGCTTTAAAATCAAGGAAAATGTGCATCATGGTTGTATCCTTTATCCATTTGTTTTCAGTCTATATCCTGATTAATTAAACTATACGACAAAGAATATGGAAATAGAACTGGAGTAAGACTCATCAGCAACCTGCATTATGCCGATGATACAACTTTGTTTGCAGAAAGTGAAGAGGACATGAAGCACTTATTTAAAATGATCAAAGGCTATGGCCTTCGGTATCATTCAGCTTACATATCCACAATAAGAAAACAAAAATCTCTACACTTTGACCAACAGGCAACATCATGATAAATGAATGAAAGATTGAAATTGTTAAGGATTTCATTCTACTTGGCTCCATAATCAATATTCATAAATGATATCTTTAAAAAAAGTAAAAGTTTGCATTTGGCAAATTTGTTGTTAAGGATCTCTTTAAAGGTCTAAACAGCAAGGATGTCAGTTTATTGACTAAGATACACTTGACCTGAGCCTTGGTATTTTCAATTGTTTCATATGCTTGGGAAAGTTGGACAATAAATAAGGAATACTAAAGAAGAATTTGTGTTTTTAAATTGTGATGTTAGGGAAGAGTACTGAGTACACTCAGACTGTTAAAAGAGCTAAAAAACCTATTTTGGAAGAAATATAGCCAGAATACTACTCAGAAGCAAGGATTGTGAGGAGGGACCAATCCTCAGGGAAGGGTGTCATGCTTGGAAAGGTGGAGTATCAGAATCAGAGGGAGATTCTAAAGGATATGGATTGATGCAATAAAGGTAATAATGAATTTAGACCCAGGGGAGATGATGAGGTTAGGGCAGGAGGGGGGTGAGGTTTTGATCTCTTATACATAAGGCCACTACCAATCAGAGTCGACTTGATGGTACCTAACCACAACAACAACTGCTTGAGTCACATCCCTAACAATCTGTGAGTTCCTGCGAGACATTGCAGCAAATGATAGAAAACCCAATGACAGAGATGAGAAGAAGGCAATGAAAGCAGGAAGGCTAGTTGATGGAGAAGTACAGCAGCTGAGAAAGTTTGGACATTTGGGATTCCTTTATTGATATCCCTCATTGAAAGAAGCTTTGTGTGAGTTCTTATAAAAGAAATAACTAGTGTAGCTGTCGTATTCGATAGTCGTGTAATTTACCACAGCTCTGTCCGCAACTATTTGAGGCACTGCATTCAGAAGATTACTTCACAGATGAAAATCACAACCGATTCTAATTTTTACTGAGTCTTTTCTACTTACTTCATTGTTGTGGTCCAGTTTGAATAATTTTTCCTTTCATTTACTTCTGCTTTGGTGGTACTTCAAATTATCTATGTGCCTCTTTTGCAAAGCATGTTTGTGTGAAACTTTTGGCTTCTTTTCATTAAATCTGACAACCTCAGGGGAAATGAATGTGATACATGTGATTCCCAAAAAGCTATCCCCTGGGTGTAGTAATGAAACACAAATAGACTTCATCTCTTAAAGAGCTTCAAAACTGTTCCATTCCCAAACTAATTAGATGGGAGAGCTAGAAAATTCTTCCTGGGGAAATACAACAGCTGTCATAGGGAGCTCTGGTGGTCGTCTAATGATACCGAGCTGTGTTGCCAACCTGAAAGCACTCGGTTGAAACCCACTGGCTTCTCTGCAGAAGAAAGCTGGGAAACCTCCTCATGTGCAATTACTGCCTCTGAAATTCAGTTATGGGTCGGTTCCAACTCAACAGTACACAACAACAACAACATAACATATTTTAGACCTCAATTTATATAAAAAAAATATTTTCACTTTTTTAACATTTACTTTAAAATTACAAAGATAACAATATAAAAATGGGAAGTAAAAATCACGTCAAGATGGATCAGAGATCTGGGAGTAAAGCCCCAAAGCAGAAAGTTCATCAGAGACAAACGAGGATCAGGCTTAGATGACCTAATGACAATTACAGCCAGAAATACATAATCTGGAGAGAATAAATCTGGTGAATGCAACCTTCTAAAGATTAAATCCCTGTGTGTATCAAAAACATTCTCCAACAGAGTGAAAAAAAAAACTCTACTAACTAGGCAAAAAACATTTGGCAATACAATTTCAGATAACGATCTCATATCAAAAGTTTACAGAATCGAACTGGGCCTCTATAATTAAAAAAAAAAACCAACACAAATCAACAACCCCCCAAAAACAACAACAAACCCAAAAACCTGATAACTCAATTACAAAATGGGCAAATGACAGAGAAAGACTTTTCACAGAGGAAGAAATTTGGATGGCGAACAGACACATGAAGAAATGTTCAAAATCATTGGCAAAAAAAGAGATGCAAATCAAAACCACAATGAGATACCATCTCACTTCAGTAGCAGTGTCAAAGTTTAACAGGATAACAAGTAATAAATGTTGGAGAGGATGTGGAAAGATAGGAAATCTTATAAATTGTTGGTGGGATGCAACCACTTTGGAAGGCAGTTTGGCACTTCCTCAAAAAGCTAAACAGAAATTCCATATGACCCGACTATTCCACTTCTTTGAATATACCCTGAGATAATAAGAACTGAGGCACAAATGGAGACTTATACATCATTGTTCATAGCAATATTATTCATCATCACCAGAACATGGAAACAGCCCAAATGTCCAACCACAATCAATGAATTGAGAAATTATGGTACATTCATGCAATGGAATACTATGTAGCATGCAGGAGCAATGATTTTGTAAATTATTAGCTAACTAGGGAGGGACTGGAGAGCAGTATTGTTAAGTTAACTAATTCAGTCTCATAAAGACAAATACTGTATAAGACCATTATTGTAGAAAGAGTATGAGGATCCAACATGGGGAAAGGTGAAAGCAGAGGCGTAGGATGGGGGGTGGGGGAATGGGTTAATCACAGGGTTAAACAGTTTGAGGGGGGGAGTCAAGGAAATGAAAAAGATAGATTGTGTAAAACAACATATTTGAACTTTGTAAATAAACCAGTATAAGATAAAATATTTGAAAAAATGAAAATAGACTCAATAAAGAAGAATTTTAAAAACACATTCACAGAATATTGCCAGATTTTCTTTAAAACATTTGTATCAATATTTGGCAGCATTTACCTTAAGAAGCACAAAACTCAAAGCTCAAGGGAGGCAGAGGGCACAGGATAGGAATTTTTACAAGGAAGAGGTGGGCAGCAGAATGGGACCTCAGAAGTCCCCTCCCTGCAGGTAAACAAAACCCAGAGATCAAGGTAGCATGGGAAATCACTGGGGCCCTCTGGCCCTCGGCTGAGGAGAACAATCTATATATCAGTTCTACAGGACACATCACCCTTGCTTGGGAAACATTATCACTAAACTTAAGAGACTCTGGCCACACATAAATTGTCAGCAGCTGAAGTGTTTGGATTCACAGAAGCTGAGAAACCTATCAGATCAAGGGCTGGACAATGGGAGATAGGCATTGAAGGGAGTGGATAGGAGTGGATGGAGATGCTGGTGGGGCAGGGAAATAGGTGGGTCAAGGCACTTGTGCCAAGAATTTTAAAATATTAAATAAACTATATTAAAAAAAATATGGTGGCCTAGTGGCAAATAGCTGCACTGCAATCCCAAAGAAACATAGTTAGAATTCACAAGCTGCTCTGTGGAAAAAGGATGGGAATCTCCTCCTACGTGACTGTCTGTGAAAACCCTTTGGAGGGTCAGCTATGGGTCGATTCTGACTCTGTGGTACACAACAACAACAACAACAACATTAAAAATATGAAGCCACAAATTTGAAAGGGAAAAAAGGTATAAATATTAAGTAAAAAAGAATAAGAAAATAACCACAAGGAAAATCACACACTTACATACACTAACATTTTAAGACAATGAATGAATTTAGAGAGAGAAATCTCAAATATCTGGGAAGCTAATTGCACTGGGAAAATATGCTGTCAGGGACCTCTCCAGAGTACTGAGAAACAGCTATGTCAGTTTGGAGACTAAGGTGCTCCTGATCCAGGCCTTGGTCTTCATAAATACTTGCTATGCATCAGAAAGCTCGAAAATGACTAAGGATGACAAAAGAAGAATTAGTTGCTTTGAGTTGTGGTGCTGGAGAAGAGTCTTGAACATACCATGGACCGCTACAAAAACAAATAAGTCTTGGAGAAGGTGAAACCAAGTTTCTCCTTGGAGGCTAGGGTTTGAAGCTCCATCTCACATACTTTGGCACATGGCCAGGAGGGACTGGTCCTTAGAGAAGGACATGATGTTCATAAGAGTGGAGGGACAGTGCATGGGAAGAAGACCCTAGATAAGATGGATTGAAACAATAACTGGGACAATGCAGGTAGGTGTTTCGGAGTCAGTGACACTGGTTCAGGATGGAGCAAGTTTCAGAAGTGTTGTATAGAATCGCTATCTCACAGGTGACTTGACAGCACATAACAACAACACAACCTAATTTTATATTGGAAAACTGATACATCATATAACAAATGCGTTTATTTCAGAAATGGCAATTCAGTATATCATTAAAAAATAATGAATGTATTATCATTATTAAGGAACAAAGAGGGATAAAACTATATGGTTATCTCATTAGATATAAGTATGGCAATTGAATACGAGTATGAAATAATTCAATATCCATTCATGACTTGAGAATAACATTTCAGAAAAGTAGGAGTGAAAGAAAATTTCTTAATCTGATAAAACTGTATTTACCAACATAAAAGTGCTAAAATATACTTTTTCCCCCACCAGCAATATATGAGAGATCCAGTCTCTCCACATCCTCCCCAGTATTTATGGCTTGCTGTCCTGTTAACTTTGCTATTGTTGCTGGCATGCAATATTTCATTGTTGCTTTGACTTGCTTCTCTCTAATATTGTTGTTGTTATTATTGTTATGTTCCATCTAGTCACTTGTGACCCATAGCGACACTAAGTAGAGGAGCTTTGAAAGCTGCCCTGTCCCGAGCAGGTCTCACTAATTCCGACACACCAACCCCATTGTCCCAGTTATTGTATCAATTGGCCCTCTGACTTATTTCTTTGGCAAAGTGTCTATTCGTATCTTCTGCCCATATTGTGATTGGGTGGTTTGGCTTTTTCTTATTGTTGTTTCTTTTGTGCCATTGAGTTGTCTGTGACTCACAGCAACCCTATGCATAATAGGTCTGAATAGTGTCCCATTCTGAGCCAATCTCACTGTCTCTGACACACCTGCCTGCATTGTCCCAGTCACTGTGTCAATTCATCTCATCCTCCTCTCCTGCACTATCCATCCACCCTTCCAAGCATTATCTCCTTCTCCAAGGTCCAGTTCCTCTGGGCGACATGTCTAAAGTATGTGAGATAGAGCCTCAAAATCCTTGCCTCCAGAGAGTAACTGGGCTTCACCTTCTCTAAGAAGATGTGCTTGTTCTCTTGACAGTCAATACTCTTTTACAGCACCACAATTCAAAACATTGACTTTTCTTCTGTAATCCTTAGTTATTGTTCAGCTCTCTGATGCATAGCAAATAATTGCAAAGACCGTGGCCTGGATCAGGCACACCTTAGTCTCAAGGCTGACATCATTGGTTTTCATAATTCCTGAAAGGTCCCTGACCATTTTTCTAATGCAATTTGCCTTTAGATTTCCTGAATGCTGGTGCCAAGAGTGATGATTTTCTTTTTGAGTACTAGAGCATTCTATAAATATTAGATATGAATTCCTTAGTGGATACGTCATTGCCAAATATTTTCCCCAGTCTGTTGGCTTCCTTTTTAATCCTGTTGGAGAAGGTTTTTTTAAGTGCATAAGGGTTTGATTTTTAGGATAATCTATTTATCTATTTTATCTTCTTCTGGTTGTAGGTTTTTCATTATGAACTCTTACGGTTTCATATAAGAAATCTCATATACGGCTGGTGGGAATGTAAATTGGTACAACTGCTATAGAAGGCAATCTGGCACTTTCTCAAAAAGTTGGGAATAAAAACGTTATTTGACCCAGCTATCCCACTACTAGGAATATACTCTAAAGAAACCAGAGTTGTGACACAAATAGATGTATGCACATGAATATTTATTGAAGTATTATTCACAATAGTGAAGAGATGGAAACAGCCCCGAGTACTTGTCAACAAACAGATGGATAGAAAAACTGTGGCATACTAAAGCAATGGAATATTACACAGAAATGAAAAACAATGAACTTGTAAAACATTACACAACATGGATGAGTCTGGAGACATTGTGCTGAGTAAAATATCTCAGTCACAAAAGAACAAATATTGCATTAAGACCACTGTTATAAGAGTAAGAAAGACATGAAAGGGGGGAAGCAGGAAAAGAACAGGTAGATAATGAACACTGTACTGGAGTAGGCAAAGGGCAGGACTATCTGAAAGAAGTTAACTATTATACATTGAATGTATAACAATCACCAATATGAAGCAAGATATGCAAGTGAATTGGGAGAGGAATGGAGTGCAAATTGTGCATCAAAGAATGAATGATAACCTATGCTTTCTGTAAACATTCACTAAAATTATAATTTTTAAAAATCTGATTATATTAAATATATATGTTGTTTTTAGGTGCCAAGTTAAGTATGACTCATGGCAACCCTATAAATAAAAGATCTGAACCCTATTGTATCCTGAACCATCCTCACACTTCCTAACACACAATAGCCCTTTGTAGTAGTCACTGTGTCAGTCTACCTGGTTGAGGGTCTTCCTTTCTTTTGCTGACTCTTCATCCTTCCCAGCACCGTGTCCTTCTCCAAGGAATAACCCCTCCTAGCAACATACCCAAAGTATGTGAAGTTAAGTCTCATCATTCTTGCCTCTGGCTGCACCCTCTACAAAACATGTTTGTTCTTTTGACAATCTACAGGATATTCAGTGCTCTTCTCCACCACCACAGCTCAAAGACATAGGCAATAAAGCACAAATAGACATTTTCCTGGTAATCCTTACTTACAGCCAAGATCCATATGATATCAGCAATGATAGCCCTGGTGCCATAGTCTCCTCTAAATCCTACTTGAACTTCTGGGAGTGCACTATTTATGTACTATTCTAGCCATTTTAGAATGATTTTCAGTAATATTTTACTTGCATGTGGTATTAATGATATTGTTTGATTATTGGATCACCTTTGTTGGGAATGGAAATGAATATGGACCTCTTCCAATTTGTTGGCCAGACAGCTGTCCTCCAAATTCATAACATATGAATATCTGATTCAAAGTGTCCAAAGCTGGTCAATTTCATCTCATTAACACCCATTAAGTCAACATTCATGAGTTCCTCTTCATTTTTAAACCTCCTAGTTTTCCAAGAGTCAAGCTACATATATTCCATTTTCTAATTATTAAATGATATTTGTTATTATTTTTCCTCATTTCAACTGATTTCCAATCTGAGCTCTACCACTACACTACTATAAATATTCTTTTTGTTTAGTGTTCATAGAATTTTCCAAGGCCTGTTATTTAGGAAGTAGATGGCCCATCCTACTTCCTAGTCTGTCTTAATCAGGGAGCTCCATCAAAACCTGTCCATGAGTAACCCTTATGGCATTTTACACACCAGTAGCATAGTTTTCATTATCACAGAAGGCCCAAGTTATCTCCGTAAAGTGCTATGTCATTTAAAACAATGTTTTCCCTAGATACAATTAACACCAGAGACTCTCAGGAAGGACCCAACAGACTTTTAAAAAATTTTTATTTATCTATCTATTTATTTATTATTTTGTGCATGTTCCGTCAAATGGGATCAGACTGGTACAGGAGGAGATTGCCCTTCCTTCTTCAGCAGAGCGTCTGGTGGATTCGAACTGCATACCTCTGAGATTGCAGTGCAGCTTCTTGCTACTAGGCCACCAGAGCTCCCTCCAACAGACTTTTAAAAACAAAGGCCCACCCAGCAAATCCTGATTGCTTAAATAAGAGGCTTCCATTCCACAGCTGATTTTTAACAAATCACAACAGCCAATCAGTTTAAACTTGATTGTTAACAAAATAAAAAACACCCAAAATAAAAAACAGTTTACACCCAACTTTCAAGTAAATCAAAACAACATTCTTGCGAGAATCCAACTGCTCTAAGCTAGAGACAGTCAAGCAGAAGTCAGCTGAATTTTAAATACCATATATGTACTTTTTGTTGAAATCTAATAAGCACTCTCTTAAGAAGACCGAGTAAATGATTTGATATCTATTATAACGGCTCCTTTCAACATTATAGAGGAGTTCTGATGGCATAGTTCGTAGTGAATTGTGCTGTTTACCCAAAGGCTAAGCCTCTCTGGAAGTTTGAATATACCAGTCACTCCATGGGAGAAACACAGGGAATCATCTCTCGTTCAATACCTTAGAAAACCCAGTGACAGGTCAGTTATGAGTTGGTTCTGACTCAACAGCAAAGAGTTTGAGTTTTGTAACATTGTATGCATGATCCTATACAGATAATAAAACAAGGCAAAAAAAAGTATAAAAATTAGGAAAGAAGAAATAGAAATTTTACTATTTCAAATAGCACATTTATAGATACCAAAGATAATAATTCACAAACTTCAAGATCAATCAAAGTAAATTTAATAAAGTTGCTGGAAAAATAATCAATATAGAAAAATCTATTTTGCTATGAGTCAGAGTGACTTAATAGCAACAAGTAACCTGAATTATTGGTTCTCAGTCTTCACCTTGCATTTACATCCTTCAATAGCTTGATCATGTATGAAGCAGAAATCCATACCTCTTGACATTAAGCTGGACAAAATGACATGGTTTGTAAATGTAATGCTAGAGGAACGATGCAACTAACCACTTGAGTCCCTTCATCACTGAGTTGCCCCCTTGTTTTTGCTATAATAAGGAGAAAACCTTCCTTAGGAGCTGACAGCTCCTCTGTTCACCCCAGGACAAGCGCAAGCGCAAGCGCAAGTTTCATACAGTAACTTCAACCAATTCACCTGTATCTGTACCTCAATCCAGTCTAGACCTTTCTTCAACTGAGCCACCGATCCAGGAAATTAATTTATTAAAGCTACTAAGTTTCACGAAGTCTTGCTACTAAATGATACTGAGGGAACAGCTAGCGGATACCAACAAATTAGTTAAAAACAGACATTAAGAATGGCATCAGAGAGTATGAAACATCAAGGGATTATTTTTTAAAAATGAGCATTACCACTATATGCAATCTATAAAATGTTCTTGTTGTTGTCATCATTGTTTTGTGCTGTCAAGTCTCCTGCAACCCATGGCGACACAATGTACAGCAGCTCTGAACCCTGCCCTGTCCTGAACCAGTCTCACTAATTCCAACACACCAACCCCTATTGCCCTAGTTACTGTATCAATACACCCCCTCTGGGGTCCTAAGTAAACGGACACTGCCGCAATGTACTCTAGTGTGTCAGGAAGTGTGAAGATGGCTCAAGATAAGACAGAGTTCAGATCTATTGTTCATAGGGTCACTATAATTCAGACTTGACGGCATATAAAAACAACAATAACAACAAGTAAATGAAAAAAATAGATCCTAAACATGCATTGTTGTTGATCGCTTTCGAGTCAAACATGAATCATAGAGACCTTACGAACAAAAGGCCTGGAGCCTATCTATCTATAACTACTGACATTTATCAAAGTTCATAGAGTTTATTTATAAAAATTCATAGAGTTTCCAGTGGCATGTTGTTTAGGAAGTGGATGCCACTTCCCACAAATGAGTTTATAGGTCGAAAGTAAGATTAATCACAATGTTTCAGGGTTTTTTAAATGTGGAAATTAACAAATATATCCTCAAATTTATAGTAAAATGTAACAGGCCAAAATCCTTTCAAAGAGGAAGAAATTACCTTTTTTAATTTATTATCAAGATATAGAGACCTCTGGTAGCCCAGAAGTCAACAGCTACACTGTCAACCTAAACGTATATGATTTGAATCCACCAGCTGTCCTTAGGTGAAGATGGGCAATCTTTTCCTGTGCCATTTTTAAAGCCTCTGGAAAATCGCTAGGGGGTCAGGTAAGAGTCTGTTCTGAGTCAACAGAACTTGTGAACAACATCAAGATATAATACAAATTTATAATAATTAAGATGTAGCTTTCCTGCTTGGCACTAGCAGCTAGAAAGTCAAAAGATGAATTGCGAGGGAAAGAACAGATTAGAAGTGATATATGATTGAGTATTATGGTTAGCACAGGAATCCAGAATTAAGGTTGCATAGGGAAGTGTACTCGGGGTGGGGGGTGGGGGGAAGGGTCGTGGGAATTGTATACTAATGAGGAATTAAAAAAAAAAAGATGAATTGCATTGGGAAAATCATCTGTCAGGGAACTCTCTAGAAAAGCAATGATGTCAGTCTAGAGATTAACGTGCATCTGATTCAGGCCATGGCCTTCACATTAACTTGCTATGCAACAAAAAGCTGGAGAATGACTAGGAATGATGGAGGAAGAATCGATGTTTTTGAGCTGTGGTGCTGGAGAAGAGTGCTTGACATGCCATGGATTGCCAAGAGAATAAACAGGTCTCTCCTAGAAGAGTGAAACAAAAGTGCTCTCTGGAGGGAAGCTCTGTCTCTCATACTTTGGACATGTTGCCAGGACGGACCAATCTTTGGAGAAGAATATAATGTTTGGAACGGTGGAGGAACAGCACAGGAGAAGAAGACCCTGGATGAGATGGATTGACTCAGTGACTGGAGTAATAGGGGTAAGTGTATCAGAAACAATTAAATTGGCTCAAGATAGAGCAGGGCTTTGAGGTGTTGTACATAGGGTCACTATGAGCCATAAGCATCTTGATGGCACGTAACAACAAGTGGCCTAGTGGGTAAGGAACTGTGCTGTCAATCCAAACGCGGGTCTAATTCACCAGCTGCTCTAAAAGATAAAAGATGGGTAAGTTCCTCAGGTGTGATTTACAGCCACCAAAGAGTCTGTTCCAACTCAATGGAATGTAATTACATTACTGGAACAAGAATGGAGTATTAAGCTAATGAGTCAGCACAGATATGGACACTTGATTTATGTAGCAGAGCAATATGGGAAAGAGTATTATTTCCAAAAGAAAAAGCAGATTGTATCAATTGAATTGTCATTTGAAAAATTTAAACTTGAACCAACTTCATTTCAAAAGTAAATTACAAGTTGAAGGTAGATGACAAAACAGAATATCTTTATGTCTAGGCAAAGGTCTTAAACTACTAAATAAAAGAATGTGCTAATGTTCCACATTAACTAGGAATTTCTGCTTAACAAAAAACGTCATTACTAGGATAGAGAAACCAGACATAGAAAAGGAAAGGTACTTATATTGCTTTCTATTCATGTTATAGTATTTTAATACAGAAATATAAAGATAAGAAACCACACCAAAAAAAAAATCCAACAAAAAACAACCAACCAGCTTGTTCTTCAATGGGCAGAAATCATAAGCAGGTACATCAGAAAAGAACGATTTGCTAGGGGTCAAAATGTACAGAAGTGTATACAACCTCACTAGAATATTGTTGTTGTTTTCAGATGCCATCGAGTCTAGTATGACCCATAGCTATCCTACAAACAACAGATCTGAACTATGCTTGTTCTGTGTGATCCTCACATCTTCTGACACACTCAAGCCCAGTGCAGCAACAACTGTGTCAATCTATCTTCCTCTGTGTCATCGAACATCCATCCTCCCAAGCATGATGTCCCTCTCCTAACAGCATGTTCAAAGTAAATGACAGGCACACTCAGTCGTAGCCCCACTGATGAGCTTCCCTCCGCCCTATATCAATGAGATGAAACATATCATCTTTGCTTCCAAGGGGCATTCTGGATGCACTTTCTCCAAGATATGTTTGTTTGTTTATTTGGCAGTCAGTATTGGGATATTCAATACTCTTCTCCAACACCATAACTCAAAAGTATTAAATCTTCTTCTGTCATCTTTATTCATTGTCCAGCTCTCAGATGAATAACAAGTAATTGTAAGTACCATGGCCTTAATCAGGCACACCTTAGCCCTCAAACTGACATCAGTGATCCTCAATAATTTGGAGAAGTTCCTGACTTCAGAGTTTCCAACTGCAATTTATCCCCTAATCTCCTGACAGCTGCTACTAAAGTTGTCAATTGTGAATCCAAGTAGGATGCAATCATTGACAATTTTAATTTTTTTCTGCATCTGTCATGCTGTTGGTATCTAGTCTGGGAAGATGTGTGGAACAGATGGATTGACAAAAGTTGTGTTTTCTTGTTTTGGTTGAGGCTTGGGTATGGACTGTTTGCTTGTGATTTTTGTTTAGTTCACAACTGGGTGTGAGCTGATTGTATTTGGCCTTGTACTGATTAAGGCAGTTGGGTTTCAGGCCTGTAGCCCTCAGGCCTGGTTTTAATTGTTTTCGGTCATACATTCTTCTAAGTGGTATAGCATTGGTCTGTCAATTTGCTTTATAAAGGTAACCAATGAATGGTTGCTGTTATGCTAAACATTGTGACATTGATGTGTCAAAAGTAAGAATGGATACCAATAGTGGACAGTGTTTGGTGGAGCTCCAAGATTAAAACAAGCTTGGAAGCAGAAATGGCATCCACATCTTAAACACCTTGCCTTTGGAAACTCTATGAACTTAGAGACACAGGGTTCAGGGCTTTCATTCATAGGGTCGCTATGAGTTGTCTATGACTTGACAACACCATGCTGTTGTCTATTGGTTAAGTGGTAAGAATTTTTGTTTTCTTGACTTTGGAATGTAATCCATATTGAAGGCTTTATCTTTTGATCTTCTGCAGAGTGTGTTTCAAGTCCTCTTTACTTTTCAGCAAGCAATATTGTGTCATCTGCATAATGGAGGTTATTGATGTATCCTCCAATCTTTATGCCACATTCTGCTTCATGAAATCCAGCTTCTCAAATAATTTGCTTAGTATACAGATAGGTATACTCTTGGTACCAGCAGCCAGGAAATCAAGAGATGAATTGCATTGGGAAAGTCAGCTGTCAGGGACCTCTCTAGAGTACTTCGGAGCAACGATGTCAGGCTGGAGACTAAGATGCGCCTGATCCAGGCCAAAGTCTTCCAATTATGTGCTAAGTGTCAGAGAGCTGGACAGTAACTAGGGATGATAGAAATAGAACTGATGCCTTTGAGCTGTGGTGCTGGAGAAGAGTACTGAATATACCATGGACTGCTAGGAAAACAAACAAGTTCATCCTGGAGAGGGTGGAACTGGACTGCTCCCTGGAGGCAAGGATTCTGAAGCTTCATCTGACATCCTTTGGGCATGTTGCAAGGAGGGACCAGTCCTTGGAGAGGAACACCATGCTTAGGAGAGTAGAGGGACATCACAAAAGAGGAAGACATTCAATGAGATGGATTGATTCAATGACTGGGGTAATGGGAATATGTATGAGTGTATGAGACAGTGAGGTTGGCACAGGATAGAGCAGGGTTTAGCGTTCTTGTGAATAGGGTCGCTATGAGTCACAAGAGACTCAATGGCATATAACAATAACAACAACATAAATATTGGATAGGTATGGGGGAGGATACCTCTTTGACACACACCTTTCTTAATTTTAAACCACATATTGTCCCCTTGTTCTGTTCATACAACAGCCTCTTGGTCTACATGTGTAGATTTCACATGAACACAATCAAATGTTCTGGGATTCTCATTCTTCTTAATATTAGCCATTATTTGTTATGATCTACATAGTAAAATATCTTTGCATAGCAAATAAAGAAAAAACAGACATTCTTTTGGTATTCTGTGCTTTTTTGCCAGGATCTATCTGACATCAGCAATAGTATCTCTGATGTCACTGCTTCCTCTAAACCCAGCTTGAACTTCTGTTAGTTCTCTGTCATGTACTCTGCTAGCTAGTTTTGGATGATTTTCAGGAATGGCTTGTGTTGTTGTTATGGATTGACCTCGAGTTGAGCACGACTAATAGCAACCCTTTGAAAGAAAGTCCTGAAGCCCCTCTACAACTATCAACATTTATCAAAGTTCATAGAATTTCCGGAGTCATGTTATTTAGGAAGTGGATGCCACTCCTGCTTCCAAATAGTTTGCTTACATGTAATATTAATGATATTGTTTGATAATTTTGACATTGTGTTGGATCACTTTTCTTAGTAATGGCAACAAATATGGATCTCTTCCAGTCAATCGGACAAGCAACTGTCTTCCAAATTTTCTGGCACAGACTGAGGAACACATCCAGGGCTGCATCTGTGAGTATAAACATGTCAATAGGTATCCCATAGATCCACTGGGATCCCACTTGATCCTATTGAGCCTTTTCTTTTGCCAGTGCCTTCAGTGTAGTTTGAATGTCTTCCCTCATTGCCACTGATCATGAAGATTGTGTCCAATTTGGGGTGTATCAGCTGGTTTCTGGCAAAGAAGCTTAAGAGGAATATTTTTATTCAGGCAGCCAAAATTCTACCAAAAATATAGATTTACAAGTAGAACAAACACTATTCTGAAAGGAGGAGCTGCAGTCAATGCTGTGGCAAACTCAGCTGGTTGAGCATCTAGCTTATCAGTCACAACCACAGGCCTAGATAGTCTAGCTTGTAAATATGAAGAGATATACATACATATGCCTGCACGCATAGTCAAGGTTTGTGAATAGCATTACCCTCTTTCTCCTGTTGTCAAGTGATAAGAACGGTTCAGAGAAGTTTTAATGTCCCTCGGAAACTTGATTATTCTGTTGTTAAATTATATTTGTGCTGGAAGCCCTTTCTCAGAATTACATTTTCCTTGTCTTTAGGAGACCTTCTGCAGTATTAAATATTTTGTTTTTGTTTTTTTGCTTCCCTCCATTTCTAGCTATTTAGATTTCTTTTTCCCCTTCAATCAAATTTACAGAATTTTTAAATATTATACAATGTCCTGGATATCATGTGTTTAAGAAAAAATGATATTTGCTTAATTCAGTTTGACAAACATCAGTACATTTATTATGAATTATATAAAACAAAGCTGTAGATAAAATCATGAATTATATAAAACAAAGCTGTAGATAAACATGTAATATTCCTTTTCTAGGTGTTGTCAAGTAGACCCCTACCTTGTGACCTAATACACAACAGATTGAAATTTTGCCCCATCCTATGCTGGCTTCACAATGTCTGTGGTGCTTAAGACCATTGTTATCATCACTGTGCAAATCCATCTCCTTGAGGATCTTTTTTCTTCTTCACTGACCCTCCATTTTTCCACACATGATTTCCTTTCGCAAGGACTGGTTTTCCTGACAACATACCCAAAGTTAATTTCTTTAATCACTACTCAGGTGTTCCCTAAAGCTTCAACATTTCCTAATTCTGTGCAGTTTACAGAGTTGAGTTGCAAAGTGAGAAGTTTGCTGTTCAGATGCAACTGCTGGTCCACAGGAGAAAGATGCTTCAAAGTGGTCATGAGCGGGAATCAACTCAACAGGACTGGGTATATTTTCTGTTTGTTTTTTGATTTTTCCTTATAATAAACTGTTGTTTCATGGACACACAGAATAGTCACAACAGAAGAAAATCCAATCAGTTAAAATTTGTTGTTTCTGACAGACATATTTTGAAAACTCCTAAAAACTCAGAGGTTACATTATTTTCCTGTTTATTCTTTTGCCTTATTGATGTGAAGTGACATACAGGTGTATGTAGGAGATACTGTGGATTTGGTTCCAGACAATCACAATAAGATTATTATCACAGCAAAATAATTAGTTTTATTAACTTTTTTCCCTATTGTTGTTATATACCATCAAGTGGGAATTGACTCATAGCTGACCATCCATGGGTTTTCAGAGGCCATAAATCATGGTAAAGGACATTGCCCATCTTCCTCCCACAAAGCAGCTGGTGGATTTGACCAGCATGCCTTTAAGTTAGCCTCTTCAGCTCCTTACAACTAGGCCACTATAGTCTATCAGTTTAAAATAACATTTTCAGAAAGTTTGAAATAATGTAATAATTACCAAAAAGTCACACAGAAGCATGAAATGAGCACAAACTGTTAGAAAAACTGATTCCACTATTTAGTAAAGTGTTTCCATAAAACTTTAATGTGTAAAATATGCACTATCTCTTAAATGAAATAAAGTAATGCATGCTTGTATAAGACTATAGAGATTGTCCTCACTTATTTACCTCTGTCAACTTTTTGTTCACATCATTATGTAGTAAGGAACTGTGAATGATCTGAAATTTTACCTTTCTTAGCAAAAACAGTAACAACGAAATAATAGCAACAACTAAGCATGTGTGATCCAATCCAGGGTCTTCTCAATTGCTTGCTAGTTCTCTGAGACCTGGATAATGAATGAGGATGACAGAAGAATTAGTTACATCATTCCTCTATTGTTGTTTTTACATACTACCAAGTAGGAATTTACTTTTCACTGAACCTCCAGAGAATTTCCATAAACTATAAATTACATGAGAGGAGACTGAACATCTTGTGATTTGTGGTGCTGGAGAGGAGATTGAACATCTTGTGATTTGTGGTGCTGGAGAGATTGAACATCTTGTGATTTGTGGTGCTGGAGAATAGTACTGAACATATAATAGACGGCCAAGAGAGCAAATAGGTCTGTCCTGGAGAAGGTGAAACCAACTTGCTCCTTGGAGGCAAGGATTTTGAATCTCCATCCCTCATACTTAGAGCATGTTGCCAAGAGGCACCAGTACTTGGAGAAGGGCATCATGCTTGGAAGAGTAGAATGTCAGCACAGAAGAGGAAGATGCTGGATGAGATCGATTGACACAGTGATTGGGGCAATGGAGTCAACTGAGTGAGAAATAGTGAGGTTGGTTCGGGATAGGAGAAGGTTTAGAGCCATTGTTCATACGGTAGCTATAAGTCATCAACACAATGGTACATAACAACAACAACAAAAATGGTATTAACCAAAAAATAGCAGTAGCAAAACCCCTCACTGTTTTTCATTAAGGGCAAAATAGAACTTTCTCATAGGTTTGTCAAGGCTGTAATATTTAGAGAATCAGAATGCCTTATCTTTCTGCTAAGAGCAGATAGTGATTCAAAGCAGTGTCTTTTCACTTAGGATCTCAGTGCTTAATCCACTATGCCACCAGGGCTCCTTTTATTCTACTTAAAAGTTAATGATCTAGCATATTACAATGTTTTAGCAGGTTTGTGGATGTTGTTGGAAGAAAAGAAGACACAAGTATCCTGAATCAGAAACAAAGGACTTATTTATTCATTACAT
Organism: Elephantulus edwardii; assembly: GCF_000299155.1. Taxonomy (NCBI): domain Eukaryota; kingdom Metazoa; phylum Chordata; class Mammalia; order Macroscelidea; family Macroscelididae; genus Elephantulus; species Elephantulus edwardii. The sequence goes on from NW_006399784.1 coordinate 15,197,711, forward strand.
AGCAAGCAACATGAAAAGCAGCGTGTTTTTGTAATTTCCTCGTTTCGGCCACTAGGGAGGCAATATAGATTAATCCTGATAGATTTTGTATCTTGAGTGGGCTGCTTTACTGAAGAGGAACCTCTCTGATCTACTACTCTGGAGACGAATAGGTGAGAAAAAATGGGGTCACTTTCATAGTTTAAAAGGCCCTTTCTAGATTCATCTTGAAATACAATGTTGTGAGTGACAGGAGAATATTCATACACACACAAGGAAGACCTGTTAATACTAGCTCAAGGAACTTTAATCTTTTTAAAATGGCAGCTCATAATCCCACACTTTACTCCAGATGATAACATTTTCTTATTTACTCAGTTTGATTCAAACGATAGTCTTTTCACTCACTTGGTATACATCTGAACATTGGACAATGAACAAGAATGACAGAAGAATAGATGCTTTTGAGGTGGGGTGTTGGAGAATGCTGACTATCCCACAAATTACACAAAGTATAAACAAGGATTTCTTGGAAATGGTACAGCCAGGGTACTCCTTGAAGGCAAGGACAGTAAAACTTGATCTCACATACTTTTTGGCATGTTGTTAAGGGTGGGGGGAGCAGTCCTTGGAAAAGGACACCATGCTTGGAAAGGTGAAGATTGGCTAAGGAGGGGAGAACCCTCAGTTAGATGAATGGACACTGTGACTGTCATCGCTGATTCGAGTGTGACAAAGATGAATAAGGATGACACAGGATAGGACAGCATTCAGATCCATTGTTCATATTGTCACTTTGAGTCATAGGTGACAGCACTTAACAACAACAGGTATGATTGTTCTTTGCTTTGGAAAAATATAATATCTCTATATTTCTCAGATTATTCTTTATACAAATTTTAAAAGCTAATCCAGAAAACAAGGAAAATAATGTATCCTCCTACAAGACTTGCAGAAACATGAGCAAACCATGGAGAATTGTCTCACAAAATAAAAAAAAATGATTAAAATAGTACATTCTCTTAAATTGAAGCAAAACTTCCTCTTATTCTCTAAAGAAGAGTATAACTTGAAGATCAACTCAATGAGAATAGAAGGGATTGTTTTGTATCTAATAGCTAAGTGATTTTGTTGTTTGTCTCCATGAAATTGGTGTATGAAATAGAACTTCCTCTGAATTAATAATGGAAGTTGATAATGCTCTTGGATTAATCTTACCCACTTTTTGCTGACCTTCCCTCAAACCTTCTCCATGAAGTGTTCCAGTAAAAACATTTCAAGCTCACGATACTCAACAGAGGTTGCTGAATAAAATCAAATAAGCAACTTATTAGCGCAGAAAATTTTTCAAGAATAATATTGGACATCAAAAAGTCCAATATAATAAATTATAATTCCTGAAAGTTTTTTTATTGAGAAAAACAATGAATAGGTTTTCTAGTAGCTCTATTTTTAGCTTCTACAAGGATATCCTTATTTCATTGTTTTTCATATAAGAATTCCTTTATATTATGTTTCATTCGTATACATTGTTTTTCACAATTTTTCACTTACATTGTGTTTCATACTATCATTTATATACATTTGATTTCATACTATTTTTTAATTGGTTTGCTTATAAAGTTTGTATACATTATGTTTCACACTATTTTTCATTCACATTGTGTTTCATAAAATCATTCTCATGCATTGTCTTATAAAATGAATCACCATTAGACCTTGCCCTGTCTTTTCACCTGACCCTTCCAGTTTGCTTCCCCCTACAGCACCAACCAAACTGTGAAACCTGGTACATGTTTTACTAATTATTCTTCTATTTTTACAATAATGGTCTCATGCAGTATTTGTCCTTATGAGACTGTGTTAGTTCACTCAGCATAATGCTCTCCAGCCTCCCCCAAGTTAGGTGGTATTTTTCAAAATCATTGCTCCTGCATGCTGCATAGTATTCCATTGTGTGAGTGTACCACAATTTCTCAATCAATTAGATAGTAGTTGGACATTTGGGCTGTTTCCATGTTCTTGTGATGGTAAATAGTGCTGCTATGAACATTAGTGTACAAATCTTTGTTTATGTCTCAGTTCTAATTGCTGTGGGGTGTATTGCTAGAAGTGGAATACCTAGGTCATACAGAGTTTCTATGTTCAACTTTTTGAGGAAATGCCAAATTGCCTTCCAGAGTGGTTGCACCATTTTATAATCCTACCAACAATGTATGAGAGTTACCACTTCTCCATATCCTCTCCAATATTTATTATTTGCTGCCCTACTAAACTTTACCACTGCTACTGGAATAAGATAGTATCTCATTGTGGTTTTGATTTGCATCTCTCTTATTACCAGTGATCTGTAGCAATTTTTCATGTATCT
>NW_006399784.1:15202590-15209424 GCF_000299155.1 Elephantulus edwardii
GTGGAATTCTGTAAACTTTTATTATGAGACCCTTGTCTGAGATTGTATTGCCAAGTGTTTGTTCCTAAGCAGTAGGCTTTCTTTTCACTCTGTTGGAAAAAGTTTTTGAAGCACTCAGGGATTTAATCTTTAGAATGTCCCGTTTAACAATTTTATCCTCTTCAGATTGTGCATTTCTGGCTGTATTTGGCAGCCTCTTTATATCATAAGCTAAGCCTTCTAAGCTTGCTCCCAGTTTGTCTCTAATGAATTTGATTGTTTTGGGTTTTACTCCCAGGTCTCTGATTCACCTTGACATGATTTTTGTGTATGGTATGGGATGTGGATCCCTTTTCAGCTTTCCGCATGTAGCAGTCTAGTTTTGCCAGCACCATTTATTAAAGTGGCTGTAATTTCCCTATTTGGTAGGTTTTATTTCCTTGATGAATATCAATTGACCGTAGATAGATGGGTCCATTTCTGGATTCTCTATTTTGTTCCATTCTTCTATGTTCCTATGATTATACCAGTACCATGCTGTTTCAGTTACTACCACTTTGTAGTATGTTTTGAGATCAGAAGTGTTTGCTTATTCAAGGTCTCTTTCCTCTCCAAATACATTTGACCATTTCCCTTTTGATGTCCTTGAAAAATGATTATGGTACAAGAATATCTTGTCAGCTGGTCAATTGTTGTTGAGTACTGTCAAGTTGGAATGACCCATACACAACAAGAACAAGAAAAATTGACTGTCTGACAAAATATGTGGCATTCTACAAGAGTATTTTGTAAGTCATTCAATAAACCTTCTAAAATCAAAGTCTCAAACTCACTACTTCTGTCCAAGGCATAATGCCTTTGTTTGGTTAGACCATACTTCCAATGTAGGGGTAATATGTGAAATGTCAAGAGAATAGTTTTTGAGGTCAGATTACTAAATGATAACTTGCTTTTCCATTACTTAAACATTTTGGGAATTTGGAAGTGTTACTTAACCTTCTCTAACCTCTATTTCCTTGTTTATAAAGAAAGATTCATACTACCTAAATTAAAATACTAAAAGACAAAAGGTTTTAGACCATAAACCTACAAACAGTAGGTAATAAATTCCTATTCCTTTTGTTGCTGTTACTTATAGGTAAGGGCTTACGGGTAAGGAATTGTGCTGCCAATCCAAAGGTACTCAGAATCTACTCGACACTCTGCAGAAGATTGCAGATGGACAATTTCCTCCCATGGGAATTATCACCTCTGAAAATCTGTTGAAGGGTCAGCTATGGTTTAGTTTCAACTCAATGTCACTCAACAACAACATCATTCCCCGGTGATGTAGTGGTTAAACACTCAGCTAGAAATCCAGAGGTCAGTAGTTTGAACCCATCAGTCACTCTTTGGGATATGTGTAGCAGTTCACTTCCGAAAAGATTACAAACTCAAGTGCCCTCAAGGGAAGTTCTATGTTGTGTTCTATGCTTGCTGTGAGTTGGAATCTACTAGATGGTAGTAGGTGTGAAAGTTATAATAAGTCAAAGCTTTGTTCTTTAGATATACAGGTATTGAGATTGTACGTAATGTGCACAATCTTAGACAGTAATTTTTTTTTTTTTATCTTAGCTTTCACTACCCTTGTCTCCATTCAGTTTTCCTTCTATCTTTTTTGCCTGTGTTTCTAAGCAACTTAGATTCAGCAGCTGCCTTTTCTGATTTTGTAATCTGTTTCTCCAAAGATGAGCTGCATTGGTATCTCCTATTGTCATCCCTGCAGTCTTCCTGAACAAATCCTTCTTTCTTAACTTCTTTATGAAACAATGGCCTAGATTAAGCTTTTTATGTGAATCCTCTTTTTAATTCTATTATTCTAGGAAACATGAAGCTCTTTTCAGAATGCACCATGATTTACTCTTTTTAAAAAAAGTGACACCCAGGAGTATGTGAAAGGCTTTCAGTAAGACAGATTGTAGGTTGTTCTATCTGCATCTTCTGACACCAAAGGATTTGGCTTGTAGCTATATTTTAAAAACTAAACCAAATCCACTGCCACCTAGGAAATTCCAACTCTTGGCGATACTCCAGGTCAGGGCTCTTGTGTTTTTAAAACAGAAGATATTTACAAGGAAATGGTAAGAGTGAGGAGGAAAAATTATAAAACATGGCTCACTCTCCACAGTGTGTGGGTTCTGACTTATTATGACCTCATGTGTACAGAGTAGAAACTGCTCCATCAGGTTTTTAGTCCCTACTTCCAAGATAATACTAGAAGGGTTTGAACTCCCAACCCTTTGTTTAGTAGTTCAGGGCTTAACCATTTGTATCACCTAGAGATTCTTATGGTAACTCATGGTTGCTGTGATGCTAAACACCGTGACACTGATATGTCAAATGCGCTAACGGTTACCCATGGTGGATGTGGTGGAGCTTCTCCATTAAGACAAGCTTGGAAGCAGGAGTGACATCTACTTCCGAAATGACTTGCCTCTAGAAACTCTGAAACTTAGAAATGATGAAAGTGAACATAGAAACGATGAAAGTCATACAAATGTTCAGGTCTTTCCTTCATAGGGTCGCTATGAGTTGTCTACGACTCAACAGCATTTAACAACAACAACAACAAGAAGATGCTCTTATAGAAAATATAAAACCTATTCCTTTTTACTCTCAGAGTAATAAGTTGCTACGTTTCTGTCATATCAAAAAGAAGACCATGATCCACAGGAATGATGGGATTAATTCGGTTCCAGTCTCCCAGCTCATCATATTTTTCTTTAATCATCAAAGCATTTGAGTGAAAGAGTAAAAACACAGACTTTTTTTTATTGTTAGACTATTAGCATTGAGATTTCCTGCAAATATTAAAAGACTAATCAGCTTAGAAACAGGAGAATTCATTTATGATCATCAAGTTTAGTTTTAGAATTTTCTCCTACATTCTAAAACAACTCTGATTCAAAATGAACATCAGAGCCTTCTTTTGCTACCGTTTCAAAACCAGCCTACCCAGACTAAACAAATGTTAAATTAGCACATTCAGGAGCTATGACAGCCCACAAGTACCAGAAATCCATGCAGCACACTTCCCTAAGTGCTCTAAATTCCAGTATGAATGTAAAGAAGACATCTGCCAGCTCTCTTAATGGCACATTCAGAAAAAAGGTCCTCCACCACTCCTCAATCATGACAAGTAGAAATCAGAATCAAGTCATTTCTCCGTCTCCCTGCTGCCATTTCACCCTGTGTAGCACAGACATAAAAGATGTACCCCACCTGTCTAAAGCAGCAATATTACAATTTGAAGTGAGCTGTTGAGATGAGTGAATTTGTCAGCTTGTTTACCAAAGGAAGAGCTCTTGCCACAGTCAGGTGACTGTAAGATTTGCTGAGACACTGACCATGGTGGGGGTGAAAATTTCTATGGATTGTTACACCCAAGACTAACTTTATACAAAGACCCAGTAATAGACTTGTAGATGGATTTTTGTTTTTAAAACTGGGCTTTTGCTGACTGAGGAGGACCTGAAGTGCTTGCTGCAGAAGGTAAAGGACTGTAGCCTTCAATATGGATTGAAGCTCAACATCAAGAAAACAAAGATTCTCACCACTGGGCCAATTGGCAGCATCAGTACAGATGATGAAGAGATTGAGATAGTTAACAGTTTTAGTTTACTTGGTTCCACAGTCAACACTCTTGGTATAACAGCCAGGAAATCAGGAGACAAATGGCATTGGGAAAGTCACCTGTGAGGTAGTGCTCAAGAGTACTGAAGAGCAACGATGTCAGGCTGGAGACTAAAGTGCACCTAATCCAGGCTATGGTCTTTGTAATTACATGCTATGCATCGGAGAGTTGGACAGTGAGTAATTTTTATAGAAAGAGAATTGATGCCTTTGAGCTGTGGTGCTGGAGAAGAGTGTTGAATATATCATGGACTGCTAAGAGAACAAACAGGTTTGTACTGGAGAGGGTAAAGCCGGAGTACTCCTTGGAGTCAAGGATTCTGAAGCTTTGTCTGACATACTTTGGGCATGTTGCAAGGAGGGACTGGTCCTTGGAGAGGGACTTCATGCTTGGGAGAGTGGAGGGGCGGTGAAGGAGAGGAAGACCCTCGATGAGATGGATTGATTCTGTGATTAGAGTGGTGGGAATGAGTGTGTTTGAGACAGCGAGGTTGGCACAGGATAGAATGGCATTTAGAGCTTTGTGCATAGGGTCACTATGAGTCGCAAGTGACTCGATGGCACGTAACAACAACAATAACAAACTGGACTTAACTATTCCTCCAATGCCAATAGACTAACTAGAGACATAACAATCCTCAATCGCATTAAAGATCTTGTAGCTCCCAGCACCGATCTGAAATGGTGTAAAGATATAGATCTTCCCAGAACTCTTTCTAACCCAAACGTTTCCAGGAATCATTACAACCTACATGCTGGACCAGCACCCTGGTCTTTCATTTTGTTATTGTTGGCATTTCATTTACCTTATTTTAATAAGAAGTACTAAAGTTCATAACGTTTTCTGAGACATATTTTCAGTTTGAATCTCACCACAAGGCTTTGGAGATATTATTTATCCCTTTTTTGGATAAAGATATAGAGCTTGGATAGCTTAGTGGAAAGGAGTTGTGCTGCCAACCCAAAAGCATGCCATTTGAATCTACTAGCTGCTTCTGTGGAGAAAGATAAGCAATCACTTCCCAGGAGATTAATCGTCTCAGAAAACTGGAGGTTCAGCTATGGGTCAGTTCTGCCTTGACAGTACAGAACAACAACTATGAAGACTTAGAGAGACTAAATGCCATAAAATAGCATATAGTAGAATCAGTATATAGATGCCAGAGACTAAATGCCATAAAATAGCATATAGTAGAATCAGTATATAGATGCCATATAGTCCACGAACTCAAGCTGTTGATAACCCAGTCCAATGCAAAGTATTCCTCACCTTGGAAGACCAAACAACCTTGCTATAGTCTTTAGATAACAGAGTTATTGTAGAATGACTTTTAGGCTCTTCTGGCATGTCTGTTCTTGTTGGTGCTTCTGATGCAGTATTAGAAGGCCTGATGATGCAATAGTTAAGTGTTTGACTATCAAACAAAAGACCTGACGTTCAAACTCAAACAAAGATCCCATAGGAAGAAGACCCTGAAATGAACTTCTGTAAAGATTAGAGCAGGACTTCCAACCCATTCAATATCCTGCTGAACTTTTCATTCCCACTCCAGATATTGTGTGAATAAAATTCTACATTTTAGCAAGATCTCTAAGATATACATAAAATGCATATACATATTCAGAGGCTTTAAATCACACAGGAGATTTTCGATCTATCTTCCACAGATGCTCTAAATAGCACAACAGGAGATTGCCATCTCTCTCCCTTGTAGCAGCTGGTAGATTAATTCCTCACCCACTAGACCACCAGAGCATATCTTTATAATATGGTGACTGGTATTTACTGTAATGCATACAGGAAGCTCCGTTACTCTGTGCCATTGGCTCCAACTCACGGTGACTATATTTACAACAAAGTGAAGTGTTACCCAGTCATGTCCCATCCTTATAATTGCTGCTGTGCTTAAGCTTCTTGTTGTAGTCACTGTGCTAGTCCAACATGCTGATGGATTATTCTCTTATTCTCTAATCCCCTGCTTAGCCAAGCATAATGTCTTTCCCCAGTGATTGACCCCTATGATAACATACGTCAAGTATGTGAGATAAAGTCTCACCATCTTCACTTCAAAGGAGAATTCTGGCTGTACTTCTCATAAGATAGATTTGGTTGCTCTTTTGGCCATTTGTATCTATTCAATACTCCTTGCCAACACCGCAGTTCAAAGGCATGAATTCTTCTTCAGTCTTCCTAATTCACTGTCCTATTTTTACATGTATATGAGATGATGTCAGTCTAGAGACTACGGAGCACCTAATTCAGGCCATCATCTTCACAATTTCTTGCTATGCATCAGAGAACTGGATAATGACTAAGGATGACAGAAAAAGAATAGATGCCTTCAAGTTGTGGTGCTGGAGAAGAGTCTTGAACATACCATGGACTGTCAAGAAAACAAATAGGTCTGTCTTGGAGAAAGAAAAACCAAGTTTCTCCTTGGAGACTAGGATTTTGAAACTCTCTCTCACATACTTTGGGCACGTGGCAAGGAGAGTACAGTCCTTAGAGAAGGACATCATGCTTGGAAGGGTGGAGAGACAGCACAAGAGAGGAAGACCTGAGATGAGATGGATTGATACAGTAACTGGGGCAATGGGGGTTGGTGTGTTAGAATCCGTGAGAATGGCTCAGGACAGGGGAGGCTTCAGAGCTGTTGTACACAGGGTCACGATGTGTTGCAGGCAGCTAGATGACACATAACAACAACAACAACAACAATACAAGAAGATTGGAGATATTAGCGCTTGGATCAGGCCCACCTCAGCACTTAACATGACATCCTTTCTCAAAACAATATAAAGATGCCTTTTATATCAGATTTAACCAATGTCTTACTGATATTTAAGTGAAGCTTTAAGACTGTACCTATAAGCCACAAATGACCAAGAAATGAAAGAAGGGAAATCACAATACAATCTGTTGAAAACAATTCAATAATAATAATGGACTATTATGACAAAAGCTTACTCTGATGATTTGGAAACCTAGAAGAAATGGACAAATTTCTAGAAACCTACACAATACCTAGATTGACAGACACATAGAACACGTGAACAGACCCATCAAAAGAGAGGAAATTGAATGTCTCATAACAAGACTCCCCCACAAAAATAGTCATGGGCCTTATGGCTTCACTGGTTAATTCTACAAAACATTCAAAGAACAGCTATCACCAATTCTAC
>NW_006399784.1:15210149-15215751 GCF_000299155.1 Elephantulus edwardii
ATATATATAAATTCATCATGACCAAGTGGAATTCATAACAGGTATGCAAGAATGGTTCAACATAAGAAAGTCAATGTAATTCATCACATTAACAAAGCAAAGAACAAGAACCCATGATTCTAACAATTGATGCAGAAAAAGTTTGACAAAATCCAACATCCCTTGGAATTTCCTCAACATAGTAAAAAATATATATACAAAGCAAAGAGCCAATGTCCTTCTCAAATGGAGAAAGGCTAAAGGCATTCCTCTTTTGAACAGGGACTAAAGATGTCCACTGTCACCACTCCTATTCAATATTGTATTGGAAGAACATTCTAGGGAAATAAAACAGAAAATGGAAATAAGAGGTATTCAAATTGGCAAAGAGGTGGTAAAACTATCCCTGTATGTTAACTATATGATAGCATACACAGAAAACCCCAAAGACTAAAAAATATGAAACCAATACACTGCAAATCTAATAGACTAATTTAGTAGAATGGCAGGATATAAGATCAGTATAAAAAACAAAAAAACAACAAAAACAAAAACAAAAAAAAAATCCCAAATCAAATCAGTGGGATTTCTTGACAACAACAAAGTAATACAGAACAGGATACTAAGAAATTAATGTTATGCTTGTGAATAAATCTAACTAGAGACAGAAAAAAACAAGGAAAACTACAAAACATTACTACAAGAACTAATCGGGAAAACATTCCCAATTTATGAATAGGAAGAGTATTACCATCTTAATAATTAACTCTTCCAATTCATGAGCACAAGATGAATTTCCATTTAGACCTTCTATATTTTCTTTTAGGCTTTCTGGTATCTCTCTGTGTAGTCTATAGAGAGTTGCACAGCTAACCCAAAGTAGTGCCTCTCGGGCAGTTCCAATGCACCTAATGCACCTATGGCTCTTCTGGAGAAACATGGGTATCTTCACGCATATGATATACAGCCTCCAAAAGCCCACTGGGCTGTCAATAATAACTGGGCTCTAACTCAAAGACAATAAAAGAAATTAGATTTCCCTCCCCTAAATAGCCTGGTGGCACAGTGGTTAAAGCACTCAACTGCTAAACTAAAAGTCTACAATACACACCACCAGTCACTTCCTTTTTTCCTTTTGTTTTCATTATGATTTTGGTGAAAGTTTACAGAATGAGTAGGTCTTCATTCGTTCCTGATACACATTTTTTTTCTCCTTCCCTTTCACCCAGTTCACTATATAAAGTATATCTTACTTCAAATTGTTAATTGTAATACATATAATAATGTCTAATCATCCGTTCCTTTTAGATAGTCCTTCCCTTCACTTTTTCCAGTGCTGTGTTTATTATCTATTCATTCCCCCACCCCCCACACCCCTGTCTTTCTCTATCCTATCATTCCTTGTCCATTCTATTTAATGGAGAAAGATGCAGCAATTTGTTTCCATAAGGACTCACAGCCTTGGAAACACCATGAGGCAGTTTCACTTTGCCCTGTAAAGCATATAAAAGAGCTCTGGTAATACAGACTGATGGGAGTTGCATTGCAAACACAAAAGGTACACCTTTATGACAGTTCTAATTCACCAGCAGTTCTATGGCATAACGATGGGTTTACAGTCCTGAAAACCCACTGGAGGGTCAGCTGTGAGTTGGTTCTCACTTGTAGAAAATAAGTTATAGACTCTATGAGATGGAATCAACTTGATGGTTTGTTTTGTTTTACTTTCTTTTCATGATGTTTTAAAGTTTTTAGTATACAACTGTTTTGTTCAATTTATAATTAAGTAGTATTCTTTTTGTTGTTGTTAATAGAATTGTTTCCTTAACCTTATTTTCCAATTTTTAATTGCTGGTGTATGGAAGTACAATTGATTTTTATGTATTGATTTTTGTATCCTGTAATCTTGCTGAATTTCTTACCTCTAGGACTTTTTTGTGTGTTCTGTAGGTTTAAAATGGTTTCACCTCCTTTTATTTCTTTTGCTTGTCGAATTGCCCTGTTAGTATTTCTACTAAAATGCTGAAAAGAAATGGCAAAAACACACATGATCATCTTCTTCATGATCTAGGACAAACTGTTTGGTCTTTCATTTATAAGAATGTCATCAGGTGTAAGTTTCCATACACGTCTTTTATGAAAATAAAGAAATTTCCGTATATATGCTGAGAGGCTTTTTAAAAAAAATTGTAAAATTTATCTATGTTTATTGTAATGATCATGTGGTTTAATTTATTTTATTAATATGATGCTATACCACAGGGATGTTCTTGTGTCGAATGAATTTTATTATTCTTGGATATTCCACTCCGTCATATATAGAATCCTCTTGATGTGTTGTTGGATTTAGGAGGCTAGCATTTTGCTTAGGTTTTTGGCATTCATATGCATAAGGAGCAGGGTTTTGTGTTATTTCCATTTCTTTTCATTCCTTGCTCTGTCTTTGCTTAGTTTTAATGTTAGGGTAAGACTGCATCATGGAATGAATTGGGAAGTACTCTCATGTTGTCAACATTTTTAGAGTTTGTAAAGGGTTAGTTTTACTTAATTATTTTAAATATTTCTTAGTAATAATGGTCTATAATGCTCTTTTTGGGGCCGAGTCAGTAGGGAGTTTTTCTCCAGCTTCTCTGGCAGCCCTTCTCTGGCACTTTGAATTCATCAGTAACTCCCCAGGAAATAGATGGCAATCTCTCTAACTCCCCCCTCCCCATTATTTCCAGTCTGAAACCCCACTGGATGGATCATCAGCTATGAGTTGGTTTGTTCTGACTCAACAGTACATAACAAAATTAAAAAAAAACAAACACAAAAGAGATAGGTATGAACTCATCAATGGTGATGAGTGAATAATGTTCTTCTATTATTCATAGGGTCTTCAAAGGTGTGTTATTTTTAAAAAGTGAATGGCCAGACCTGCTTCTAAAGGGCAACTGATCCAAGCCATACTATTTTCAATTTATTATTATGCATTTGAAACTTATAAGGATGACAGAGGAACAATTGATGCCTTTGAATTTTGGTGTTGGAGATAGCATTACATATCCCATGGTTTCCCAAAAGAACAAACAAGTCTGTCTTGGAGTAAGTGTAACCAGAGTGTTCTTTAAAAGATAGAATAGTGAAGTTTTGTCTCACGTACTTTGAGTATGCTGTTAAGAGGGGCTAGTTCTTGGAAAAAGACAGTGAGTTGGGCAAGCTGGAGGGTCAGGGAAGGAGAGGAAGACCCTCAGTAAGATGGTTTTATATAATGGCTGCAGCAATAGGCTTGAGCACGGCAAAAGTTGTCCAGATGGTACAGATTAGGGCAAGGATCTGCCCTGTTTATAGCATCACTATAAATTGCAATGGACTCGACAGCACCTAACAACAATAGTTTATAATACACATTTTTCTCATTTTCCTTTTAGCATGTTTGATTCTTTATAAAAAAAAGTATTGAAGATAACATTGAGTTGTGTTTTTGGTTGTTTGTTTGTTTGTTTGTTAATACAACCGAATAGTCTGCCTTTTTTACCTGGAATGTTTAGGCAAATTACACATAAATATTATTGTGTATTGTAAATGGGTATGTCTACAACTTTACCACTTCCCCCCTCCTTGTGTCTTCTAGCTTTTTTTTTCTGCCTTCTTTCCATCCCATTTTATTAGTAGTATCGGCTTACTGGTTCTACTCAGTGTTGTAATTTTTTTTATTTTAAAGTTTGCTTTTAAAAAAATAAATGTTTGCTTTACAGTTATAATCTTTGACCTAAATTTATTATTGTTGTTGTTGTTAAGTGCCATCAAGTCGTAGGCAACTCATAGCGACCCTATGAACAAAAGTCCTCGACAGTTGGGTGACTTTCATCCTTTCTCCATATTCGTATAGTTTCCCTGAGGCAAGCTATTTACGGAAGTGGATGCCACTCCTGCTTCCAAGCTTTTCTTAGCCAGGGAGTGCCACCAAACACTGTCTGCAATAGTCTTCATTTAAATAATATTGTATTATGAATGGGAGAGCTCTGGTGGTTTAGTGGTAAGGAATTGAGCCGTCAGTACAAAGGGTCATTGTTGTTGTTGTTGTTAAGTGCCATCAAGTAACTTTTGACTCCCAAAAACCTTATGCACAACAGCTCTGAGCCCTGCCCATCATGAGCTAGTCCTACCGACTCTGACACATCCAATCCCATCATCTCAGTTTTCTCATCAATCCATCTCATCCAAGATATTCCTCTCCAGCCCTGTGCCTGCACTCTTCCAAATTGGACTGCTCAGAGACAATTCCTTTACATATGTTCATCCTATCCTAACTAGGAAACGTTCCTCCAGGACTTTGAATGGTGACTTTGCTTTGGGAAATTTGTGTAATAGGCTCCTTATAAAAGAAAAAGTTCAATGAACACTTTAAATATTCATAAACACTTAACTTTAGTACTTCTTCCTTCTTCCCTTCATTCTCATCTATCATTATCTACTAAGATGACTAGACTCTCATTTCTAACCTTTGAGTTTTAAATTTACAGTTCCTGCAATTTTCTATTTAAAATTTAAATTGGTGAACATGAGATGCTCCGGTAACCAGGGTACTGGATAGACACTTCCTTGCTATTATTAATTATGTAATAGTAGCCCTGCCTCATTTCACCAGGATCAGTCGCCCTTGCCAGAATGATGAGTCCTTTCTTTGCATGTTGTTGTTACTAGTACTCCAAAGTGACAGGTGGTTGTTGTAACTTAAGTATAATGCATTCTTGCTGTATCCTCATGGACGTAGTTTATATTTGACAAAAACAAGTTTTTTAGACTGAAGAACATAGGACTGGAAGAACAGAAATTTCCCAAATGTCCCTCTTAGAGGCATTGTAAATGGGGCCACTCAAACTATTACTTCATCATTTCTTAGTTATATCTATTAAGGATGAATCAGTGGTCATCTAGTTAATGTCAGCATATAGTGTCCCCATGTGTACAGACCAGAATTACACTCAATAGAGTATTCATGGCTGTGGTTTTTTGAAAAGAGATTGTCAGATTTTTCTTCCAAGGCACATCTGGGTGGATCTGAACTGCCATTCTTTTTGTTAGCAGTCAACCACAGAGCTTTTGTCCCACCATAAGACTCTGTACTAGGCATAGAATACCACTTACTAATTTAGTTAACTTACTGTGTCTTAGAAGATGATACATTTGAAAGGTTAGAATTACTAAGTTGGCATTTTACCTTCTGTAATCTACCATTTTATTCTGTGTAAGATTATATGAGTGGTGTAGTACAAGATATAACAATTGAGTCTATCTTCTGTGACTAACCTTATGTGATTAATTTAGGACACTTGCTGTGCCATCATGGAAGTTGTCTATATCTGAGGAAAAAAGATTCCTAGACAGAAGAACCTAGGGATGCAGGAAAAGAAGTCAGAGATTATCTTAGAGGAATGCTATTGGTATAATACTGAGTGATTCAGCAAACATCAAAAGAAGATGGAAAGAGTCACTGCACCAGAAAGAATATGACCAACAGGCAATGGTGATGAAGAGGAATTGAAAGCTGCTTCAAAGCAATTGGTAAAAAAACAAAGCCCCAGAAATTGATGGGATACTAATTGACATATTTCAACAAACAGATGCAACCCTGGACGTG
>NW_006399784.1:15216551-15217965 GCF_000299155.1 Elephantulus edwardii
AGTCAGGAAATCCAAAGACAAATTCCACTGGGAAAATCTGCTGTCAGGGATATCTCCACAGTGTCAAACAATAATGCTGTCAGTTTATAGACTAAGGTGCTCCTGATCCAGGTCATGGTCTTTGCAATTACTTACTATGCATCAAAGATCTGGGCAATGACTAAGGATGATAGAAGAATAGATACTTTTGAATTGTGGTGCTGAAGATTATTGAATAACCATGGACTGCCAAGAGAACAAACGGGTCTGTCCTGGAAAGGGTAAAACGAAATTGCTCCTTGGAGGCAAGGACTTTGAAGCTCTATCTTACATACATTGGGCACATTTCCAGTAGGACCAGTACTTGGAGAAGGACATCTGCTTGCAAGGGTAGAGGGACAGTGCAGAAGAGGAATATCCTAGATGAGATGGATTGACAAAGTCACAGAGAAAGGTGTGTTGAAGACAGTCACGTTGGCTCAGAATAGTGCAGGATTCAGAGCTATTGTACATGGGATTTCTATGAATTGCAGGTGACTTGATGGCACAAAACAACAACAATGGCATAGGCTCCTCAACATAATAAAAAAATTATGTCTAACTAGCAATACACAGGTTGAGGAGTGAGGATTTACAGTGCATATTTTGGAGAGCTATGATATGATGTTAACACTTTATCAATGTTCTAACAGTCTGAAAATCTCCAGAGAATAGTGTTGAATAAAGTCCTGCTTACAGAAAAGGCAACCAGCTTGACTTGGTTCCCTTTAAGATGAGTCACAGATCTTCAGATGGAGAAAAGTTTAGTATAATCAATTCACCATCAAGAGGCTGATTAATTTCCTAGATGAATCATGCCATGTCAAAAATCTCTACTTATTGACTTTCAGCACTGGGAAGTTCGACATGCAGCAGTTAGGGACTGCTTTATTAGGGACTGTTGAGTAGAGTATAAATCATAACGACTCTGTGAACAGCTGTCCTGAACCCTGTCCTATCCTGTGCCATCCTCATCATCTCTGACACACTAGAAGAAAGTATTGCTGAAGTCATCGTGTCAATCCATCTTGTTGAGGGTCTTCCTGTCCTTCCTTCATCCTTTAGCTTTCTGAATATGGCATCCTTTTCCATGGATAGGTTCACCTAGCTATATGTACAAAGTATGAAAGACAAAGTTTCACTATCTTTGCCTTGAAGAAACACTGGTTTCATTTTTTCTAAGACATATCTTACTTGTTCTTTTAGCACTGCATGGGATATTCAGCACTTTGCTCCATTACAACTCAAAGGCATCAGTTCTTCTTCTATGGGCTGAATAAGGCATACCTTAGTCTTCAAACTGTTAGTTCTCTTGGCAGTCCATGGTATTACATTCAATACTCTTCTCCAGCACCACAGCTCAAAATCTTTTTCTATCACCTTCGGTTATTGTCCT
>NW_006399784.1:15218439-15223850 GCF_000299155.1 Elephantulus edwardii
TATAAGTACATGAGTCCAAAAATTATGGAAAAGTAAAAGAAAAGATTCTTTCATTGTTTTACAAACCCTCCCCCAGGTCCCCTCCACCATGTTCTGCTTTCTAATGCAAAGCAAGTAATAGTGAAAACCATTGCCTAAATCAGGCATGCTTTAGTCTCTAGACTGGGCATCACTGCTCTTCAGCACTATTGAGATATCCCTGACATCAAATTTACCCAGAGCAATTCATCTTTTTATTTCCTGACTGCCAGTGCCAAGACTGTGTATTGTGTAGCCCAGCAAGCTGAAATTGTTAAAAACTTCAATCTCTTCTCCATCTATCATGATGTTGCTAATTGGCTCAGTGGTGAGCATCTTTGTCTTCTTGATGTTGAGCTTCAAGACTGTAGTCTTTGACCTTCTGCAGCAAATGGTTCAGGTCCTCCTCAGTTTCTATGAGAAAGACTGTGTCATCTGCATAATGCAGGTTGCTGAATCTTCCTCCAGCCATGATGGCACATTCCTTTTCATAATTTCCAGCCTCTCAAATTATCTGTTTTGCAAACAGATTGTAAAGGTATGGAAACGGGATGCATCCCTGACTCACTGTGCCTTATTTTGAACCATGCAGTGTTTCCTTGTTCTGTTCTGAAGACTGCTTCTTGGTCCAAGTATAGGTTTTGCATGAGCACAATCAAGTGTTCTGGAATTCCCATCCTTCTGAAGGTTAGTCAAATTTGTTTGTGTTCCACACAGTCAAATACCTTTGCATAGTCAATGCAACACAGAAAGGCATTTCTCTTCTACTCTTTGCAGCCAAAATCCATCTGATGTTGGTGATAATGCCCAGTGCAATATGTCTACTGATTTCCTGACTACTGTTACTGTTACCAAAAGTGTTGATTGTGGATCCAGTCAAGGTGAAATCATTGACAGTTTCTATCCTTTCTTCATCTATCATGACATTGACTGTTGGTCCTGTGGTGAGAACCTTGTTTTCTTCATGTTGACATATGATCCATACCAAAGGCTGTATAGTCCTTGACCTTTTTCAACGTGTATTTCATGTCCTCCATACTTTCAGTAAGCAAAATTGTGTCATTTGCATAACACAGGTTGTGGATGAGTCTGTAGTGATAATTATATCAGCATTAGTGAGTGAGTCTACATTTTAAGCTTTGTTTATATTCTCTCCTTGTTACAATTCTACTCCATTTGAGATTCATTTTGCTGTTTTGATGTGGTCATTGACAACAGAACTGAATTGTCCTAGACACTTTGTTATTTATTGCTCTTGCATGATGAGCGTATTCTCTGTTCATCCATGATGCATATTCTCTGGTGGGTATAACTTTGTGTTAAAAAAATTGCAACACTCTCATTCACTATAATTGCACCCACCTTGCTTCAAATATTTGAGTCACCAACTGCTCTATAATTAATTTTTAATTATATAATTTCTTTTGTTATCAAGGACTCAGTCTTTGTTAATAGCATCTTACAGTCAATCTTAGCCTAATGATGGCAATCACCAATGAATTTCTCAATATTATTATTGCTCATTCTTATCAGTACATTGCCCATTATTTTGTAAATGAGGTGATCTCATCCCATGAAACATGATTGATTGGTGGAGTTTTCAATCACACGTACTTTATTTGTAATGAAAATTCTACAAGGTTTGCAAGAGCCATCTTAACAGCTCATTATCACTGACTCTTGAATCTTTTTCAGGATATTTATTGGATCTTATATTTTAATTAACTATCCCCATATCATTTATGGATATGTCTTCATTATTCAACTTTACATTTAGTCAAATATAAAGTCCTTCAATGCTGTACTTTCAGAATATTATATCCCAATATAGATACTTTTTATCTTTTATACAATGTGTTGATTATTATTCCTCCCTTAGCAGGACCATTATTTCCCTGGACAGATCATGCTAGGACTTAAACCTAGTATTTGCCTTAAGAGTGGCATGTTCTGTGTTGCAAGGAAGAAGCCTCTTCATAATCTTCATACAAAGTTAAAGCACTAGTGTCTCGCTGCAGGAAGTGGGTCACTGAGTTTGGGCCTTACACATTCAGGAGAATCTGAAGGGGCGAATGTTTGAGCCTTTGATTCCTATTCCTTCACAAATATTGCCTTTTACTTCACAGGACTCAAAATTAAAGTCTCTTTGGAGTGCGGCTATTCTTAAGTACTCTTATGTCCTGTGTTGATTCTCACTTTTTTCTCTCTTCCAGCTAAAAGAGAGAAACCCAGTGCTGTGGAGTCAAATCTTTCTCACAGAAGCTGAATTTTAAGATAAAGTAGAATTGCCCCATAGAGTTTCCAAAGTAGTGTTTGTAAACGCAAACTACCTCATTCATCTCCCACCGTGTGGCTGGTGGATTTCGAATCACTGGTTTTTTTGATTAGCAACTGAGCATTTTAACCACTGTGCCACTAGGACTCCTTAATAGGAGACAAGACTCTCCTGTTATGCTCCCCTCTTTTATGGAAACTAAGGATTCCTGGTAGCTTAATTTGAAATGTTATTTAGCAGAGAACTGAAATAGTAGCCATTCCAATCCAATAGTTGGTCCACAGGCCTTAAAGATTTCTAGCTTCAGAAACTCAATGAAGGTCACCATGAAACGGAGTTTGGTGGTGGGATAGTTTTACTTTATAGACAAAGGAGAAACTATCACAGCCTTCTGCTGTTCATGAATAATTTTCACTTTGTCTTTGTCTTTTTCAAATGTTGTTACTTCAGTGTTACTTCAGTGGAGGTAGTTGAAAATCAGGATAATTTCCTACATGTCAAAAGACAACTATGCTACAAAGGGTCACAAGGGCATAACCACTGAACAGCAGACCTCCAGGCCTGCCGTCCAATGCATTTCTGGGTGGGTTTGAATTGCCAACTTTTCATCTAGTATTCAAGCATGTGTTCCACTCAGGAACTCCTAGGACATCAACAGCCCTAAGCAAGAATTTTCTATGAGTCAGGGTCACAGTTATCCTGCAGATCTCAACAGCACCTCCATGTAAGTAAGATGGAAATCCCTAAAGCTCTGAGAGCTGCAGCCGATAAGCGTCTGCCCTTTCTCTGCAAAGCAATACTCTCCTCTCAGCCTTGCCAACTCTTTGTCCTCTGAAACTCTAAGGACTCATCTCATTATGCTTATGATTTCCCAACCCTCCTTCTCCATTTCCTGTTTTATTTTTTTCTTCTCATCATCTGAAAAATAACATACTTATTTCTTCATTTCTTTAACTCTATCCCTAAAATTTACACATACAATCTATAAAGGAAGATTGAATGTTATTGTTGTGTTGACAGTTTTCAACATCTGGAATTGTGCAAAAAATATTGTAGACTTTCAATGAATATTTATGAAATGACTGAATAATTACTGTTGAATTTTAAATATTGTCAAACCAGACATATAATATTGAATACATAATAATATGATGGAGTTATGTAAAACTGGAAAATACATTGCAAATTCTTTATAGTAATTAGTTCAGAGAAAAGAAATGTGTTTGGAAGTAAGATATAAACTTATACTTTACCTCTAATATGGATTGTCTTTTATGAAAAAAAATTAGGAAGAAATATATCAATTTTATTTTTACTTTTTGTGTTAAATTTCTCTGAAGATTTAAATTGAAACGAAAGGAATCTACATTAATAAATATTTTTTTTCAGTCACAATTGAGTTACTATTTCAGTTACACAGAGTTTAGGCTCATATTAAAAATCCAGTAAGTTACAGACAGAAACATGTTTCTTAGTATAATTTCACCATGATGAAACATCCAACTGGACCCCTTGCCATCACTAAAACCAAATGTCTAATGCTTTATTTAAAGTGGATTGAGAGGCTAAAACTTTCACTCCAACCAACTTTGAAAAAAATGTGAGCTTTTCCATTGTTCAGAGGCAAATTTGATCCACTTCTTTGACTTCAGCCGAGGCCAATAGGCAATAAATGACAGAGAAAAGACCGATGTTCTCAACAATTTTGTATCGCTTGAATCCACAAGCAACACCCATGGTTCTAGCAGTCAAGAAAACAAAAGATTAGTGAGCAGACAGTGGAAGGTTAAGGGTAATGTGCAATGGGAACTGGAGGAGGTGAAGAGACAAAAGTAATAGATAAATAGCAATTCTATAAGACAATATACAGAAATTATTGCTTTCAAATATATATGAATGAAACAATACATGTGATTGATGGAGGATATTACGATCAGTGAAATATCTCAGTCACAGAAGGACAAAATGTGGCATAATGTTATAAAAAAGGACTGACATGGGGGTTGGAGATAAACTAAGAAAAGAGGGGATAAACAATAAACATGGCATGGAAACATGAGGGAAAGAACTGTATAAAAAGAATATATGATAAGGTATTATTGACATGAAAAGAGTCCAGAATAAGAACTGCATAGTAAAATGGACTGGGGGAGGGCAAGGTATAACAATGAAAGAATTTTCCCCCCAAAGTAAACAGTGAACTGGGGGTATGGGGGCCAGGGAGAAAAATGTCCAACAGTGAATGAATGGAAATCCAAGTTCTCTATAAACTTTTATTAAGATCACAGTTTAAAAAAAAATGAATGGTGATATAAATAATGAGCTGTTATAAAAAGAAAGCTCGAATTAAAAAAAGAAATAGAAAACAAAAGATGTTGAATTGGGAAAATCTGCTGTCAAAGCCATCTTTGAAGTGCTACAGAGCAAAGATGTCTGCTTAAAAACCAAGGTGCACCTGACTCGTGTCATATTTTCAATTAATTCAGATGGCTGTGAAAGTTGAACAATGAATAAGGAAGGATGAAGAAGAATTTATGCCTTTGAATTGTGGTGCTGGAAAAGAGGATTGACTGCCAAAAGAATAAAAAGTCTGTCTTAGAGGAAGTATTACCAGGATGTTCCTCAAAGGTAAAGTTTGTGAAACTTCATCTCACATATTTCTGGTAGTCATTATAAGGTGCCAGTTTTTGGAAAAAGGCATTATTCTGGAAAATTTGAAGTCCAGTGTAAGAGAGGAAGGGCCTCAACAAGATGGGTTGGCACACAGCCTGACACAATGGGCTTGCACACCAGAGACCCAGAGGATGGTGCAGACTAACACGAGGTGTCAATCATCAGTCAGAGGCTTATCATGGGTCAGAGTTAATTTCTACCGAATTTTGCAGTCAGAGATTGATATAACATGCAACCAAGATGCATTAATAATAACGGGTGACCATGATGCAAAAGTTGGGAATAGAGAATAAGGATCAGCAATTGATAAACATAAACTGGGTGATAGAAACGAAGCTGGAGATAGAATGATAGAATTTTGCACAATCAATGACTAATTCATTGCAAATACATTTTATAAGAAACATGAACACAGACAGTACACATGGGTTTCACCTGATTGTAT
>NW_006399784.1:15224695-15242728 GCF_000299155.1 Elephantulus edwardii
AGATCTATATTTGTTCCTATTCCAAAGAAAGGTGATCCAACAGAGTGTGGAAATTATCAAACAGTATCATTGATATCACATATAAGCAAGATTCTGCTGAAGATCATCGCAAAATGTCTGGAACAGCACATCAACAGAGAACTGCCTAAACTGCAAGTTAGATTTAGAAGAGGCCATGGGACTAGGGATAGCTAATGTTAGATGGATCTTGGCTGAAAGCAGAGAGTACCAGAATAATGACTATCTGTGTTTTGTTTTGTTTTTTTCATTATTTTATTTACAAAATTCTAATACAAATTCTTTCCATTCCCCTCACCCACCCGACCCATCAAATTGTACAATCCAATGATTGATTCCTTCTTCCCCCTGTACATCCACATCCCTCTTCTTCCAGCCTCTTCCACCCATTGTGGATCCATATACATATACTCCTTCTATAATAATGGTCTTACACAATGTTTATCCTTGTTGGACTAAGTTAGTTCACTCAGCATAGTGCTCTCCAGTTCCTCCCAAGTTAGGTAATGATTTACAAAGTCATTGCCTTGGCATGCTGTATAGCATTCCATTGTGTGAATGTTGCATAATTTCTCAATCCATTCATTTGTGGTTGGACATTTGGGCTGTTTCCATTTTCTTGCAATGGTGAATAATGCTGCTATGAACATTGATGTCTCAGTTTGTGCCTCAGTTCCCATATTCTCAGGTATATTCAAAGTACTGGAATAGCTGGAATTCCCATGTTCAGCTTTTTGAGGAAGCACCAAACTGCCTTCCAGAATGATTGCACCATTTTACAATCCCACCAACAATGTATAAGGGTTCATTTCTCGCCACATCCTCTCCAACATCTATTACTTGCTGCCCTGTTAAACTTTGCCACTCTTATTGGAGTAAGATAGTTTTGATTTGCATCTTCTTATTGCCAATGATTTGGAGCATTTCTTCATGTGTCCGTTTGTCATTCGAATATCTTCCACCATGAAAATTCTTTCCATGTCTTTTACCCATTTTGTAATTGGGTTATCCGTCTTTTTCTTGTGGAGGCCCGGGAGTATTCTGTAAACATTTGTTATAAAACTCTTGTCTGAGATGATATTACCAAATGTTTGTTCCCATTCTGTAGGTCTTCTTTTCACCCTGTTAGAAAAAGGCTTTTGATGTGCACAGAGATTTAATCTTCAGAAGGTCCCAAGCATCAACTTTATGCTCTTTAGATTGTGCATTTCTGGTTGTATTTTGCAGTGTCTTTATACCTTCTGTCTGTGTTTAATTGACTGTGAAAAGGCATTTGACTGTGTGGATCACAACAAGCTGTGGCTAACTCTGAAAAGAATGGGAATCCCAGAACACCTGATTGTGTTTATGCAAAACCTGTACTTGTACCAGGAGGCAGTCGTCAGAACAGAGCAAAAACACTGCATGGTTCAAAATTGGGAAGGATGTGCATCAAGGATGTGTCCCGTCTCCATATCTATTCAATCTATATGCGGAACAGTTTATCCAGGAGGCTTGGGTCTATGAGAAGAAGTGTGGCATCAGGACTAGAGGTAGACTCATCAACAGTCTGTTTTATGCAGATGACACAATCCTGCTTGTCGAAACTGAGGAGGACCTGAAGCACTTGCTGCAGATAGTCAAGGACTGCAGCCTTCAATATGGACTGAAGCGCAACATCAAGAAAACAAAGATTCTCATTCACCACTGGGCCAATTGGCAGCATCATCATAGATGGTGAAGAGACTGAGATTGTTAACAGCTTCAGTTTGGTTGGCTCTACAACCAACACTCTTGCTACCAGCAGCCAGGAAATTAGAAGATGAATTGCATTGGGAAAGTCTGCTGTCAGAGATCTCTTCAAAGTACTGAAAAGCAATGATGTCATTCTGGAGACTAAGGTGTGTCTGATACAGGTCACGGTATTTGTGGTTACTTGCTATGCATCAGAGAGCTGGACAATAACTAGGGATGATAGAAAGAGAATTGATGCCTTTGAGCTGCGGTGCTGGGGAAGCATATTGAATATACCCTGGACTCCTAGGAGAACAAACAAGTTTGTCCTGGAGAGGGTGAAGCCAGGCTGCTTCTTGGAGGCAAGGATTCTGAAGCTTCATCTGACACATTTTGGACTTGTTGCAAGGTGTGATTGGTCCCTGGAGAGGAATGTCAAGCTTGGGATGGTGGAGGAGAGAAAGACTCTTCATGACATGGATTGTTTCAGTCACTGGGGTAATGGGATAGGTGTGTAAGAGCCAATAAGATTGGCAAGTGATAGAGCAGGGTTTAGGGCTGTTTACAAAGGGTTGCTATGAGTTGCAGGTGACTCGATGGCACATAACAACAACAACAATATGTGTTTATGGCAGATACTAAATATTGGACAAGTTTGTTCTTGTGACTCAAACCCTGAGGGAAATAGGGCTGAAAGGAGGGGCTTGAGTTCTTGCTAGAGTTTTGGGAGAAATGGGTCAGCTGGTTTAGAGCGACAAAGCCTATTCTGAATGGCTCCACAAAGAGTTTCCCTCTGTACTTCTATCCTCCACCCTGTTACATAGCAGTCATGATGCTCGTATGTCTCATGTTTGCTTCCTCTCAACAAAAGAAGCTGAGTTCAGCAATATTTTGCCAGAAATACTAACATATGGCTGAAAAATCAAACCATTTGGAACTCTGGCTATTTGGACAGACCGGGAACCTGTTACCCTACGAAGAACCCTTCAAATAGAGGCTACATGTCACTCCAACTTTGGAGTTCTTCAAATAATTTGGAATCTTTATTTGAAAAAACTGACCTTTGAAATAAATTTCAAGGACAAAATATCTTTCAAATTTTATCAATCAAAGGTCTTATAAAACTTGAATATGAGCTTACAAACACATGAGCTGCACCAGAGATCATTTGTGCTACGACAACATAAAGCCCAGAATCCTCATATTTTTGTTATTTTTATCATCCTTAATAGAATGAAGAGGAAGCTCTGGTAGCATAGTCTGTAGACAATTGCATTGCTAACCAAAAGCTAAGGTTTTTTTGACAGTTCGAGTCTACCAAAAACACTGAGAGAGAAAGATGGGCAATCTCTTCCCAAGTGGCATAGCCTCCAAAAAGCTGTGGAAGGTCAGTTATGAGTCAGTGCCAACCTGACAGCAATAAGGCAATGAGTGAGTAGAATGAGTGTATGGTTTCTATTGTGCTTTTAAAGATGAATATCGTCACAGAACACCATCGTCTAGTTTTGAGGATCCTGTTAACCCCAAACTCTACTGATCTGGACTTTATTTCCACAATTAGATGAAAATTAAACTTGGGAAGTGGAAGTTCATATAAATTTCCCTTGACTTCTTCTGAACGGTAGACTTTTAAAGCCATAGAGTCCAATTGTTTATGTACTTTGCAGTGTATTACAAATCTGTCCTATTCAGCCATCTCCAGAGGATCCGATAAAAGATTATGTGTATCTTGCATGGTATATCATCCAGAATTACATAATTCTGGAATGGGAGTGCAGTGACAGAACACAATGAAGATGACTGTAAACGCAGTGTGTTTTGTTTAGTTTTGTTTTGTCTGCCTTCTGTTGCATTTGATTATCCTCAGTCAAGCATTATGACTTGTCTGAACAGAGATACCCTTTGTGAATAAAAACCCAAACAATAATGAGACCTTGATTGTCAAACTGCTTTGCTTCACAGAAGCACAAATTTAATAAATGCTGCTAAAAGGTGCATGTGAACAATCATTAGGGTTGTTTCACAGCTGCCTCTCTCTGACAACCCATCCCTTTATTGAGGCTTGTCTTTATCTGTAGCATTTTTCATCTGATTTGACTTCCAGAATTGTAGATAACCCAAGCGTTAGCCCAGACTTGAAAATCAAGCCACTTTCAGGCACAAGGAGTGGTAAAAAATTAGATTAATAATCGTACCAGAAATCCTTCCCTCTCAAAGAAAGAGAGCAAGTTCATACTTATTTACTCAACAAACAATAATCAAACAAACTTGAAAATGCTAAATGCCTTTCTCCCTCATTACACAAGGACCTGAAATAACATTTTTCAGAAATAATATAAACCTAGGTAAGCATTCCCAAGCACTATAATTAATTAATCAAGGTAAAGTACATAAGAATTGTCAGCCTTTTGCTACACCCAAAAAGTAATAACTATATTTTGAGTAAAGAGATTACTTTCTCTTGCCCCAAGCCTAAAAAGGATTGAAACTTCCCTTATAAAATCTGTACTGCTGCATACGAATGAATTTCACAGAAATGACATGGACCAAGATAATGCACTGATCAGCCGATAGTAGATGTGCAGTCTGAATCATGAGATAGTCATGATTGTAAGCGTTCAGACCTACATCATTCTGTTGCATTTCTTTGTAGCGTTCTATGCTTTCAAATTGCCTAAATGAAGCAAAAAAAATACAAAATATGATAGAGAAGCAAAGTTGATCCTTATCATTTGCAGATTCCATATTTGTGGATTATCCTACTTGCCAAAGCATATTTGTAAACTCAGAATCAATGACTGTGATATTTTCACCGTTATCCATGAACATATGCAGAGCAGCAACAAACTCTTATATCTCCTAATAGGGATGGTCCCAGCCGAGGGCAATTCAATAAAGCAGCATTCTCCTTTATTGCTTCAGCTCTCACACTGTAAATAAGTGTCCTCCTGAGGTCTATTTGATGCCACATTTGTCTTATTTTTGCTTTGTTTAGGTGATTTCACTATTTGAAATGGCCCATTACAATAAGGCTGAAATATTCAAATATTCCTGTATGCAAGAAAACATGAATGTACCTTACAAATACATGTGTTAAATAGCTTTGTTCAGGAATGTATTATAATGTTGTTGGCCATGAGTTTAGCATTAATAATGAACACTATAGAGTATGCAAAAATGTATTACACATCAACATCAGGAAGACATGAATTTTCACCACAGGGCTGATAGACAACATCATGAAAGATGGAGAAAGGATTTAAATTGTTAATAATTTTATCTTACTTAGACCCACAAACAGCATCCTCAGCATCGAGAAAGTGTGCTGTTAGGGACCTCTCTAAAGTACTAAGTACTTTGTACAAAATACTAAGGAGCAATAATATCAGTTTAAAGACTAAGGTGTGCCTGATTCATGTCATGGTCTTTTCCATTACTGCCAAAAGAACAGATACTTTTTAGAGAATGTACAGCCAAAGCGCTCCTTAAAGACAAGGATAACGACATTTCATCTCATATACTTTGGTCAAGTTGCTAGGTTTTCTTAAAAAGGGACATCATGCTTGGAATGGCAAGGAGACAGTGAAAGAAAGAAAAAACTCTCAACCAGATGGATTGACACAGTGACTGCAGTAATGGGCTCAAGTATGTCACAACTGATGAGGATGCCATAGGATACAACAGGGTTCATATCTGTTGCTCATAAGGTCTCTATGAGTTTTACTCTACTTGACAGCACATAACAACAATAGCAAATTATGAAAGAAAGTACATTTAAACAGAAATATACACAAAATAAACTCATGTTGACATAAACAAGCTCATTTGACAAAATATCTGTGATTAAAGACAGAAATTTAGCCCTGTACTATCCCTGGAAACAATGGCCTTGCTAAATCAGTGTTTTCAGTGACTTTATAGACTACAACAACCAAGTCTAGTCAGTTAAAAATGGGATGAGACAGATAAGTGTGGTTGGATCAAATTAAGTAACTCCAAACATGTAGAGCTTATTGAAAAGCATACAAAGTCAACAGAGATGTCAATCTACTTAATTGTTGGGAGAGGGTTATATATGCAAGAAATTACAAAAATACATTTATTTGCATAATGATGCCTTTAATCCAGCTTCATATGCCACCTTATCAGAAGCTCTAAGGGAGAGCTAGCAGAAAGAACAATAGCTAGCATATGGTTAACCCTGTAGGGCATTGGCATAAAATAAGGTCCCAGGAATAGATGAGATGCCAATTGAAATGTTCAAATGACAGATGGAGCCCTGAATGTGCTCTCTAGTCTAAGAAATTTGGAAGACAGCTGTCTAGCAGATTGACTGGAAGAGACCCACCTACATTTGTTCCCATTCCTAAGAAAGGTAATCCAAAAGAATATGGAAATAGTGGAACAATATCATTAATATCATATGCAAGCAAAATACTGTTGAGAATCATTCAAAATGAGCTAAAACATCACATAGACAGAAAACTGCCAGATGTTCAAGCTCACTGTACAAGAGGCTGTGGCACCAGGGATATCATTGCTGATGTCAGGTGGATCCTGACTGAAAACAAAAAATACCAGAAGAATGCCTATGTGTGCTTTATTGCCTATGCAAAATCATTTGACTGTTTGTCTCTAGCATGACATGGCAAAGATTGAGAAGAATGGGAATTCCAGAACACTTGCTTATGGTTGTGTGAAATGTATACCTAGACAAACAGGCTCTTGTGCAAACAGAGCAAGGGAACAAAGCATGCTTTAAAATTAGGAAAGATGTGTATCAGGACTATAATATTCCTTAATACTCATTTAATCTACATGCTGAGCAAATTATTGAGAAGCTGAAGAAAAATGTGGCATCAGGATTGGAGAAAAACTCAACAATAACCTGAGTTATACAGATGACACAACATTGTTTGCTGAAAGTGAGGACGACTTGAAGTACTCGCTGCAGAAGATTAAGTACTACGGCCTTCAATATGAATTGTATCTCAACAGCAAGGAAACAAAGATCCTCACCACTGGACTGATAGGCAACATCATAATAGATGGGAAAAGGATTGAGACTGTCAATGACTTCATCTTACATGGATGTACAATCAATATACTTGGTACCAGCAGTTAAGGGACCAGGAGACCCATTGCAGACTTGGAAAGCCTGTAGTAAGGGACATCTTCAAATTAGTGACAACGAATTATGTTAGTGTAATGACTAAGGGGCACCTGATGCAGGCCATGGTCTTTTCCTATGCATCTGAGAACTAAACAATGACTAACCATGACAGAAGAAGCAATGGTGCACTGAAGATTTCATGGAAGACTAAAAGGACAAATAAGTATGTCATGGAGAATGTGTAGCCAGACTGCTCCTTTGAGACAAAGATGATGAAACTTTATCTCACATACTTTGGGCACATTGTAAGGACATCATGCTTGGGAAGGTGGAGGGACTGTAAAAGAGCCTTGAAAAAGCTGGATTAACACTGTGTTTGCAGCGATAGACTTGAGTGTGTCAGAGATTGTGAGTTTGGCACAGGATAGGACAGGGTTCAGATCAGTCATACTGGACTCAGTGGCACCTAACAACAACAACCCTATAAAGAAACTAGGATGGGAATAATTGCAGCAACCAATGAGTGCTGTTGCAGTGAATATACTGTTATTGAACAAACACTGGCATGACACTGCCCTCAAAGGTTTTAGTTCCTATTGAGGAAAAGAGACATTAATAAAATAATCATACAACACATACTAAACCCTATATAGAAAAGGTATGTTGTTTTTATTGCATACCGGAGAGTTGGAACTGACCCGTACATGGCCCTCCAGTGGATTTTCAGAGACAGTTAATCGCATGGGAGGAGACTGACCATCCATCTCCTGCAGAGCTGCTGGTCGCCTCGAACTACGTGCTTTCATGATTGCAGTGCAACTTCTTGCCACAAGGCCAGCAGAGCTCCCTAGAAAAGGTATATAGAGTAATAAAATTTGAGCAAAATAATCTGCTTTAGCAATGTCAGAGGATGTTTTACACCAAAAGAGTGACTTTACTTTAGGTATCTTACTTTAAAGTGGATGAATTGTCTAGATAAAGGAATATAAGGATGTAAAACATCATGTGCAGATACCCTGGGGCAGGTGTAAGCCTAGTCTAAGAAGGATACAGATTTCCACTTGAGGTATTTGAAATGAAGATGCTTGTGAGATGAGAACCTACCCCTATGGGTCACCATTCTAGGTCACCTACCTATATGGGTCATCATTCTGTCACCTTATTTATACCTAAAACCTCCAGAATGCCATCTTGATATCCCACTAATATAAACAACATGAGCTTTTCCTTAAATTATTTCAGACCTATATCCCCAAGGATAGTGGAAAACATCTTTTCAAATAGTTTACTCCATACTGGACATTAGTGAGTTCTCAGACGGGTATCCAGGAATCTTTGACTCTGCAGGCTTCCCACCTGTTTTGACTTTTGCAAGATCTCAGCTCCACTCTGGAGAGGCAAGGTCTGTGAACAAAGCATCCCTGTGTGCTCTTTATAGAGACTAATTGCTCTCAAGTGAATTCCAAATTATAAAGACTAACTGAATGTCAGATTAGAAATGTGCTTCACTGAATATTCAGGCATTTTTTTTAAAACCTTCAGGCCTTTACTATGAAGCTCTTCTGAAGGGACTTGAACCTCCACCTTTTCAGTTAGCAACTGGGTATTTTAATAAATTGCACCAACATGGTATTCTTAGAAAGTGATATGGAAATACCTGACGAGCAGAGCTGGAACCTCATAGTGAAAGGAGCTTTAGGAGTGTGGTTCTTGGGGAAACATCTATGTACAAGACAAACTTCTCTATTCTCATTATTGACTCATTTTCATGTTTTTATTGTATGCAGTTGAGTCAGAGCTGACCCACAGCTGACCCTCCATTGGTTTTCCAGGAACAGTTAATCGCACAGGAGGAAATTGTCCATCCTCCTTCAGAGCAACCAGTGAATGTGAACCTCGTTCTTTAGGGATTGCAACACAGCTTCTTACCACTAGGCCACATAGTACTTTCAATTTATGCTAGTCACATTTCTAGGCAAGAAAATATAACACAAGGCTGTGGAAAGTTGTTATATTAAATTCTATTAAGGAAAAGCTAAAGATTCTTCTGCTTTTACAGTAGAGAAGGAGAGAAACTTCAAATTTTATGTAATGTTTTCTCTTAATGAATTAAGGAACCAAATGCCATAGCAGTGGAAATATTTTTCCGATCCAGCTCCCAATTAAACTCCTCTGGCAGTATATACTGAGCCAGCCTTGAAAGAGGCTCTTTATTCTAAGCCATATGTTGTATCATTGACCACCATGAGCAAGTCTAGAAAGGATTTTCTCATGCTTCTTATATTGTGTATGCATATGAAAATTGAGCAATGAATACTTTTTAAAAAATTATAGA
Organism: Elephantulus edwardii; assembly: GCF_000299155.1. Lineage (NCBI taxonomy): Eukaryota > Metazoa > Chordata > Mammalia > Macroscelidea > Macroscelididae > Elephantulus > Elephantulus edwardii. The sequence continues at coordinate 15,233,875 of NW_006399784.1, forward strand.
AGAATGGATCTTTTTTTATTGTTGTTGTTAGGTATCACTGAGTGAAGTACAATTCATAACGACCCAATGAACAACAGACCTGAAACTCTCCTATACTGCGCCATCCTCACACTTCTTGACACACCCATTGCTGTAGTCACCGTATCAATCCATTTGGTGAAGGGTCTTCCTCTCTTTTGCTGACCTTCCATCCTTCCAAGCATCATGTCCAAGGAATAGTCCTTCCTAGCAACATGCCTATGTGAGGTGAAGCCTCATCATCTTTGCCTCCAATGAACGCTCTAGCCATAACCTCTCCAAGGCATATTTGTTTGTTCTTTTGGCAGTCAATTGGATATTCAGTAGTCTTCTCCAACACCATATCTCAAAGGCATCAATTCTTCTTCTCTCATCCCTATTCATTGATAGAAGAATTGACAACAGACGCTTTTGGTTCATGATGTTGAATATCCCATGGACCACCAAAAGAACAAACAAGAGCAACCAAGGTGCTCTTTGAAGACTTGTTCTTTGTGGTTATTTAGTGTTGAATCAGAACCAAGTCATAGCTGATTCTCAGTTGATTTCCAGAGATAGTCACACACGAGAAGACTTTTTATCGTTCTCCTGTGGAGCACTTGGTGGATTTGAACTGTGTGCTTTGGACACCATCCTAGGAATGGTAGAAAGTCAGTGAAAGGGAGGAAGACCCTTAATTAGGTGAATTGACATGGTGATTTTCAGAGTTTTCTTGGACATGACAGAGATCATAAGGATGGTGCAGCATAATGCAAAGTGTTGACCTGTGGTTCACAAAGATACTATAAATCTTCACTGACGCAGTGAAACCTAACAACAAAGCAACTCTAGTAAGGAATGATTTGGCACATCAAGCAGTTAAACAGAAACTAAAGATTAAGAAAGTGGAGATAAAAGGGACCTGAAATTTGAACTCTCTCTCATTGACTTGGAGTCAGAACTGGATCACTGCTGACCCTCCTTTGAGTTTCTGAGGCTATAAACTGTACGGAGGGAGATTGCCTGTTTTTCTCCCAGGAAGCAGCTGGTGGATTTGAACCATATGACTTTTGGGTTAGCCATGCAACTCTCTGTGAACCACGCCATCTGTGTTCTCAGGAGTTTGCCTAGAGGCTCTTATTTCTGGTAAACCTGTGAGTGAGTTCGTCCCTCTGAGCTTTACAAACTTAGTGAAATTCCCAGTTGCAATTGTATGTGAAATGGCTAAACAACTACCTAGAATGAAGTAGATATTCTAAGAAATTGAAAAAGAAAAACTTTATTGGAGGAAAGAAAAAAATAATAAGGAAAAAAATTGGGCATGTTAAAATCTAAGGGCTTCTTAGAACAATCCAGAATCAGGGCCCCAGCTGCCACCACAACGAGCAGGCAGAAATAGGGGCAGCAGGCTCAACAGTAGCATGAAGAAGGTGCAGGACTGGGAAGTGTTTTGTTCGGTTGTCCGTAGGGTGGCTTTGAGTCAGCACTAACATCACTTAACATCAAATTTTCAGAGCAAATCTCCAGGCTGTTCTTCCATTGAACCGCGGGTTGAACTTGAACCCCCAATATTTAAATTAGCGAGAGAGTGATAACCATTCATGTCCCATTTTTAACTAATCATGAGATTCTTTCATGCTGGGCTCAGCTATCATCCGTGAGCTCTAGACCAGCATTCCTGGCAGTTCTATGAATTAACTGGAGTTCTTGCAGGTATGAAACCTTTACACCATTGCTGGATTTAATAAGTCAGTATGGTCACAGCCCTCTTTTGAATTGTAATTTACCACTGGTGAACTTAAATTAGAAATTGGAACAATTAATCCAGATTAGGCAAGAAGAAAATAGCAGGTGGCACCGACCACAGCTCAATGTGATGAGATCAAGCAGCAGGGCTATAATCAGCCTTCAGACACAAATTAGTCATATGAACTAAAATTTTCAAAGTTGATGACTGCCTCCATGCCTCACTGCTTTCCTATTGAGGGGCGGACAAGCAGTACTGGGAGGCAATCTGTCCTCCCCAAACAGTACCATGGCCACATAACAACAAATCTCCACATTGCCTCCCAAAGAAGAAAAGACTCTGCCGTAAAGGGCCATCATTTCATAGTTTCTGCTGTCATTCCCAAACTATGTTCAGCAGTCTCATCAGAGACACCATAGGGTGCGAATAAAAAAGATCTTGTCAACATGTTCTGTAAATGCCATGAGGACCACAGGAAGCCAAATGCTTTGAAAGAAAAATGACTACCATTTGAGGCTACAGCTCTCTTTGAAACAACAGCAATTCATTCACTTTCTCAAATAAGGCACTCCTAAATCTATGGGGAATAGTAGAAGAAAATTGCATTGCAATTCAGTTCCTATATAAAAGAAAACAGAATATTTTTGCCTGAGAGAGCATAACTGTATGACTTGCTGACTTGCTCCTGCTGACTAAACGTTTAACTGGATCAACTGAGGTGATGTTCTTGTATGCTTTTCAATATACTGCTCAGTATACTGGTAAGTTTTCCACATTGAGAGTTAAATCCCCAAAACATATAAGGTTGAGCTACTCCTCTATTGAGGATCTACTATGTATCAGCTGTTGTTGTTAAATGTTATCAAATTGAGTATGACTCATAGCAAACCCATAAACAATACATCTAAACTCTGTCCTATCCTGAGCTATTGTCATCATTCCTGACATGTTTGAGTCAAATGCCACAGATACTGCATCAATCAATCTTATCGAGGATTTTCTTTCCCTTCAATGACCTTCCACCTTGCCAAGATCTCTGTTCTTTACCAAAGAATAAGAACATGTTCTAAAATCATGTGAGATGAAGCTTCAGCAACTTTGCCTGCAGGGAACATGCTGGTTTCACTTTCTCCAACACACAGCTGTTTGTTGTCTTTTCAGTCCAGGGAATATTCAGCCCTCTTCTCCAACACCACAACTCACGCTAAATACTAACCATGGGCCTTGCACCTTCAAATCCAAGACAAACACATTTCATAAATAATTAAAAAGCAGGTGGAGGGTGAGAGAAATCAGATAGACAAGTGCCAGAACCAAGGAAGACTGTGAGTATCAGAGTAAGGAGGGATCAATGTGAAGCAAGAATCTAGAGAACCATGAATACAGTGAGTCTGAAAATGCATGCTCTAGTAGACAGAGAAGACAGAAGGGTAAATTTTGGCTATTGAAGTGGCCTGAGAAAGGGAGACAAAAGAGACAAAAAAGGAATATGGATATTGGGGGGGTGGGGTAATCTAGTTATACTACAACAATGGGCTTAAACACAGTGGAGTTGGTGAGGACGGTGTGAGAGTGGACGGGGCCTCCTTCGGTTGTAGACAGGGTTCCTATGGGTCAGAATCCACTCCATGGCATCCAATAAGACAAAGCTTCTACTTGTCAGTATTGGAAGCAAATATGGAATAGAAAAAACCTGGAGAGGTATTATTGAGCCACTTGACAATGAAACAGCCTGTTGTGAAGGTGGAAGCCCTACACTGAAGACATTGGGGGAAAACAGAACTTCAGCAATTGATAGCATACAATGTGGGATATTTCAACTAATGGATGCAGCACTGGAAGCTCATCTGTGCAAAGAAACATGGCAGACAGCTACTGGGCCAACCATCTAGAAGAGATTCATATTTGTGCTCAGTAAAAACAAACAAAAAAAGATAATTCAAAAGAATGTAGAAATTAAAAAACAGTATCATTAATTTGTTGTTGTTGTTATGTGTTGTTGAGTTGTCTGCAACGCATAGCAATCCTATGCTCTGAACCCTGTTCTATCTTGAGCCAATCTCACGGTCTCTGACACATCTATCCACATTACCTCAATTACTGTGTCAATCCATCTTATCCAAGGTCTTCCTTTCTTGCACTATCCTTCATTTTTTCCAAATGCGATGTTCTTCTCTAAGAACTTGACCCTCCTGGCAGTATGTTCAAAGTATGTCAGAGAGAGTTTCAAAATTCTCGTCTCAAAGGAGCAACTTGGTCTCACCCTCACCCGGAAAAACCTGTTTGTTCTCTTGGAGAACATGGATTGTTCAATACTCTTCTCTAGCACCACAACTCAAAGACATTGCTGCTTCTTCCATAATCTTTGGTCATTGTCTAGTTCTATGATGCTTAGCAAGTGACAGTAAAGACTATTGTCTAGATCAGGCACACTTTAGTCTCATATCATTGCTCTTTAGCACACTAGAGAGGTCCCTGACAGCAGAATTTTTTCAATGCAATTTATCTTTTGATTTCCTGACTGCTGGTGCCAAGAGTGTTGACTGTGATAGCAAGCAAGCTGAAATTGTTAACAATCTCAATCTGGTCTCCATGTATTACGGTGCTGCTAATTGGCTCAGTGGTGAGAATATTTGTCTTCAAGTAAAATATTGCTGAATATAGTTCAAAAGCAGTGGAGAAACTGCCAGAAATTCAACCAGAATCCAAGAGGACATTCAAGGAGGAACATTATTGCTGATACTGGATGGATCTTAGCTGAAAGAGGAGTATACCAGAAAGATATTCACTTGTGTTTTGTTTATTATACAAAGGCATCCAGTTGTATGGCTCATAATTAATTATAGAGAACATCCCCAAACAACTAGAATTCCATAAAATTTAGTTGTGCCCCTCTGGAAACTGTACATGCACGGAGAAACAGCCATTGGAACAGAACAAGGAAACACTACATAGTTTAAAACTAGGAAAAGAGTATGTTAAGGTTGTAATCTCTCACCAGTTCCATTTGTATGGAGAGAAAGACCTTCAGCAAGATCAGTTGTGACAATGACTGTAAAAATGGGCTCCAGTGAAGGAGTTTTTCTTTTGTTTTTCAAGGAGAGGAGCGAACTGGGGGTGGGGGTGGGGGTGAGTGGGTGGGGAGAAAAGTGCAACAATGAATGAATTCCAAAATCTCTGTAGATCTTCACTGAAATGAAAAATAAATAAATTAATTTTAAAAAATGGGCTCACATGTAGAGCTAGTCACTGATGAGGTGCCTGCAAGGTGAGGTAGTTTGTCATCTCTACAAACATTCCTAGGGGCAGTTTCTTCTTACAGGATTCCTTTTCTAGACTCCAGAGACCAAGTACTGGATATGTATGAAGGTGGGAAAGGGATCTTTTAATTCCACCTTGTCATTTGAAGGGATAAAAAAAAGCACAAAAAGTACATTTTTAACAGCCTATGCATCAAACAGAGTTCTCTACTACTTTGGAAAACCATTATTAAACTTTTTCTCCCAAATTCTGTCACCCTTCCACTTACCCCACCCCCTCAACCATCCACAAAATAGGATTCTGGCTCCTTATGAAAATTAACAGTTCAACTCAATTCACTCTAGTCAGAAATCTCTGGCTTATTCAAGTAAAATAAAAAGAACTACTGATACTTATTTTTAATACCGTTTTTCAGTGACAGATTTGTTTGTTCTTTTGTCGTCCACAATATATTCAGTATTTTTTCGCCAACACCACAATTCAAAGGCATCAATTTTCCTTTGATATTCCCTAGTCACTACCCATGTTTGTTCTCATTTTACATGAATATAAGCCAACTTAAAATACCAAGAAGTAGGTCAGGGGCACTTTAAGCCTCAAAGTGACATTCTTGTTCTTTAGCAAGTTAAAGAAGTTCTTTGCAACAGAGTTTTGTAACTTAAATATATCCAAAGAGTATTTTTAAAAGAAAATTTACAAGATAACTTCAAGGTGATTAACAAGGTATCATTTTCTAAAAGATTATATACTGTGTAATTTTAAACAGTGATTAATTTTCATTTATCTGGTAAATATTTGTTTTCTATTTTATTGATAAACAATGCTACATTTACATGCAAGTCACTATGCGAATCAGAATGTGAAAATGTCCTTGGAAATACAAATCTCTTACCTTTTCACCATTTGCTTTACCTACAAATTCTGGTCAGTTAACATTTAAATACATAGCAGCATATGACCCAGGAAGAAAAAAAGTAGATGATCGCTCAATGAGAGCCTTGGAAACTGACAAAAAGTGTATCACAGAACCTAAAGCTACTTCTTTTTGGTAACTCCACACTCATCCATCATAGTGGTCTTTCTAGGAAGAAAGAAAAAAGAGGTGTCCGTGAGCTAGAAAAGGGTACATATTAGAGCAGAGATGAGATGAACATGGACATCAAACTCAAGAGCCTATGCTAGGTTAAGTTCTTGCCTTATAATCTGTCTCAGGTAAAAAAAAAAAATCAAAATTTCCTTGTTTTGGCTCAAATATTCAGCTACTAGTAACTACTTTAACAGTTGAGAGGGTTAAAATTGAAGGATGCATTTGTAAATATTATTCATTATACTTATTTATTACTGTAAATTCCATTTCCATTTAAATGGAAGCAGAAGCAGTCAAATAGCTTTCTTGATGTTCTTCCTAATTGAGTTTCTATGGAAATGGATTCTGAATTAGGAAGGAAAAGCTAAAATCAAAGCTTTATAGGCAGGCAGAGAATAACTGAGTTTTGTTATTGTGTTGGTCATATTTTGTCCAACTACAAGTTGATATATATTGAAGTGTGTACCTCAAAATATGTGTGTTTAACTCCTTATCTATAAACTTGTGTTTGTAATCCCATTTGGGCATGGGTTGACTTTTCTAGGTTAATGAATTGATGTAGGTGTGTGCTTTGAGGAAATATTTATTCAAGATCAAAGATATTAAGTAAGTATGAAAGAAACAGAGATGAGTGGACTGCCTAAAAGCAAAAGTTCAGAAGAGACAGAGACTTTCCTTCAGAGTTGAGAGAGATATATAGCTTTGAATACAAATCTTTAACCTCCTCCACAGTGGAGGCACCAGTAGTTAAAATAAAAAGATTCATTGTATTGGGAAAATCTGCTGTCAGGGACCTCTCCAGATTGCTAAAGGGCATCAATGTTAGTCTAAAGACTAAGGTGCGCCTGATCTAGGCCATACTTTTTGCAATTGCTTGCTATTCATCAGAGACTTGGACAATGAATAAGGATGACAGAAGAAGAATCAATGTCTTTGAGTTGTGGTGCTGGAGAACAGTTCTGAATATTTCATGATGTTTAAAGAGCAGTGGTAATGTGGGGATCGCTGAGTCTGACTTCAATCAGCTTCATAAAGTGAACTGTCCCCATCAATAATATCCATATTACCAAGCAAATAGATACATGATCAGTTGTGCCACCTTCTATGCTGCTGCTCCTATTTCTACGAACAATTATGTCCAATGTTTGTTGCAAATTGACTTACAGGCTTTACTCACAGTTGTTGAGTTTTTTTAGGGAAATATGTTGGGGAGTGGGAGAGGCAAATAATATAACATAATGCAAGTCCAGGGTTAGTTCATTAGCCCCAAGCCAGATTAACAGCAAGGCACAATTCCTCAATTAGTTCAGACGGCTTCTCCATCAATAAATGAAAGTCTAGGTTCAGTTCAGCCACACAACTACACCTCTGGTTTCCTCAATCATCCAGCAAACTTCACCTCAGAGCAGTCATACAAGTCAGATTTTCCTTCATCCAGCAAGCAAAACCTTTCATTGTGGGCCCATCTGCAGGGTTCCTCTGGTCACAACTTATCACAGTCTCTTCATATCAGTGCCACAGTCTCTTTACCCTCTTTCCACCACTATTTTTCCCCAGTGTGGAAAGTGTTTCCTTACATTGGTTTTATAGTTATTGATGATTTGCAGGATCATGTGTCCACAGTTAAGGTAGCTGGAAAACGTGCCTCCAATGGGGGCTAATGCACTGGATTAAAAAAAGCCAATTTTCAAAGTTTCCGACACCACAAACTACCCCTTGTTGTTTCTACTATTATCTTTCACTATTTGAAGGATCAAACTTCCCTTATCATTATTTATATTCATGGAATTATGTCACTTTTTACATCTTAATCCTCCAATTTTTGATAGCCAATTTCTTATTTGCCCAGTCCTATCAAACCAAGCATGACTTTTTCTCTGAATAATCTTCTATTACAGTTGAAACTTTGAACATCCACATTTATAAACAAAGTGACAATCCAGAGCAAACCATCAGGCAACAGTAATTAACACTAGTTCACAGGGGTTCAGGTCAACAAATACCGAGCCATCCGTGGCTAGGTCCAAACTAGCAGGCATCACCTGCAAACTCAGAAGTCCATACCTCTTCCTCTGTTTCAGACTGGCTGGTCCCTTCATTCAACCTCAGCCCCACATGGCATAAGTCAACATATCAAGGATCTTTGGAATTCCTGCTCTACAAATCAAGAACACTTCTTCACTTACACGTTCTTCATGCTAGGTGGACAGTGCTAAAGAAGCATGTCCAAGTTCAGCCTGTCTCTTTATTACTGTGTACCTCCCAATTCTACTCTAAAGGAATTAGAAAAAATAAGGCCTCAGGAACTTATGGAATATCAATTGACACATATCAAAAGCAGATTCAGCCCTAGATGTGTATACTAAGTTATGTCAAGAAATCTAGAAGACAGTGAGCTGGCCAAGAGACTGGAGGAGATCCAGTATTCATTAACATTTAATACATTAATATCCATCAAGTATATAATACTTTCTGCAATCTACCATATCCATCTCAATATAAAAAAATCAGCATAATTAAATCCACAAAAATGACACTGGAGTTAATATACAAAAACAAGACTCCAGAAGCTGACGTACTACCAGTTGAGATGTTTCTGGAAGTGCTCACTCATGAGTACTTGAATGACTGTGGGTCATAATAAATTATATACAAAAAATGGATCATATAGGAAGACTCAATATTATGAAAATGACAATACTGCCACAGGCAATTTATACATTCAATGCAATCCCAATACAAATACCAATCCCATTCTTCAA
>NW_006399784.1:15244306-15244835 GCF_000299155.1 Elephantulus edwardii
CTCTGTAAATGTCTATTAAAATTAATAATAATAAAAAATGGATCATAAAATATATAAAACTGAGAAGAACAAGAATTGCAGAAAATTTCGTTGTGCTCATGTGCTCATGCACATATCAAGAAACAGTCATTCGAATAGAACAAAAAGACACTGCAAATATTTCATAAACCAAGAGCCTAGTCTGCCAAAATAAAAGTAAACTAAGTTTATTGAGGGATTGGAATATTCTAAATTCACTATACATTGACAAAGAGTGAAAATAATTGCTTTGACAGATATAAAAACAATGCATCCTTTCATTATTGGAGCAAGAACGAAAAACTATAAAATTCATAGCAAGCTAAAAGGGCAGCAAAAGACTTAATAGTGGAATGTCTGGAGGTGAGAGTATGACAGTAATAGATTTAAAACATACGAATAGGATGGCTTGATTTGTCAAAGGTGCACGGCAAAATGTTTATTACAGTGTGGCCCCAGAACTGCAGATGGGACCAGTTTGCTAGTAACCAATTAGGAAAATTGCTTTCTC
>NW_006399784.1:15246155-15247740 GCF_000299155.1 Elephantulus edwardii
CTGATGGTCTAGTGGGTGAGGACACTGTAAATATAAAGGTAAGCATTTTTAATCTACCAGCTGTTCCTTAGTGAAAAGATGGGCAATTCCTTCTGTAATTTACATTTTCTGAAAACCACTTGGCAGGTAAACTATGAGCTGGTTCTGACTGAGCAGCCATGCGTGAGTGAGTGAGTCAGTGAGTTTACATCCAAAACAAGTACCTCTGATTTTATACTTTCATACAATGGTTTAAAATTAGAGAAGATACACATTAGCGCTATAACTATTCAGATTGTAAAATGAGCTCTGGTGCTACGTAGGGATTTGCACTGCTAATCCAAAGGTAATACACCTCTCTCTGGTGGTTCAAATTCACCAGCAGCTCCATGAGACAAAGATAAGCAGCTTCTAATGTGCAATATACAGCCTCAAAATCTGAGTGGAGGGTCATCCACGGTCAGTTCCAACTTAATAGGAATGAGTGAGTGAGTGATTCAGCTTGTATGCTGAACAAAGAGTCTAAAAACCTAGACTATACAAAGAAGAACAACATATTTAGATCAGAAGGGAAATTCTTTAACATATATAGATGAAAACACTTGCTTGCAGAAAACAATAAAGACTTCTGGCACTCGCTGATGAAGATTACCCGTTCAATTACCCGTTCATGGAGATGTCATTTCAACATAAGAAAAATAAGTCATTGCAACCGGACCAATACACAGCATCATGGTAAATGAACAGAAGATTGATAATGCCAAATATTTCACATTACTTTGATCCACAATCCAAGGATTTCACATCACTTGGATCCACAGCAGCAGCAGTCAAGAAATCAGATGGCATATCACACTGGGAAACTCTTCTGCACAGAAACTTTTTAAGTACTAAAGGACAAGAATGTCACTTTGAGGAGTAAGATGTGTCTGGTTCATTGTCATCATATTTTCAAAGATATTATATGTTTGGACAATGAGTTAAAAATTAAAAAGTCAAAAGAATTGATGCTTTTGAGTTGTGATGTTGATGAAAAATATTGAATACACTGTAGATTGCTAAAAGAACAAACACATATGGTTTGGAAGACATGTAACAAGAATACTTCTTGGGAGTGAGGATAGAGAAACTTACTTTACATATATTAGGCATGTTATCAGGAAGTGCCAGAACCTAAGAAAAGGAAATAATGCTTGGAAAAGTAGAAGGGGAAAAAGACTAACTTGTTGCAGAACTGACTCAGACCTGATCACAGCAGTTTGTCAGAGGCTGTAAATAACACAAGAGGAGATTGCACATATTTATTTCACAGAGTCACTCGTGGATTTGAGCTCCCAAAGTGGCACCACCATTGACTAGCAGCTCAATTCCCTACCACCTATGCCTGAAGAGTACCTCTAGTAAAGTAATGGGTCAGCCAAAAAAGAGAGATTCTTAAATGTGACAAATTTATTCATGAGGTTGCAACAATGGGCTTAAGCACAGCAGAGATCGTGAGGATGACACAGGTTTGACAGAGTATAATTCTGTTATTTTGTTGTTGCTATGTGCCGTCGAGTCATGCTTGGGAGGGTGGAGGGACAGCGCAGGAGGGGAAGACCCTCTA
>NW_006399784.1:15249100-15250307 GCF_000299155.1 Elephantulus edwardii
AAAAGATTGACATTTTTACGATTTCATTTTACTGGATCCACAATCAACACTACTTGTATCAGCAGTCAGGAGATCAGTAGATACATTGCACTGTATTTTTTTCCACCTCTTTTATATTTAGTTTTTATCTTCACTTTGCAGGTGTGTCCCTTGTAGATGGCATATTGGTTTTGTTTCTAATAAAATCTGCTACTCTTTTTTTCTTCAGTGGTGCATATAAACCATTCACATTCAGTATGATTATTGAGAGAGAAGATTTTATTGCTATCAATTTGTAGAGTTCTTTATGGTGTTGTTGCTGGTTACTTTGTTCCATCCTGCTTTCTGTGGTACCTCCTTACAGAGGTGCCACATTTAATTTGATAGTAAAACTATTGATGTACTGGGAATGAAGAAGCTGATTCATAGATTTTTGCCAATTTCCATGTTGTGGATATTGGTTGCTCTCCATCAAAAGATTCAACAATAAATGTAAATAATCGTAAGAGCATATGCACTATAAAGTGTAGCAAAACCATGAGAAAGTGATTATTTTTGAGCATGTATTTTCATTTTGTATAACGTATTTGAAAGCAAAGAATACCAGAATCATGTCTATTTGTGTTTTATTGACTATGCAAAACTATTTGACTGTGTGGGTGATAACAATTTATGGTTAAGCTTGAGAACAATGGGAATACTAAAGCAATTAATTGTGTCCTAAGTGACCCTATTCTTAGATCAAGAAGCTGTATTCCATACAAAGTAAGGGAACATACTGCATGGTTTAAAATCAGGAGAAGTGTACATCGAGGTTGTAACCCTTCTTCATATCTCTTCAGTCTCTAAACTGAGGAAATCATCTGAGAAGCTGGACTCAATGAAGAAAAATGTAACATCACTGTTAGAGAGAGACTCATAACAAGCTGCACTATGACACAATCTTGCTTGTTAAAAATGAGAAGAGCTTGAAACCCTAACAGCAGAGGATCAAAAACTACAGCCTTACAGCATAGATGCAAAGATGAATTTTATCTCAACATCAAGAAGACAAAAATCCTCACCATTGGACCAATAAGCAATATAATGATAGGTGGATAAAAGACTTCAACTTCTTATTATTGAAAAATTGTCAGTGATAACATTGTGCCCATAATCAACACTGTTGGTACCATCAGTCAGACCAGGAGACATATTGTATGGGACAAGTCTACTGTCAGGGACTTTT
>NW_006399784.1:15271991-15273234 GCF_000299155.1 Elephantulus edwardii
CTTGTTTTCTGGTAGTCAATGGTATGTAGAAGAAAGTTCTCCAGCATCACAATCTGAAGTCATCGATTCTTCTGTCAACCTTAGTCATCGTCTAGCTCTCTGATTTGATTCATAGCAAGTAATTGTGAAGACTACGGCTTGGAGTAGGCGCACCTTAGTCTCTAGACTGGCATCATTGCTTTTCAGCACTCTGGAAAGATCCCTGGCAGCAGATTTTCTCAATGTAATTTGTCTTTTGATTTCCTGACTGCTGGTACTAAGAATGTTGATTGTGGAGCTGAGCAAGCTATAATTGTTAACAACCTCAATCCCTTCTCCATCTATCATGGTGCTGCCAATTGGCCTAGAGGTGAGAATATTTGTCTTCTTGATGTTGAGCTTCAATCCATATTGAAGACTTCAATCCATATTGAAGACTTCAATCCTTCACCTTCTGCAGCAAGCACTTCAGGTCTTCTTCAGTTTCAGCAAGGAAGATTATATCATCTGCATTACATAGGATGTTGATGCATCTTTCTCCAATCCTGATGCCCCATTCCTCCTCATAAAGCCCTACTTCATAAATGATCTGTTCTGCATATAGACTGAAAAGCTATGGAGATAGAATGCATCTCTGACACACTCCCTTCCTGATTTTGAAGCATGCAGTGTTTCAGTGCTCTGTTATCATGAGTAAACTAACTCAGAACAACACTGCATAAGATTATTATTGTAAAAATAGAAGGATAACTACATAGATGTGTATAAAAGCCCAAAAGGAGATGATGGGGGAGGGGGCAGAAGGTGGAAAATGGGAAAGAGTAGAAATCACTAGAATAGCTGATTTCAGTGGGTAGATGAGTATGGGGTGATTGAGGGGGGAAAAATGGGAAAGATTAAATTCAGCCCTGGAGAAAACTGGGTTAAGTTAGCCATAGATCAATGGTGATTCCTTTAATAAGACACAATGTATATAAATGAATGTATGAAACACAATGTAAATGAAGGAGTGTGTGAAACACAATGTACATGAATGAAACACAACATATACAAAAATTCAATAAATTCTGAGATCATTTGTAGGACCCAATCAATGGATCACTAAGAATCTTTAAAAACTAAAATAAAAATTAAGAGCTCCTGACTCAGGCCATGATATTTTTGATAGCTTCCTATGCATTTGAAAGTTGGACAATGAATAAGGATGACACAAGGAGAACTAATGCCTTTAAATCGTGGAGTTGGAGAAGAATACCGAATGTCC
>NW_006399784.1:15274119-15301637 GCF_000299155.1 Elephantulus edwardii
CTCTATGAGGTGGATTGATCCAGTGACTGGGGTAATCAGGATCGGTGTATCAGAGACGGTGCGATTGGCACAGGACAGAGCAGAGTTTAGGGCTGTTGTACATAGATAGGGTCACGATGAGTCGCAAGCGACTCGACAGCACATAACAACAAAAACATACTAAGGCAAATAGCCCAGGGACAATTCTGGATAAGAAATCTTTGTTAAAAATTCCTGATATCCCTACGGTAAAAGGGTCAAATGAAGACTTTTCATAAATGTCTGAAGGAGATGATTTTTGTAATAATAAATATTTTCATCTTTAATCTATATGCAAAAGAATATTTCTGTCAATTGTATTATTGAAGGAAGGCTGTACTAGAAATATCAAGTAAATTGTTCCCTTTATTCAGATTTCTCATAGCAAATCATGCACTCTTTTATTTGTATATAAGGCTGAACTAAATTGAGAATCTTGTTAATCAACATGGTCCAACCAAACCTGAGCATCCCTTGGGCTTGTTAACATGTGAACTGATAGGTATAAGTCAGACAATCTTATTTAATAAATTTCAAGAGGAATTTTAAACTATTTAGCAAATTTACAAAGTATATTTTGTACATCTAGAAAGTATTTAACAATGATAAAGAACTGTGCTGCTATCCCAAATGCACACAGTTGAAATCCACCAGCTGCTCCACAGGAGAAGGGTAGGTAATCTCTTTTGCCATTAACTGCCTCTGAAAACTCACTGGAGGGTGGGCAATGGGTCGGTGCTGACCCAACAGCAACATATGAGTTCAAAGAACCAAGGATACATTTACTTAGCTCTTTTAGAGTTTCACTAGTAGCAATTCTGTGACCTGGAGGTTGTACTTTAAAAGATATTTCATGGACATGATTTTTCTTTCTGAGCAGATTCCTTTGGAAATCAAGAAAGTTCTAAAAGTGTCTTAGTAGATATATAAAAAGGAAATGACAGAATCAGAGAAGATACAGACAGCTGAGGAGCAGAGGAAACAGTGGTAGGCACCTGGAATTTTAACTTCTTTTGCTTTTAAGTAAATTTAGAAAAAATATTCTGGATGAAAGCTAAGTCGCTTTGTTGTTTTCTTTCAGAGTCTAAAGTACCAATCAAAGTAAGCATCTCATTGTATTTGTCAAATTCAGAAATCTTTCATTCTAATTGATGAGGGGGAGGGAAATAGTTTGTCTAGATATAAAGAACTCTAAGAGTCATTAATGTTCTAAATTGTCTTTCGTAAGGTCATGCCAGCACTCAATAAACAAGTAAGCCTAGGGGTCAAAATATCTGTTCCTGAAGGTGGTCAAGTTGAGTCCTTGGAATTGTTATTCGTCTTTTTATTAAAAGGGTGGTTTTCAGGTTCTAGAAAACTTGAATATGCACTAAAGAAAAATAGGTGACTTTAAAATTTCATGGGCTGAATGTGTAATCCTCCCAAAGTATGCACTTATGAAATTTGGGAGTCTTAAAGCAATGGGGGTTGGTGTGTCAATTAGTGAGACTGGCTCAGAACAGGGAAGGGTTCAGAGCGGTAGATAGGGTCACTATGCATCGCAGGAGACTCAACCAGTAACATTCTATGACAGGTACCATCCACTTCCTAAACAACTTGCCTCTGGAAACTTTGATAAATGTCAATAATTGTAGACGGAGTTCAGGCCTTTGGTTCATACGGTCACTATGAGTTGTGCTCAGCTCTAAGGCAATCAACAACAATAACATAGTAACAGACACATGAAATTTAATATTTGACAACAAACTCATAAAAATGTTCTCTGAAAGATAAAAATGGAAGCTGAAGGGAATTCATTTCAAATGAAAGTGGAAACAGAGCTCAACTTGAGGGGCCTTTTACCTAGGAGTATCATGTCACTGTGGAAGGAGTAGCCTCTCTTAAAAACATGCCAAAGTATGTGAGATGAAGCTTCACCCTCCTTGCCTCTAAGAAGCACTCTGGTTGCACTTTCTCCAAGCCAGGAAGCCTGGACCAAATAAGAGAGGAAAGCCGACATTTTCATTATTGGGGAGACACTGGCCAATGGGCCTGTGCAGAATCACCAGGTACCCCACTCAGGAAAGGCCATGAGGCTGTGGCAGTTTGTTTTTGTAGAAGGTAGAATATGGAAGAGCCTAGGTGGCTTATGAGATACCGAGGCTCAACTTATTCCTTGGTTTGAAATATAGGGAGTATATGTGCAAGCAGTCAGCTTCTGAAGATGGAGTCAATGTGGAAAACGCTGAGATGCATGCCTCTATTTATTATGGGATGGCATGATTCCTCTGTCCAGAAGATAGCTTTATTTCCTGCTTAAGCAAGTTAGCTCTGAGACATGAGTGGTGCTTCTGTGTCTACCCTAGGAACTGATCTGATCTGTTTCCTCTTCAAATCAGATTTTCGGTAAGTTAACCCTGCTCGCTGAAACTAAGGAGGACCTCATGCACTTACTGCAGAGTGTCAAGGACTGCAGCCTTCAGTATGGACTGAGGCTCGATGTCAAGAAGAAAAAGATTCTCACCACTGGACCAACTGGTAGCATCAGGATGGATGGCGAAGAGATTGAGATTGTTCATAGCTTCACTTTGCTTGGCTCCACGGTCAACACTCTTGGCACCAGCAGCCAGGAAATACAAAAAACATATTGCGATGGGAAAGTCTGCTGTTAGGGACCTCTCCAAAGTAATCAAGAGCAACGGTGTCTGTCTGGAGACTAAGGTGCGCCTGATACAGGTCATGGTCTTTGCAATCACTTGTTATGCATCAAAGAGTTGGACAATGACTAGGGAGGATAGAAGGAGAATTGATGCCTTTGAGCTGTGGTGCTGGAGAAGAGTATTGAATGTTCCATGGACTGCCAAGAAAACAATCCATCCTAGAGAGGGTTAAACCAGGCTACTCCTTGGAGGCAAGGATTCTGGGGCTTCGTGTGACATACTTTGGACATGTTGTAAGGAGTGACAGGTCCTTGGAGAGGGACATCATGCTTGGTAGGGTAGAGGGACAGCGCAGGAGGGGAAGATGCTCTATGAGGTGGATTGATTCAGTGAATGGGGTAATTGGGATGGGTGTGTCAGAGGCAATATGATGGCACAGGATAGAGCAGGGTTTAGGGCTGTTGTACATAGGGTCGCCATGAGTCGCAAACAACTCGATGGCACATAACACAACAACAACAACAATCTATAGAGAACAAAGTCATGGAAAGGGATAGTTAGCAACCAGCTGATGTTAAGGATAGCAGAGTGTAAGACAAGATTAAAGGATACTGGGAAAGGTTGAAGTGAAGGTCCAACAATTTGTATATAGGTTTTTATTAAAAGCTATAAGCGCAATTCCCGATTGCTAACAGTTTTAGTTTGCTTTGTTCCACAATCAACACTCTTGGTAACAGCAGCCAGGAAACCAAGAAATGAATTGCATTGGGAAAGTTAGCTGTCAAGGACCTCTCCAGAGTACTGAAGAGTAATGACGTCAGGCTGGAGACTAAGGTGTGCCTGATTTGGGCCATAGTCTTCGCAATTGCATACTATGCATCAGAGAGCTGAACAGTGACTAGGGATGATAGAAAGAGAATTGATTTATGCTTTTGAGCTGTGATGCTAGAGAAGAGTGGAGAACAAACAGGTTCATCCTGAAGAGGGTGAAACTGGACTGCTCCTTGGAGTCAAGGATTCTGAAGTTCATCTGACATACTTTGGGCATGTTGCAAGGAGGGACCACTCCTTGGAGCGGGATGTCATGCTTGGGAGGGTGGAGGGACAGTGCAAGAAAGAACCTAAGAAAATGATAAAGTAAGCATCAACATGCAGGTCAACCCCACTCCAACACAGCAAGTTGACATATAAGTGTTATACACATATAGTAAACCATCACACAAGAAAGCATATAAATATAAAACAAATATGAAAGCTATGGAAAAGGTGTGTCAAGAAGTGAGATGTCCAACCTAGGGCAGTTTCTACTGGCCCCAGAGGTGCATTAAGAAGTCTACCAGATTAAAAATGGTACAATGCCAGTCCAGGGGATAGGTGTCTCCCAGTGAGAGATGTCCCTTCTAATTTAGAGATTGTTACAGGCAAGGAACGACACACTCACAGACTAACAGAAGGAATACTTTGAGAGCTTCCACCTCCAGAAACAGGACAGCCTTAGTATGGCCTGAGGTACAGCTGAGTCTTGACAGGGTGGGAGTTGTTCATAGGAGGGTCAAAGTAAGAGAATGGAGAGCATTGCCCACCACTTGATTAGTGATAGGGATCAGGGGTGAACTACAGGGATGGGAGGGGGTATGCATTAGAATGTTGTTTGTTGTTATGTGCTATCAAGTCACTTACAACTTACAGCAACCCTATGTACAACAGCTCTGAACCCTCCTCTATCCTGAGCCAACCTTATTGTCTCTGACACACCTAATCCCATTACCACATCCCTAAATCAATCCACCTCATCGAGGGTCTTCTTCTCTTACACTTTCCCTCCATGCGGCCAAGTATGGCTGGTGCCTCCTTGCAACATGCCCAAAGTATGTCAGACGAAGCTTCAGAATCCTTGTCTCCAAGCAAAGAACAAGAACCACATGACATGATCATATCAATTGATGTAGAAAAGTCTTTTGACAAAACCCAACACCCCTTCCTGATTAAAACACTCAGTGAATTATGAATAGAAGGAAATTTCTTCGATATAGTGGAAAGTATTTATATAAAACCAAGAGGCAAAATAAATCTCAATGGAGAAAGACTAAAGGTATTGAAGTTGCAAACAAGGACCAGAAAAGCTGTCTACAAAAGTGAGGAGGACCTAAAGTGCTTGCTGCAGAAGGTCAAAGGCTGTAATCTTCAACATGGATTAAAGTTCAACATCAAGAAGACAAAGATTCTCATTACTGGGCCAATAGGCAACACTATGATAAATGGAGAAGAGATTGAGGTTGTTAACAACTGAAGCTCACTTGACTTCACAATCAACACTCTTGGGACCAGGATTCAGGAAATAAAAAATTAAAAAAACCCAAAACACAACACTCCAATTTAATATTGTATTGAGAGTAGGGAGTACAGGCTAGAGCAATAAGAAAAGATAAGGAAACAAGAAGCGTTCAAATCCTCAAAGAATTGGTAAAACTATCACTATTTGCCGACAATATGTTAGTGTACACAGGGAACTCCAAAGACTCAGTAAAATAAGTGTTAGACCTAGTAGACCAATTTAGTAAAGTATCAGTATACAAGAATAATCATTTGTTGTTGTTGTTTTGTAAAATTTTTATCCTGGTTTACTTACAAAATTCACATCTTTTTTTTTTCACACTAGATCTTTCCCATTTCTGTTACCTACACAACCCGATGAAGGGTCAACTATTTGTCAGTTCTGATTCAACATTATACAACTCAACACACATACCTTTCTCCCTACCCATCAAATTGTGTGACCCTATGATTACGCCCCTGCCCATCCTCATCCCTCTGCTCCTACCTTCCACCCTTGTACCCTCATACACATTTTACTAGTTATCTTCCTATTTCCACAATGATGTTGTTATATCATATTTGTCCTTATGCTACTGAGTTAGTTCACTTAGTATAATGCTCTCCAGTCTCTCCTAGGTTAGGTCGTAATTTTCAAAATCATTTCTCCTGTATGCTGCACAGTATTCCATCATGTGAATGCACTATAATTTCTCAATCCATTCACTTATTGTTGGACATTTGGGCTATTTCCATGTTATTGTGATGGTGAATAATGCTTCTATGGACATTGATGTACAAATCTCGATTTGTGCCTCAGTTCTATTTTTCTCAGAGTATATTCCAAGCAGAAAGCAGCGAGTACCAGAGGAATGTCTATCTGTGCTTGATTGATTATGCAAAGGCGTTTGACTGTGTGGATCATAACAAACTGTGGCTGACTGTGAGAAGAATGGGGATCCCAGAACACTTGATCATGCTAATGCAAAACTTATACTTGAACCAAGAAGCAGTTGTCAGAACAGAGCAAGGGAACGCTGCATGATTCAAAATTGGGAAGGGCATACGCCAGGGAGGTGTCCTGTCCCCATACCTTTTCAACCTGTATGCAGAACAGATCATCCGGGAGGCTGGGCTCTATGAGGAGAAATGTGGCATCATGATTGGTGGAAGATCTATCAACAATCTGTGTTATGCAGATGATACAACCCTGCTTGCTGAAACTGAGGAGGACCTGAAATGCTTGCTGCAGAGGGTTAGGGACTGCAGCCTTCAATATGGAATGAGGCTCAATGTCAAGAAGACAAAGATTCTCACCACTGGACCAATTGGCAACATCAGGATGAATGCTAAAGAGATTGAGATTGTTAACAGCTTTAGTCTGCTTTGGCACCAGCAGCCAGGAAATTAAAAGATGTATTGTGATGGGAAAGTCTGCTGTTAGGGACCTCTCCAAAGTACTCAAGAGCAACGGCGTGTCTCTGGAGACTAAGGTGAGTCTGGTAGTCAGAGAGCTGGACAATGACCAGGGAGTATAGAAGGAGAATTGATGCTTTAGAGTTTTGGTGTTGAAGAAGAGTGTTGAGGGTACCATGGACTGCTAAGAAAACAAACAGATTCATCCTGGAGAGGGTCAAACCAGGCTGCTCCTTGGAGGTAAGGATTCTGAGACTTCGTCTGACATACTTTGGTCATGTTGTAAGGAGGGACCGTTCCTTGGAGAAGAACATCATGCTTGGGAGGGTGGAAGGCAGGTGCAGGAGGGGAAGGCCCTCTGGGAGGTGGATTGATTTGGTGACTGGGGCAACCGGGATGAGAGTGTCGGAGACAATGAGATTGGCACAGGACAGAGCAGAATTTAGAGCTGTTGTACATAGGGTCGCTATGAGTCGCAAGTGACTTGAAGGCACATAACAACAAAAACAACATATTCCAAGCAGTGGAATAGCTGGGTCATCTAGAATTTCTATGTTCAGCTTTTAGAAGAAATGCAAAGCTGCCTTCTAGAGTGGTTGTACCAATTTTCAATCCCACCAACAACCTATAAGAGTTCCTATCTCTCCACATCCTCTCTAATATTTATTACTTGCTGTTCTATTAAACTTTGCAACTGCTACTGGGGTGAGATATTATCTCCGCTAATATTAGTAACAAATCAATTATAGGAACACTTAAGTCAACATATTCCCAAATGCGTAACTTACTTTTTTTTTTTTTTTGTAACTTACTTTTTAAGTCCATGATCTCTAACAGCAAAATCTCCTCCTTGGTTGAGTTCCTCTGATTTTCTGTCTCTTGGGTTCAGTAATTCCCTGGACGTTCCTCCAGATAGATACTCAGAATCAAGGGAATGGCTCATGTGACGATAGGTACGCAGGTTGGTTTTGGAGAAACTGATGAGCAGTGGGCTAGGCTGGATGTTTTTGGATGTTTAGTTCACAGTATACAATTACTCAGTTCAGATAACTCCTCATTCTCCAGCAGGCTTGAGCCAAATTACTACTCTTTTATTCATGGAAATAATGTGGAAAGTGCTCTATTATACTTTTTTATTTTAGATTGATTTATTTACAAAGTTTGAATATATTCTTTTTCACAAAAAAACAAAACAAAACAAAAAGCTCTTCTAACTACCTTCACACACACACCCTGACCCAGGAAAGTACTCTATTATATTGATCCCAAAGCTGTTGATGATTTGCAAGACCACATGTCCAGAGTTAAGGTAGCTGGATACCATTTTTCCAGTGGATGCTCATGCAATAGACAAAAAAAAGTCTGTTTTTAAGTTAATTTACTGATACCACATAAAACTACAAAAGTTAAGTCAAATTTCTATACAGCAACAAAGAAAATGTGGAAAAGGAGACTAAGAAAGCAATACCATTTACAACAGCCAACCACAGGATGAAATACCTGAGAATAAATCTAACTAGAGACACTATAAAATCTTTAAAAGGAAAACTACAAAATACTACAAGAAACAGAAAGAGACCTAAATACTTGGAAAAATATTCCGTGTTCATGGATAGGAAGACTAAACATGGTAAAAATTAAAATCCTACCAAGAGAAATTTACATGTTTAATGCAATCCCAATACATATACCAAAATTATTTTTTAAAAGACATAGAAAAGGCAATTTGAAAGTTTATTTGGAAAGGAAAGAGACTGAATAAGCAGATCTCTTCTGAAAAATAAAAATGAAGTGGGCAGCATAGTACACCCTAATCTCAAATCCTACCATACAGCCATGGTAACCAAAACAGCATTGTGTTGGTTCAGTGACAGACACATAGACCAACGTGACTTGGAATACAATCAAGAATCCAGACATCAATATATATATATGGTCAGTTGGTATTTGAAAAGGAAATCAAAACCTATTAAATGGCTGAATGAAAATCTGTTCAACAAACAGTGTTTGCAAAACTGGACATCTACCGGCAGTAAACTGAACAAGATCTGCATCTCACACCATAAACAAGAATCAACTTAACATGACTCAGAGACCTAAGAGTAAAGTTCAAAATATAAAAGAATATAAAAGACAAAATGGGACCAAATTTAGAAATCCTAGCATATTGTGTAAATGGGCTTGCAAATATAGCCAGAAGAACACGATTAGGAGATAATAAAATTAATGAATGGGAATATCTGAAAATTAAGTCCCTGTTTGCTTTAAAAAAAATTCCAATAGAGTGAAAATAAAATCTACAGACGAAAAGATATGTGGCAATGCCATCTCAGATAAGGGCTTCATAATGAAAGTTTACAGAATACTACAGAGACTCCACAATAAAAAGACTGACAGCACATTAACAAAGTGAAATAAAGATATGAAGACTTTTCACAAAGGAAGACATTTAAATGGCTAACAGAGACATGAAGAAACACTCAAAATCACTGGCAATCAGGGAGATGAAAACCAAAACCACCATGAGATACCATCTCATCCTAGTAGCACTAACAAACTTTAACAGAACAGTAAGCAAATAATGTTGGAGAAGATGTGGAGGGGATGGATCTCTCATGCATTTTTGGTGGGATTGTAAAATAGTACAACCGCTCTGGAAGGCAGTTTGACATCTCAAAAAGTTGAACATATATATGCCATATGACCAAGTTATTGCACTCTTGGCAACATGACCCAAGGAATTTAGAACTAAGACAAGAATAGAGATATGTATACCTATTTTCATAGCTACATTATTCACAATAGCAAGAAAATGGAAAGAGCCCAAATGCCTATTAACAAACAAATGGATTGAGAAATTGGGTATATTCACATACTGGAATACTATGTGGCACTAAGGAATTATGATTTTTAAAAAGAGTCACAGGTGACTTAATGGTACATAACAACGATGACAACAACGACATATAACATGGGAGAGACTAGAGATTATGATGCAGAGTGAACTAATCCACTCTTATAAAAACAAATACCGCTTAAGACTATTATTATAAAATAAGGATAATTAGTAAGAAGGATAATTAGTAAGGTCTGTATAGATGTCCAAAAGAGGAAGAGGAAAGGAGGAAGAAAATGAAGAAATGGAAAGCATGGAAATCAGTAGGACAACAGAATTTAGTGGGCAGAGTGAGGCAAGGGAGTGAGAGATTGTGAAGGATTCAATGTGGATATGTAGGGCAGGGTAATAGTAGACACAGATCAATGGTAATTTATTACATAAAACACAGTATATATGAATTATCCTATGAAACACAGTGTAAATAAAAGATTGTATAAAATGCAATGTGCATACATTAAATACAAGGTAAATGAATGTTTGTATGAAAATAAATAAAACTGGGGGAGAGAGGGGTAGAAATGAGGGTAAGTGAAATGATAACTGGGATGATGGAGGTTAGTTGCAGGGAGACAGTGGAGGGAGGATCAGTGGAGTCTGGGGGAGATATGGTGATAATAGACATGGGTAGGTGATAGTTAATTGTATGAAGTACAGTGTCTATGAGATATTATGAGGGCACAATGTCCATAGATAAAGTGCAGTGTGTGAGGGTGGTTATAGGCAAATCAATTTAAAAAAAGTGTAGGGGAATGGTTGTGCTCATGGGAAACCTATACTTGGACCAGGAGGCAGTTGCTGAATGGAGCAAGAAAACACTGCATGCATCAAAATCAGGAGAGGTGTACACCAGAGATGCATCCTATCTCTTTATCTTTTCAATCTATATTGTGCAACAGATTATCCAGGAGCCTGGACTTTATGAGAAGGAAGGTGGCATCAGATTGGAAGAAGACTCATCAACAACCTGTGCTATGCTGATGACACAACCTTGCTTGCTGAAACCTGAGTGGTTTGCTCCAGAAAGTCAAGGACTGCAGTTTTCAATATGAATTAAAATTCAACATCAAGAAAACAAAGATTCTTCCCACTGGGCCAACTGACATCATGATAGATGAAATTGAAATTGTTAATAGCTTCAGTTTGCTTGATTTCCACAATCAACACTCTTGTTACCAGCAGCCAGGAAATTAAAAGGTGAAGTGCATTGAAAAAAATCTACTGTCAGGGACCTCTCCAGAGTCCTGAAGAACAATTATGTCAGTCTAGAGACGAAGGTGCATCTTATCCAATCCATGATCTTAGCAATAATTTGCTCTGCATTAGAGAACTGCACAATGACTCAGGATGATAGAAGAATCAATAACTTTGTATTGTGATGCTGCAAAAGAATCTTGAACATACTATGGACTATTAGAACAAACAAGTCTTCCCTGGAAAGGGTGAAATCAGGCTGCTCCTTGGAGGCAAGAATTTTGAAGCTCTATTTCAGATACTTTGGGTATATTGCCAAGGAGGGACCAGTCCTTGGTAAGGGATGTTCTGCTTGGAAGAGTTGGAGAAACAGTGCAAGAAAGGAAGACCCTGGATAAGATGGTTTGACTCATAACTAGGGTATTAGGGGTAGGTGTGTCAGAGACTATGAAATTGGCTCCAGGTTAGGCAGGGCTCAGAGCTGTTGTACATAGGGTCATGAGTTGCAAGTGACTCAGTGGCACATAACATCAAAACAATATAAATTAACATTTGATGTGGATTTAGAAAGCATTTAGAAAGTAATTCTGTGTTTGGACAATTTTTTTTTTTACGTTTGGATTACTAAAAGGGAAAAATCTTCCCTGAAGATAAGCTTATTGAAAGTAGAAACTGGTGATAGGAGTTGAGACTTGATAAAGGGGAAAGATCTAGGCCCATGCAGTATTCTGAGAGGATTTTAATTTTAGTAGATTTGTGGACCCATCGTTGGACTTTTGATTGAAGAGATTCACATTTAAAAGAAGGGTAAGACTGAGAAAAACTGGATAAATTGTGTATACTGCACTGAAACAGATGAGGGAGTGAATAATTTAAAAGAGATGTATGATAGGGTATTTTGGTTATCGCAAGAGTCCACAATTAAGGTTGCATAGTGGAATGTACTTGGGGTGGTGGGAGGGGTATGGGGGGATTGTGTCCCAAGGAGGGATTGTTTCTTTTACTTTTGAAAGAAAGGAGGGAACTGGGGGTGAGGGAGGGCTGGGGGGGGAGAGAAGTGCAGCAATCAATGAATAGAAATCCAAAATCTCTGTAAATGCTCATTAAAATTATTAAAAAATAATAAAGCTTAAGAAGAAAAAAAAAAGAAGGACATTCAAAAAATAAAGGCAAAGGGGGAAACTTACAGGGTCTCAGAGTTTGGTGGGCTGAGGAAGGGGCAGGATAAACAACAAAAAAAGCAATTTACATGAACAAATCATAATAGAAATAAATTTTGTTTGCAAACCAATGATTTTTTTAAAGGAGAGGTTAGATAGAAAGAAAAAAGGAGTAGATAGTCTTTGCATAGCTGGAATAAGCTGTTTGGCTTCTGAGCCAGGGGGAAAATGGTACCTATCAGAGCCCACACCCAAGACTTGAGGTTGAAGTGGGAGGAATACAACAATGGAGAAACAGACTGAGCTTGTATGTGCTCCGTCAGCACTGCCCGCCTAGCACCACGCATAGGTGTGTAGATGAGCAAGGAAAGTTTGCTTGAGGAGCAGAAAGTCATGAAGACCCCTGGCTTGTTGACTTGATTTGGCCTCATTTGAGAGTGATAGCTAAGGAGGAAACCAACAGGTCTAGAATGTAAGGAGAAGTGTGAACTCCTAAGCCTACAGCTGACACCCATTTGAACATAAGCAAGGATGGCCTGGGATGAGTTGGCCAGAGGAGCTAGGACAGATTGCTGCAACCTGATGACTTGTTCTGGACTGGACTTTGCGTACGGATGTAGATTCTCAAAGCTTTCAAGGTAAACAGAGGATCTTCTAGCAAAAGGGATTAATTTGACCCCTCAGAGTGTTGATTTGATATGTATGGGTAAGTCAGTAACTGATTAACTAAAAGGGGGCATATTGGACATGAGACATGAAGTGGCTAGCTTTCATGAAAGTAGTTGTCAGTGTGATGATTGTAAGTGGGGAGAAAAATAAATACACAATATAAAAGAAATTAAAAGACACCTTGTATTGGGGAAATAAGAGTAGCAATGATCATTTGAAGACTAAGTTGCACCTGATCCTATCCATGATCTTTTCAACTACTTGCTATGAATCTAAAAGTGAGATAATGAACAAGGATGACATAAAGAAAAATCAATGAATGCACTTGAATTGTAATGTTGGAGAAGAGTAGTGATTATTCTGTAGGCTGGCAAAAAACAAACAATTTTATCTTGAAGAAAATGTAATCAGTGTGCTCCTTGGAAGCAAGGATACTGAAACTTCACCTCACATATTTTGGGCAAGTGATTATGAGAGGCTGGACCTTAGAAAAGATATCATGCTTGGGAAGTTGGAAATTCAGTGTGAAAAAAAGAAGATCTTCAACAAGATGGATTAACATAGTAACTGTAACAATATGTCATGAGGATGGTGGAGGATATAGGGCAAGGTTTAGTTCTCCTCTTCATAGTGCTGCTATGAGACATAGTTATAAGGAGCAGGGGGAAATCCAGTGACAGGGTCTGCCTATGGTGGTGTTTACATCTTAGTCTGTTGACTCAGACCCCCTTTATTCATTCTCTTTTCTCCATCACGACGCATGTGATAGTATTACCTGAAAAATGTCCCTAGTTCCTGATTCTGAGAAACTCTACTCTCCATTTTCTTCTTGCTCAAAATGTCTCACCATCTACTGTCTGTCCCTTTCTTCAAGGGTCATTCCTTCCACAAAAACTCTCCTAAAGTCCGAAGCTCTTGTGATTTGTTCTTTTGCCACATTCTTCTAGCATTTAGTTCGTTCCTCACAATTTACTACTTACTCAGCTACTGCTTTGAGATTGTCTTTAGTTATTTCACTTATGCAAGGCTTCTTTTCCCAAAAGCATTATAAACTCATGAGGGTTAGAATCTCATGACTGGGCAGCATCCCAGTGTTTTGATGAGGTCCATTTGATCTGGTCCAGTGGTAAATGAGTGACTTGGCTATGAGTTAGAAAAGAAAATGGACCAAGAATCTTGTCAGAGGAAATATATTTTTGGAAGCAGGGACTAAAAGGAGAAATTAGTTTTTATCCTTTATCCTTAGCCTCCCATTTACAGTTAGTATTAAATGATTAATCCTTTTATAAGGAATCCTGCTGGTGTAGAGGGTAAGCACTTAGCTGCCGTCCTAAAAATCAGCAGTTTGTACTTTGCAGCTGCTACTCTGGGAAAAGATATGGCAGTCTGCTTTCATAAAGACTGACAACCTTGACAAATCTACGGGGTGGTTCTACTCTTTGCTATAAGAATGATAGAAGTTAGAATCAATCCAACAGCTTTTTCAGTCTTTGAATGCTCATGGGGCATAGGTTAGACAGAAGAAGAATCAATGCCTTTGACTTTAGTGTTCAAGAAGAAGGAAATATGTCATAGAAAAAGTGCAATCAGGGTGGCCCTTAGAGCAAAGATGGTGAAATGTCATCGCACGTATTTGGGGACATATGATTAAAAGGAAGGGTATGTCATTCTTGGAAAGGTGGAGTGTTAGTGAATGAGAAGAAGACCGAAAAGGAGATAAACTGACACAGTGATTGTAACAATGGGCTCGATTATATCAGAGATGATGAGGATGGCACAGGATAGGACAGGGTTCAAATCCAATGTTCGAGCTTTAATATTGGTTATATCTCAACATTAGGAAAACAAAAATCTTTCCCCGTGAACCAATATGTAACATCATGATAGATGGAGAAAAGATTGAATTTGTAAACAATTTCATTTAATGTGAATCCACAATCAACCCCCATGACAACAATAGTTAGGAAATCAAGATATGTTGCTTTGGGATAATCTATCACATCTAACAGCAAGTAGCCTGAGTGTAACTCAGTGAAATTACAGTGAAAATTAAATTCAGTGAATTACAGATTGTGAAATTCTGTTCCATAGTCCTGAACATGATGGAAATAAGGACAGTGGATGGCTCAGCCTCCTGAACTTAGATGAGAAATGCATCACCAATCTGACTTCAAGCCTCCTGCTCTGAATCATTAAAAGAAAACCTAAAATCCTTCCTCATAAATGACTCGTCTCTCTTTGGTCATTACCCCAATTCTGGTTCTGAAAAAAAAAAAAAACAAACAAAAAAAACAAAAAACAAACTCAAACTCATGCTGTCAAGTAGAAACAGACTCATAACTGATCCTTCGACAGGTTTTCAGAAGATTGCCCATCTTTCTCCCCCAGAGCTGCTGGTGGATTTCTAGTTGTTGGTGCTGCCTTTGAGTTAACAGCACCAACTCCTTACATACTATCTCCCCAGAGCTCCCTCCTTGTGCTGTAGATTTCTAATAACTTCATGATCGTGTATTTCATAGCTCATCTACAAACATGAGCTCTACAATGAAAGTGGAAAAAATTGTTATTAACTTAAAAGACATAAATATTCCAAGTCTAAATGTGAGACTTATATTATTAAGAAGATGTAATATATATGTATACTTATTTATATTATTAATAATTTAACTACTTCTGAAAACCTGCCAGAGGGTCACCTATGGGTTGGTTCCAACTCATCAGTACAAAAAAACAATATATAATTAATAATGTCAGTCTAGATACTAAGGTGCACCTGACCCAGGCCATGGTCTTCACAATTACTTGCTATGCATTAGAGAGCTGGACAGTAACTAAGGATGAAGAGGAAAAATTAATGTCTTAGAGTTGTGGTGCTAGGAAGAGTCTTGAACATACCATGAACCACAAAGAAAACAAATAGGTCTGTGTTGGAGAGGGCAAAACCAAGTTTCTCCTTGCAGGCTAGAATTTTGAAGCTCTGTCTCATACTTTAGGCACATGGCCAGGTGGGAACAATCCTTGGAGAATGATATTATGCTCAGAAGAGTAGAGAGACTCCGCAGGAGAGGAAGAACCCAGATGAGTTGCATTGATACAGTAACTAGGGCAATGTGGAGTAGGTATGTCAGAGTCAGTGAGAGTAGCTCAGGACAAGGTAGGCTTCAGAACTGTTGTGTATATGGTCTCTATGAGTCACAGGTGACTCGATAGCACATAATAACAATAATATGTTATTAATAAACTTATTGCCATCAAGTCAGTTACAATTTATAAAGACCCTTCATTTGTGGTTGGTTGGTTTTTTGTTTTTAAATTTTCTACTAGTTTACTTATAAAATTCTAATACATTGTTTTGAAGAACAAATTCTTTCAATTTCCTTCATACCCGAACCAAACAAATTATAAAACCCCATGATTAATCCCTCCCTCCCTGCATGTCCTTATCCCTCTGCTTCCAATCTCTCCTATATATCTTGGATCCTTATACTCATTCTACAATAATGGTTTTATACAATATTTATCCTTGTGGGACTGAGTTAGTTCACTCATCACAATGCTTTCCAGTCCCTCCCAAGTTAGGTAATAATTTACAAAGTCATTGCTCCTGTGGTGCTGGAGAAGAGTATTGAATGTTCCATAGACTGCCAAGATAACAAACAGATTCATCCTGGAGAGGGTTAAGCCAGGCTACTTCTTGGAGGCAAGGATTCTTGGGCTTCGTTTGACATACTTTGGACATGTTGTAAGGAGGGACAGGTTCTTGGAAAGGGACATCATGCTTGGGAGGGTGGAGGGACAGAGCAGGAGGGGAAGACCCTCTATGAGGTGGACTGATTCAGTGACTAGGGTAATCAGAATGGGTGTGTCAGAGGCAGTGCGGTTGGCACAGGACAGAGCAGGGTTTAGGGCTGTTGTACAAAGGGTTGCTATAAGTCATAAGCGACTCGACGGCACACAACAACAACAACAACAACATTGCTTCTGTGAGTGGCATAGTATTCCATTGTGTCAATGTGCCATAATTTATCAATCCATTTGTTTGTGGTTGGACATTCGGACTGTTTTCATGTTTTTGCATTAGTCAATAATGTTGCTATGAACATTGGTGTACAAATCTCTGTTTGTGCCTCAGTTCTTATTTCCTCAGAATACAATACAGGTAGTGGAATAGCTGGGTTATATGGAATTTCTATGTTCAACTTTTTGAGGCAGCACCAAACTGCCTTCCAGAATGGTTGTACCATTTTATAAACCCACCAATAATACATAAGAGTTCTTTTCTCGCTACATCCTCTCCAACATTTATTACTTGTTGCTCTGGCAAATTTTGCCACTGTTACTGGAGTGAGATGGTACCTCATTGTGGTTTTCATTTATCTCCCTTACTGCCAGTGATTTTAACCTCTTCAACAAATGGTGCTGGCAAAACTGGATTGCTACCTGCAGAAAGCTGAAACAGGATCCACATCTCACATCATACATAAAAATCAACTCAAAATAGATCAGAGACCTGGAAGTAAAGCCCAAAACCATAAAGTTCATAAGAGACAAATTGGGATCAAGCTTAGAAGTACTAGTCCAAGGTACAAAGAGACTGCCAAATACAACGAGAAATGCACAATCTGAAGAGTATAAAATTGATGCATGGAAACTTCTAAAGATTAAATTCATGTGTGCATCAAAAACTTTTCCCCAACTGGGTGAAAAGAAAACCTACAGACTAGGAACAAATATCTGGTAATACCGTCTCAGATAAAGGTCTTATAATATAAGTTTACAGAACTGGGCCTTCACAACAAAAGACTGATAACCCAATTGCAAAATACATGGAAAGAACATTCACAGAGGAAGATATTTGAATGGCAAACAGACATATAAAGAAATGCTTAACATCACTGGCAATAAGAGAGATGCAAATCTTTCGGTTTTTGAGGCTGTAAATCACAGGGAAAGAGACGAGACTTCCCATATTTCTTTCATGGAACCACTGGTATATTAGAACAATTGGAGTCTTTAGACCTTTGGGTTGGGAGTGCAACTGGCTGTAGAGTATGCCACCAGAGCTCTCTTCTCATAGCACATTATTTTTCATATAATCCAGTTTCTTTAATTATTTTCTCAATATACATATTGAGTATGTATGATGACAGAATACAACCTTGATGCATATCCTTTCTGATTTTAGACCATGTACTTTTAGTAATGAGAAATGTTGTGCAAAAAAAATACTTCCTAGATAATATCTCTGCCGCCTATGATCGAATGTATTGTGGTTAACTACTCAAATGGGAAAACTGGAAAAGATAAGACAAGGATGTTCTAAACTTCCACAAAGATTGACATCCAAGGTAGGCAGTGCTGCTTGTCAGAATCTGAGGAGTGACTAAAAGAAGACTGGAGAACTAAAACACCATATTGGTAGATCAGGTTATGAAGGACATGCTGTGAAATTTGAATTCAGTTAAAGTAAGGATTAATTGAAAGAGTTTAAATTTGAAAAAAAAATCAATTTATAACATAGGAAAACCAATGCCAATAGAAAATAGATCAAAGGAGGCAAGATCAGATGCAGGATCACAAGCAGTGGAAATTAGTATTAATGACTAATTAACATAAAAACAAATAGTTTATGGTCAATAGATGAGAGATTTTAAATGGGTAGAGTGATCAGAACTTGCTAATTAATTGAGTTTAGTACCCGAGAGTAAAAGAAGATTCAAGAATGACTCCCTCCTCTACAGAATGTGTCAGAATCTGAACTTGGCTTAAAACCACATACACATCCTGAATATCCCATGGGCTGCCAAAAGAATAAGCATATAATATGTTTAATGAAAGTGCAGCCAGAATGTTCCATATAGGCAAGGGTAGTCAAGTTTTCTCTCACATATTTTGGGCATGTTGGTAGGATATTTATCTTGGAAAGGTAAAGGGTCAGGGAAAGAGAGAAGACCCTAAGTGAGAAGTGCTGACACATTGACTGCAGCAACAGATTCTAGTATACCAGAGATGATGCAGATGGCACAGGATAGGACAGAGCTCAGATCTGTGGTTCACTGGGTCACTGTGAGTCATACTCGACTCAGTGGCACCTAATGACAACTCTGTCTTCAACTATGAAATAGTTAATTCAATATTTCCAGATTTTTTTCTCTTTTTCAACTTCCTATTTATCCTTTTAAATTATTTAGAAAATTCATTTGAACTTTAAATATACTCTGTTCTCAATTATTCCAAAGGACTAAATTTTATCACTTTGGGATGAATTTCATTTTCTCTCTAATTTATGATGTTTTAATTGAATAAAAAATGGGAAGGCTTTATACCTCTGACATAAATAGCTGGATGTTCCTCCTACATGAAATTTTGTTGTTTAAAGATCAAACAGCTTTGATGCCTGCCTTAAAGGCTAAACCTCAAAGAGAATTACAAACAGGTGTCCAATGTATGCTAGTTAGGAAACAATTCCCAAAACCATGTAGGGCCTTGTTTAAAGGTTTTTCTGCATTTATTCTACTGTTAACACTTCATATTCCTTTTTTCCTCTTTATTTCCTCAATATTGTATGTGTTTACTAAGTCAATATTAAGAGATATTCACAAAGAAGAAACAAACTAACTGTAGGCTTCCTTCATAAATAAACTGACTTTATAAAAATAAAGTCTAATATAGAAAATACATTTTATTATTCATTACTGAATTTCAATGTTTTGTTTTATAATGCTTCTGAATTCACACGATTCCTGATTTGTTGAATTCTGCTTCTTCAGACAATAAAATGTCTACCCTTTCTAAGAAAATCTACAGAATTTATTATAATGTAAATACATTTGTTCCTCTCTGTTCCTCCTGGGCTCTTGCATATAAAATAGTAATTTAACAAACACAATAGCCTTCATTCTCTAGCCACTGTGTAAAGAGCACTTCCCTTGATATCCTGGAGGGACAAAGAAGAACTAAAATAAGATTTGTACTCTATCTAGTTAGGAGTTTATTACTTGATTCCTAAAGGTGTTCATTGGGAGCTCTGGTGGTCTAGCATTTTTCTTACAGCATTGATACCTGAAGCATTGGTGGTTACAATGCATGAGACTCTCTACAGTAGGAAATGGCCAGTCACCTTCCATAAAGATTTCTAGTCTGATAAACCCAATAGAGAATCATCATTAATTGGAATCAACTCAATGACAGTGGGTTTGGGGGCTTCAAGCGATTTGTGGTGACCACATGTAGTACAGACAAGAACTGCTCCATTGGTTTTTCTTGGTAATCAATAGAGAAGTAGACTGCTAGACATTGCTTCTATGGGAGCACAAGTTAAGTTCAAACTACCAAACTTTAGACTTGTTGTGGGTAGCAAATTTTTTGTGTCACTGAGGTTGGAATCAACTTGAAAGTAACAGATTTTGTTGTGTTTTCATGCTGTTCAAGGAGAATGGTGTGCAGTAGTATAGCACCTGTGCTCACTGATGAGGGAGGTGCTTGTGGTCCAGGGTGAGAGTGAATACCAGCACAGGGAAATAACAGAAATAGAAGACAATCTGTGGTCAATGTCCAGGAGCAAAAACAACTTTTCTTTGTAATTTGCCAGGACCTTCAAAAAGAAATTCAAGGCCAGGAAAAGCTGCTGCTGACTCATGGGCCAGGAGACATCCCTGCTGAAGCCACCCACCTGTGCATGGAGACACCACTGCTGACACTGCCAGCCAACTCAATCTCATAGATATTTATAGGTTTATGTACCCCAAAAAGTACAATATACCTTCTCCAATGTACATGGGATGTTCTCCAGACTAGATCATAATTTAGGACACAAGGCAAGTATCAATACATTTAAAAACATAGAAATTTAGAAATCATACAAAGGATTTTCTCAAACCACAATGCTAAAAAATTAAAAATTAATAACAAGAGGATAAAACCATACATTCGGAGGCTGAACAACACCTTCCTTGAACATGAGTGGGTACTAGAAGAAATAAAAAATTAAATTAAAAAGTTTCTTGAAACAAATGACAATGAAAACAGAACTTGCCAAAACCTCTGAAAAATAGCCGTAACAGTAATCCAAGGTCAATTTATAGCAAGAGGTAAACACACCAAAAGACAGGAAAAAATGATCGCTGACTCTCTAACCTAACATTTCCAACAAATTAAAAAGAACAAAAAGAAAACCTGACACACTCCCCCCAAAACTGAAATTATAAAAATTAGGAAAGAAATAAATGAGATAGAAAACAGAAAAACAATTGAAACCAACAACAAAATCATGAGTTAGTTCTTCAAAAAGATCAGTAAAATAAAATAAAAAAAATGAAAAAAACACTAGCAAAAGTAAAAAAGGAAAAGACACAAATAATATGAATAAAAGATGAAACAGGTAATGACTTTCACAATAGAACCAACTAAAATAAAAAGGTTAACAGTGGAATATTATGAAAAACTACCTCAAACAAATATGAAAACCTAGAGGAAATGGACAAATACTTAGAAATGCACAACCTACCTAAACTGACACAAACCGAAATTGAACACCTGAACAGAATCATTACAAAAGAAGAAAATTGAAAAGGTAATAATAAAACAACTTCCAATTTAAAAAAAAAAAAAAGCCCTGGACAAGATGATCTTACAAATGAATTTTATCAAACATTCAGAGAAGAACTGTCACCAATTCTATATAAACTATTTCAGAGAACAGAAGAAGAAGGAATTCTCACAGACTCATTCTATGAAACAAACATATCATTGATACCAAAGCCAGGTAAAGACACCACCAAAATAGAAAACTATAGGCCAGTATCTCTCATGAATGTAGATGCAAAAACCCTGAATAAAATCCTGGCCAGTAGAATCCAACGATGTTGTTGTTGTTATGTGCTGTTGAGTCATTTGTGACTCATAGCGACCCTATGTACAACAGCCCTAAACCCTGCTCTATTCTGTGCCAATCTCATTGCCTCTGACACACCCATCCCGATTACCCCAGTCACTGAATCAATCCACCTCATAGACAGTATTCCCCTAAAA
Organism: Elephantulus edwardii; assembly: GCF_000299155.1. Classification (NCBI taxonomy): domain Eukaryota; kingdom Metazoa; phylum Chordata; class Mammalia; order Macroscelidea; family Macroscelididae; genus Elephantulus; species Elephantulus edwardii. The sequence goes on from NW_006399784.1 coordinate 15,295,455, forward strand.
AACAATTCACCATGACCAAGTGGGATTCATAACAGGTATGCAAAGACGATTCAACATAAGAAAAACAATCAGTGTAATTCATCACACTAACAAAGCAAAGAACAAGAACCACATGATCCTATCAATTGATGAAGAAAAGGCCTTTGGCAAAATCCAACACCCTTTCCTAATTAAAACACTCAACAAAATAGGAATAAAAGGGAATTTCCTCAACATAGTAAAATGGATTTGCACAAACCAAAGAGCCAACATTGTTCTCATTGGAGAGAGACTAAAGGTATTCCCTTTAAGAACAGGAGCGAGTTAAGGATGCCCACTATCACCTCTCCTATTCAATATTGTACTGGAAGTCTTAGTGATAGCAATAATACAAGAGAAGGAAATAAGAGGTATCCAAATTGGCAAAGAGGAGGTAAAAGTATCTCTCTATGCAGATAATATGATAGTACATTTAGAAAGCCCTAAAGACTCAGCAAGAAAAACTACTGGACATAGTTGATCAATTCAACAAAGTGGCAGGATACAAGATACAAAAATCAGTTGGATTTCTCTGTCGTGACAAAGAGAATACAGAGCTGGAGCTAAGGAGAAAAAAAAACTACCTATGATAATAGCTTATGACAATATGAAATACTTGGGAGTATATCTAACTAGAAACACAAAGGAGCTATTCAAAGAAAATTACCAAACATTACTACAAGAAACAAAAATAAACCTAAAAAAATGGAATAATATCCCTTGCTCATGAATAGGAAGACTCAATATTGTGAAAATGACGTTCCTACCAAAAGCAATTTACACCTTCAATGCAATCCCAATACAAATACCAATTTCAATCTTCAACAAAATGGAAAAGGCAATCTCCAGTTTCATTTGGAATGGAAAGAGGCACTGAATAAGTAAGGCACTTCTTAAAAAGAGAAATAAGGTAGGAGGCATCTCATTCCCTGATTTCAAATCTTACTACTCTGCCATGGTAGTCAAGACCCCATGGTACTGATACAATGACACACACATAGATCAATGGAATAGAATTGAGAACCCAGAAATCAGCCCATCTACCTATGGTCAACTCATTTTTAATAAGGAGATGAAATTAGTTAAGTGGAGAAATGACAGCCTTTTTTACAAGTGGTGTTGGCAAAATTAGAAAACCATCTGCAGAAAACTCAAGCAAGACCCACACCTCACTCCATACACAAAAATCAACTGAAAGTCGATCAAGGAACTAGGACTAAAACCAAGGACTATAAACTTCAGTAGAGAAAAGTTTAGAAGAACCCTAGAAGCTCTAATCCACAACATGAACAGTCTTCCAGGCATCCTGAAAAACCTACAACCAGGAGACGATAAAAGAGATGAACGGGACATTCTAAGAATCAACAGGACAGCAAGTAATAGATGTTGGAGAGAACGTGGGGAGAAAAGAATTCTTATACATTGTTGGTGGTATTGTTAATTGGTGCAACCATTCTAGAAGGCAGCTTGGCGCTTCCTCAAAAAGCTAAACATAGAAATTCCATATGATCCAGCTATTCCACTACTTGGAATATACCCTGAGAATATGGGAACGGAGGCACAAAATGAGATTTGTACACCAATGTTCATAGCAGCATTATTCACCATCGCAAGAACACGGAGACAGCCCAAATGTTCAATCACAAATTAATGGATTGAGAAATTATGGTACATGCACACACTGGAATGCTATGCAGTACGCAGGAGCAATGACTTTGAAAATCATTACCTAACTTGGAAGGGATTGGAGAGCATTGTGCTGAGTGAACTAACTCATTCCCACAAGGATAAATATTGTATAAGACCATTATTGTAGAATGAATATAAGGATCCAGAAGGGGTGGGAGAGGATGGGAGCAGAGGGGTGTGGATGTGCAGGGAGAAGAGGGTCTTAATCATTGGGTTGTACAATTTGACGGGTGGGGGGAGTGGTGAGGGAAATTGAAAAAATTTGTTCGAATTTGTATTAGAATTTTATAAATAAACTATTGAGGGAAAAAACCCAACACCAAAGCAACTCTCCAATAGGACAAAAAGGCCACAGACTGGGAAAGAATATTTAGTCATGACATGTCTGATAAGGGACTTATACCTAGAATTTATAAAATACTCAAGCACAACAACATGATAAAGGTAAACCACCCAATTGCAAAATGGGCACAGGATATGACCAGACACTTCACCAAACAAGACATTCAGATGACAAACAAATACATGAAGAAATTTTCAAAATCCCTCGTTCTAAGAGAGATGCAAATCAAAACAACTATGAGATATCATCTCACCCCAAAAATAGTAAAATTAAACAGAGCAGCAAACAACAAATGCTGGTGAGGTTGTGGATAAACTAGAACCCTTATTCATCGTTTGTGGGAGTATAAAATGGTGTAACTAGTAATTCCACTACTGGGAATACACCCTAACGAAACCAGAACTGCCTCTCAAGCAGATATATGCACATCCATGTTTATTGTAGCTTTGTTCACAATAGCAAAGATTTAGAAATGACCCAAGTGCCCATCAACAAAAGAATGGAGATGCTGTGGTATATTCACACAATAAAATATTGTGCAGCACTGAAAAACAATGAACTCTTGAAATATTATACAAAATGGGTGACCATGTAGGACATTATGCTGAGTCAAAAGAAATATCTCAGTCACAAAAGGACAAATACTTCATAATGCCACTGTTATAAAACAGGATTGACATGGGAGTTGGGGGAAACTAAGAAAAGAAAGGATAAATAATGGACATGGCATTGAAATAGATGAGGGGCAAAACTGTATAAAAGTAATACATGATTAGATATTATTGGTATGACAAGAGTACAGAATGAGAGCTGCATAGTAAAGTGGACTGGGGGTGTGGGACTGTATGACAATGAAAGAATTTTTTTTCCCCCAAAGAGAAAAGTGACCTGGGGGTAATGGGAGGGAGGGGACTAGGAAGAAAATGTACAACAACAAATTAATGGAAATCCAAGTTCTCTCTAAACTTGCATTAAAAATTCAATTTAAAAAAGAAAAGAAATTCAATTACATTGCATGGTGTCTCTTTTAGTGGAAAACCCATGCACCATGGATACTGATTTTGTTCAAACTTAACCATTTCCCTGAAATTCCAGAGTGGTGAAAATGTTTAATTCATCTTCTCCTAACCCATAGGTTAGTCATTGGAGTCCACCCAGAGACACCTCAAGAAAATCTGGTGCAACAATGAATGAATGGAATCCCAAAATCTCTGTAGATGTTCATTGAAATGAAAAAATAAACAACCTAAATTTAAAAAAAGAAAAGAAAAAAAAAAGAAAATCTGGTCTTATGGTGGTTATAGTATTTGGCTACTAACCAGAAGGTTGGTGATTTAAACTTACCAGCCCCTCCATGGGAGGATGGGGTAGTCTGTTTCTATAAAGATTTACAGCTTTGGAAATGCTGTGGAACAGTTCTACTCCCTCCTGCTGGGTGACTAGGAGTTAGAATCGACGGAACAGCAATGCATTTGAATTTAGAGGGGTCTTGGAATATAAACCTAATCATCTCCTTCTGGAAGATCAACACTTTGTTGTAGTTCTGTTCTGACACACATGATGTCATAAGTAGGAATCAGCTCAAGAGCAATTGGCTTAACCACCATTGTGGTTGTTGTGTACTGTGGAGTTGGAACTGGCCCATAGCTGACCTTCCTGAAGGTTTTCAGAGGCAGTTAATCGCATGGAAGGAGACTGCCCAATCTTCTCCTGTGGAGCAGCTTGTGGACTCGAACCACATACCTTCAGGATTGCATCATAGCCTCTTGCCACTAGGCCACCAGAGCACCAGAGCACCATGCATAAAAAACAATTAAATATAATATCAAGTAGTAACTATACAGAATATCTTGTTAAACACATTGTAGACTATTTAATATAACTGCAATGTGATGTTTAAGTTCATATGATCCCTGGGCATATCTTTTCTTTTAGTCTAAGAAACATTGCTTGATGTAGAATGTCATTATAACCAAGTCTTTGCTCAAATGATTAAAATGTTCAAAATTCATATAATAGAATATTAGATTATTTTTATCATCCCTTGGGTTCTTAGATTTCTGCTGAAGCTCCAAAACTGAGAACAATTAACAATAATTACCTGCATATTGTAGGGAGAAAGCAAGATCCAAAATAACTTATTAGAGATGTCTTAGAGAGAGTACAGCCAGAGTGTTCCTTGGAGATAAGGCTGTAAGCTTTGTCTAACAGACTTTGGGCATGTTGCTTGTTGTTGCTGTTGGCCATCGAGTTCGAACGGACTCATAGTCGAGCCTCCAGCAGGTTTCCAGAGGCAGTAAACAAAGGAGGAAGGAAATTGTGCACCCTACTACAGAGTGGATTCAAACCATGCCTTCGGGATTGCAGTGCAGATTCTTACCATCAAAGCTCCCCTTGAGCGGTTATTCTTTGCAGAAGGACATCATACTTGGGAAGGCGAAGGGACAGTGGAAGAGAGGAAGACTCTTGACCAGGTGGGCTGATGGTGACTACAGCAATAGGCTAAAATGTATCAGAGATTCTGAGGATGGCACAGGATAGGAAAATGTTGAGATCGGTTGTTCATTGAGTCACTGTGAGTTGTACTTGACAGCATCTAACCAGAAAACTAGAGTTCACGGATGCTTCTCCTATGTGTCACTGAGTCAGAACCAATTCATAGCTGTCCTTCCAGCAGATTTTCAGGAACAACAAATCTCACAGGAGGAGACTGCCCATCTTTCTCCCAAAGAGCAGCTTGGTGGATTTGAACTGTTGGTCTTTGGGATTGCAGTGCAGCTTCTTACCACTAGGCCACCAGAGCTCCCAGAATCTAATGAAAGAGCAACTACAATGGAAAATAACTTACATGACTGTTTTCTCCTTGTTATAAGAGTCATCGCCACCCATCACCTTACTTGTATTAATTTCCTATGACTGCCATAATAAAACACCATGAAGTGAGTGACCTTAAGCAACAGAAATTATTACCTTGGAGTTCCGGAGGCTAGGAATCTAAATTTAGTGTGATGTTCTTTCTGTTCTGGGGGAAGATCTTTCCTTGTTTCTTTAAGCTGCTAGTAAGCCCAGGATTTCTTGGAGACCATTGTTTTAAGAAGCCACATAGTATTGTAGCTAACTTCTGTTTGTGTTACTCCTTTTTTTAATTTGCATACAATGATTTGTTTACATTGTGTTTAATTAATGTACATTGTTTTCAGGTGTTGGTTGGCTTAGTTTTTTTCCTTATTTGCCCCCTCTCTTCCACCCACCAAACTCTATTACCCCATGATTTCCACCACCATTCAGGCTCTCTGCCCCTTCCTCTTCCCTCTTTAGATATCTGTACACATCTTACTGATTATCCTTCTATTTTTACAATAATGGACTTATGTAGTATTTCTTCTTATGAGCCTGAGTTAGCTTATTCAGAATAAAGCTCTTTACCCTGTCCCATGTTATGTAGTATTTTTCTAAATCATTGTTCCTGAGTGCTGCATAGTATTCCTTCATGTAAATATACCCACAATTTCTCAATCCAGTCATATATTGATGAACATGTGGGCTTTTTCCATGTCCTTACTGTTGGTAGTAGTGCTGTTATAAACATTGATATACATATTCCTGCCTCAATTCTAATTTTCTTGGGATATATTCCTAGCCATGGAATACCTCGGTCATATGGAATCTCTGTGTTCAGCTTTTCTAAGAAATGACAAACTGTCTTCCAGAGTGGTTGTACTGTTTTACAATCCCACCAACAGTATATGAGAGCTCCAATCTTTCCACATTATCTCCATCATTTATTGTTTGCTGTCCTATTAAACTTTGCCACTGCAATTGGTGTGAGATGATATCTCATTATTGTTTTGATTTGCATCTCTCTTATTGCCAATGACTTCGAACATTTCTTCATGTGTCTGTTGGCTATCCAAATGTCTTCCTCTGTGAAGTCTTTCCATATATTTTGTCCATTTCCTAATTTGGTTAGTCTTTTTCTTGTGGAGGTCTTGTACTATTCTATAAATTTGTATTATGAGATCCTTGTCTGAGATGTCATTGCTAATTGGTTTTCCCAGTGAACAGATTTTTTTTTTCATCCTACTGCATGGTGCCACTGTTGTAAAGCAGGACTGACCTCGGGATTGGGAGGA
>NW_006399784.1:15302917-15313511 GCF_000299155.1 Elephantulus edwardii
CTCCCAGTTAACATTGTAAAGTATGTCTTATTTCAGATTGTTAATTGTCAAACATATAATGTCTAATCATACATTCTTTTCAGATACACCTTCCCTTCCCATGTCATGTAGTGTTCATTACCTATCCATTCTTTCCCTGCTTTCCCCTCCCTCCCTGTCTTATTTTATAACAATGGTATTATGCAGTATTTGTCCTTTTGTGACTGAGGTATTTTGCTCAGCATGTCCTCCAGACTCATATATGTCGTATAGTGTTTTGTAAGTTAATTATTCTTCAGTGCTGCATAATTTTGCATTGTGTGGGTGTGCCAAAGTATGTCTCTCCCTTTGTTTGTTGATGGACATTTTAATTGCTTCCATCTCTTTGCTATTATGAATACTGCTGCAGCAACAATAGCAAAGTTCAAAAACAATGAATGCTAGTGAGGATGTGGAGAGAGAGAACTCTCATTCATTCACTGCTGATGGGAATGTAAAATGGTAGAGCCAAAACGGAAGGTAGTCTAGCATTTTCTCTAAAAGTTAGTAATAGAAATACCATGTGACCCAGCAATCCCACTACTGGAATACCCTGAAGAAATCAGAGCCATGTTGCAAACAGATTGTATGCATACCCATGTTTTTGTGTGTGCTTTTTAAAGATTTTTTCTTTCATATTGGTTTGCTTAAAAAATTTGTATACATTGTATTTCATACTATTATTCATTCACATTGTGTAAACATACCCATGTTTACTGCAATATTTTTCTCCTTTTTGTTAAACAGTACTCTGGTTGAATTAGTACCCTGCCTAGTCCAGTATGACCTCATCTTAACTAATAACACTTTATAACAAGGTCACATTCATATTACGAGGAGATGTTGAGACTTTAACATATCATTTTGGAAATACAATTCAATCATGGCATCAGTCAAACAAATGTAGGGTCATTGAAATGACCACACTAGGAGTTTGTGAGTCTTGGGAAACAAAACTCTTTGTCACCCTTTGATAAGTTTCTAAAATGCTGCCTGCCTCTGCCTGGGCAGAGTGAGAGGGTTCATAGAGAAATATCTTGGGCTGAAGGAGTTTGGAGGCATTTAAGAACCCCGAGTCTGAGGCAGAGTGCTATCTAAAGGAATCTGAAGGCAAAGAGCTAACTGGAACCTCCAGAGTCTCAAAGCCATAAAAAAAAAGGAGCATTAGAAGCTTATTACCATCCACTTTTTGGCTGACTGAACATGTGTGTTTTCCACATATGTTTGCAATAGAGGGTAAGCACACGAGTCATATCATTGGGCTGCCTGCCAGGGTTAGAAGCCACCTGAATGAGAACTATGGGAAGTACTACTAGAAGTAGGAGCCGAGAGAAGTCCTCCTGAGATCAATTACACACGTGTAAGAGCCTCACTGTGAGCTTCCTTTGGGGACTCCAGAAGACTCACAAATGCATCTTTGGAGGACCTCTTGCATCTTGAAGAGGAAAACGATGATTCTCACCAGTGGGCAAATTAGCAGCACCATAATAAATGGAGAAAAGATTGAGATTATTAACAATTTCAGCTTGTTCAGTTCCACAACCAACATTCTTGGAACCAACTGTCAGAATATCAAAAGGTGAATCTGCTGTCAGGACCTCTTCAGAGCACTGGAGAGCAATGATGTCAGTCTAGAAACTAAGGTGTGCCTGAACCACGCCACAGTCTTTGCAATTCCTTGCTATGCATCAGAGAGCTTGACAATGACTAAGGATTACAGAAGAAAAATCAATGCGTTCAGTTGTGGTTCTAAAGAAGGATATTGAACATACTATAGAATGCCAAGAGAACAAATAAGTCTGTCCTGGAGAGGGTGGAATCAAATTTCCCCTCTGAGGCAAGAATTTTGAAGGTCCATCTGACATATTTGGGGCATTTTCCCAGGAGGAACCAGCCTTTGGAGAAAGACATCATCCTTAGAAAAGTTGAGTGACAGCAGAGGAGAGGAAGCCCTGGATAAGATGGATTGACACAGTGACTGGGGCAGTGGGGGTAGGTTTCTCAGAGACAATGAGATTGGCTCAGGATAGGGCAGGGTTCAAAGCTATTTTTCATAGTTTCACTATGAGCCATCGTCAACTTCACAGCACATAACAGCAACCTTCTAAAATGCATACAAATTCATTTTTTAATAGTTAATAGTTGTATATTTAACATAAACATATTAAGTTTCATAATTCTTGAAAATTTTATGTCCCTTCCTAGTATAGTGGCCAAAAAATTGGTTATTAGTAACAAGTACAAAAACCACCTGAATGTATTCTTTTAGAATGCCAACTCCCAGCCTTTATAACCTAATGATCCTAACAGCACTTAGTAGTACCAGTAATAAAATACGGATTTTTTTTTAATTTCTTTCACACTGGATAATTTACAAAGTTAGTATACATTGTTTTTCATATCGGATCTTTCCCATTTCCTTCACACTCACACACCCCCATCAAGTTGTGTGACCATACACTTAAACACAGACATCCCCATCCTAAACCTTCTACTCCCACTCTCTCCCCCCCACTTGGATCCTCATACTTGTTTTACAACAATGGTCTTATGCAGTATTTGTCCTTATGGGACTGAGTTAATTCACTCAGCATAATGTTCTCCAGTCCCTCCCAAGTTAGGTAGTAATTTTCAAAATCATTGCTCCTGAGTGCTGTGCAATATTCCATTGTGTGAATGTACCATTTAGATTGTGATTGGACATTTGGGCTGTTTCTGTGTTCTTGCGATGATAAGATGCTATGAACACTGGTATACAAGTCTCCATTTGTGTCTCATTTCTCATTTTCTTAGGGGTATATTACAAGCAGTGGAATAGTTGGGCCATATGTAATATCTATGCTCTACTTTTTGAGGAAGCATCAAACTGCCTTCCAGAGTAGTTGTACCATTTTACAATCCCACCAACAATGTATAAGAGTTCCTATCTCTCTACATCCTCTCTATTATGTATTACTTGCTGTCCTGTTAAACTTTGCCACTGCTTTTGGAGTGAGATGGCATCCCATTGTGTTTTTAATTTGCAACTCTCTTATGGCCAGTGATTTTGAGCTAAAACAGGATCCATATCTCACATCATACACTTGGGACTAAAGCCCAAAACCATAAAGGTAATCAGAGACGAATCAGAATCAAGCTTAGATGGCCTAGTATATGGGATAAAAAACCTGCCATATACAGCCAGAAATGTACAATCTGGATACAATAAAATTGTATACAATAAATTGTATACAATAAAATTGTAACCTTCTAAAGGTTACCTTCTAAAGGTTAAATCCCTGTGCACATCAAAAACATTTTCCAACAAAGTGAAAAGAAAACCTACTGACTGGGGTAAAAAACCATTTGGCAATACCTTTTCAGACAAGGGTCTCATATCAAAAGTTTACAGGGCTTCCACAAGAAAAAGACTGATAACGCAATTATAAAATGGGCAAAAGACATGGAAAGAATTTTGACAGAGGAAGATAATCAGATGGCCAAGAGACTCATGAAAATGCTATTTTTAAGTAGTTACTGCTCAGACAGGAACCACAATTATTTCCTGTATACTGCAATCACTTGGTGTGTTTACAAAGAACTGAAGACTAGCCCCACTTTTATACATTCCTTTGTAACTGACCTGCACCTCAGTACTTGTATCAGCTTTTGGGAGGACCTAATGTACATCCAGAATGAAGAACCAATGCCCTAAAGGAAGCAGATGTTTAATGGCATGCCTGAACCCCAACTATACCTGGAAATCAATTTAAAGCTCAGTCACTTTACTGACTAAGAGCAGACTCTATGCTAAAGGAATGTGTTTTTAAAAGTTAATCCATCTTCTGAGCTAGAGCTATTTTCAGCCAAAAGAGCTATGTAATTGAGAAATGTACCAAAATTTATGGAACTTGGTGGTACTCCAGTTTCCCCAGAAATTACTGATAATGGATAGTATGGATAGCACAGATCTTTAAATATAGTTAAACATGATTTTTAAAACTCCATCATGTATAAAAATAATGCACAAAATAACTTTATACCCACATAGTCCAACATCAGCAGTCCAAACTTCGTCAACAAACTCTCCATCTGCTATTTTTATTTTAATTTTTATTGGCTTGCATGTATTCACTCAAATGTATCATATTTTGTATATGTACTTTGCAGTTTGTATAGTTATTCATATACATTATATTATATATGATTATATAAAATATAACTGCTCTATGCATATTATCCCCCATCTTTTCAAGTTCCCATTGAACTTTTCCTACTACTTCAGCCCCCTCCACCTACTAAACTCTATTATCTCAGTGATTCCTCCCCTTTCTATTTTTCTGTCTCCCTTTTCTCTTTCCCCTTTTGAACATTTTATATATCTTACTGTTATCCTCATATTTTGACAAACGAGCTTATTTAAATTTTGCCTTTATGTGACTGAGATATTTCACTCAGCATAATGCTCTATATTCTCTCCCAAATTATACAGGATTTTACAAAATTGTTGTTCCATAGTGCTGCACAGTATTCTATTTTGTGAATATAACATAATTTCTCATCCCATCAATAGATGGTCATTTGGCTGTTTCTATTTTTTTTGTGATCATAAATAATGATGCTCTGAACATAGTTGAACAAATATCCACTCATATTTCAGTTCTGAATTCCTTGACATGTGTTCTTAGCAGTGGAGTAGCTGGGTCACATGGGATTTCTATATCCAGCTTTTTGAGGAAACACCAAACTGCCTTCCATAGCAGTGGTACCATTTTATAATCTCACCAACAGTGCATAAGAGTTTCAATCTCTTCACATCCTCTTTAAAATGTATTGTTTGCTAAAATCCTAGCCTAGGACATAAAAAGGCTTGCAAATGTGACAAAAATACACAAACTAGAGTTGATAAAATTGACAAATAGTACTTTCTTAAAATCAAACCCTTAATTACATAAAAGTCTTTCTCCAGGAGGACCACAAATCTGGAAAAGACATTTGGCAACATTTCAGATAAGGATTTCACAACCAAAGATTACAGAATACAGCAGGGCCTCCATAAGAAAAGATTGATATTCCAATCACGAAATGGGACAAAAACATGAAAGAGTCCTCAGAAAGGAGGACTTGCAGATGGTCAAAAAAACACATGAGAAAATGTTCGAAATCACTAGCAATCAGAGATGGAAAACAAAACAACAGTGAGATAGTATCTGCATCTGTTATTAGTTTTAAGTATTATTTGTTGAAGTGTTCTACCATTAAGAATCTACCTAAGCTATCAGCAAATTGAGTCGAATGCAAACTTACTTAACAACAACAACAACATCAGCAAATATTTTCAGATACCTACTTAAGTGTGAAATTTTTTTTATCTACTAGTAAAAATTGTTCTCTGTTCACACAACAGCCTCTTGGTCTAGGTATAGCTTCACATGAGCACAATTAAGTACTCTGGGATTCCCATTCTTCTCAATGTTAGCCATAATTTGTGATGTGAGCCACACAGTCAAATGCTTTTGCATATTTATTAAATCATAGACACTCTTCTGGTATTCTTTGCTTTCAGCCAGGATCCATCTGACATCAGAAATGATGTCCCTGGTGCCACAGCCTCGCCTATATCCTGCTTGAAATTCTGTCAGTTCCATATCTATGTACGCTCTAGCCATTTTTTAATGATCTTCTGCAGGATTTTGCTTGTATGTGATAGTAATGATGTTGTTTGATAGTTTCCACATTCTGTGGATCACATTTCTTGTAGAATGTAAACAAATATGGATCTCCTCCAATCCAATGTCCAGACAGCTATCCTCCAAATTTTCTGGCAGGGCTGCATTTGTTAATTGAAACAAGTCAGTTGATATCTCATTACTTCCAGGGGCCTTGTTTTTTGCCAATGCCTTCAGTGCAGCTTCCACTTCCTCCTTCATTATCATCTGCTCTCACTCACTGTGTACTTCCTGAATTTGTAGAGTGTCAGCCAGTTCTTTCTGCTACAATGACTCTGTGATTTCCCACTATCCTCTATTGATGCTTCCTGGGACATTCAACATTTTGCCCAAAGCTCCTTTCAGTGATGCAATTCAAGGCAATTCAGTCTTCTCATCTTGAAAAATGCTGAGCAAGTTCTCCCCTCTTTATTCTCCAATTCCAACTCTCTGCACATTCCATTATAAAACCCTGCTTTGTGTTCTTGAGATGCCCTTTGAAATCTTCTGTTCAATTCTTTGTTTCAACATGTTTTCCCTTCTTGACACTAGTGCAATTTTTTAGAGGCTCTCTGATATCCATTTCAGGTTTTCCTTTTTCTTCTATCTTTGTAATGACCTTTAGCTCTCTCCATGGATGATATCCTTGATGTTATCTCACAACTCATCTGGTCTTCAATGATTGGTGTTCAATGCTTCAAACCTACTCTTAAGATGATTTTGAAATTCAAGTAGATCGTAAAAAAAAATTTAAAAACATTCTTACCACTGGACCAGAATGCAACATCATGATAGATGAAGAAAAGATTGAAAGTATAAACAACTTCATTTTACTTGGATCCATAATCAATGCCTTTGTAGCCAGGAAATCAGGAAGCATATTGCACTGTGAAAGTCTGCAGTTGGAGACCTATCCAAATTATTGAGGAGTAATGATGACAATCTGAGAGCTAAGGTATACCTGATTCAGGCTACGGTCTTTCTGATCACTTGCTGTGTACCTGAGAGTAGACAATGAGAAAGGATGACAGAAGAATTGGTGCCTTTGAGCTAAACTATTGGAGAATAGTACTGAACATATCATGGACTGTCAAATATCCAAACAAATATGTCTTAGAAGAAGTGCAGCCAGAGTGCTCCTTGGTGGTGAAGATGATAAAGCTTCACCGCACGTACGTCAGGCATGTTGCTAGGAAAATGTTACTGCTAGGAAAATGTTACTTCTTAGAGACAGACATCACGCTTGGAAAGGCAAAGAGTCAGCCAAGGAGAGGAAGATCCTCAACTTGGTGGATTAACACAGTGACTGCTACAGTGGTCTCTAGTGTGTCAGTAAGTGTGAAGATGGCCCAGGATAGGACAGGGTTTAGATCTGATGTTCTTAGGGTTGCTATGGGTCATACTTGACTCAACAGCACCTAATTACAAAAAAAAAAAAAAAAAAAAAAAACAACGAAAATTTTGGTTCTGAAAAGCTATCATTGAGTAAGAATATAATATATGTGGAATAGCTGAACAAGTACTTGACATTTGTATTATACTTAGCGCTAGATAAATGCCATAAAAATTAAAAAATGAAAGGAGAAAGAAGACCTGGGAGTGTAGCATTTTATTTGGTCCTGGGGTTTCCAAGCTGAAAACCTTCTAGAGCCAAGGGGAAATTGATGCCAAGATTTACAGATATCTCCGAGAAGAGCTGGTGGTCTCATAAATGTTGGGAGCCTTCTCTGAGAACCTACAGAAAAAGGAAAGCTGATTGTCTGTATTTGGAACCTTAGCATCCAATCAAGTTATTAAGAGGTACCACACCTTAGGACACTTAATGCTTGGCAAGGTGGAAGGTTAGAAAGAAAGAAGTTCCTTAACGCAATGGTTGACACAATCACTGCAACAATGGGTTCTAGCACAGCAGAGATTGAGGTCAGTGCATTATCCAGTAAGGTTTCATTTGATGTAAATGGAATCATTATGAGTTAATGAATTTCTGCTTGTGAATTACCATCTAGTTGTGATATTTATGTTACAGTGTAGGGATATTATAGTAGAGCTATGGATAACTAAGACTTTGCAAACTTAATTATGTTTAATTCCAACAGAAATAATAAAAAATGTCCTATTACTGTTATTAGGTGCAAAGAGGTCAATTATGATTCATAGTGACCCTGTGAACAACAGATCTAGATTTGGCCCTGTCCTGCACCATAGTCATCGTTTCTGATGTGTTCCAGCCTATTGTAAAGTCACTGAGTTAATTGACCTTATTGAGTCATCCTCTTTCTCTGATTCTCTGTCTTTCCCAGAATGACTTCTTTTTTTCCAAAATGTCCCTCCTTATAACATGCCTAAAGTATGTAAGATGAAGTTTCACAATCTTTGCCTCTAAAAAGTATCCTGGTTGTACTTTATCCAAAGCAGACTGTTTATTCTTCTGATTTGGCAGTACAAGATATATTCCATACTCTTCTCCAACACCATATTTCAAAGATATCAACACTTCTGTCATCCTTACACACTGTCCAGCCTTCAGATGCAGAGGAAGTGATTGAAGATACCATGGCTTGCAGTAGATGAACCTTGGGCTTTAAACTGACACCCCTGCTCTTTGGCATTATAAAAAGATCCTTGACAATAAGATTGCTCCAGTGAAATCACACTTTTATTTCTTGAGTCAAGGAACCATGAGTGTTGATTGAGGACACCACTAAAATGAAGTCATTGAAAATTTCAAAATTTTTTCTCCATTTATTATGATACTGTCAATTGATCTAGAGGTAAGGATTTTGTTTTCTTGATGCTGAGTTGTAATCCACATTGAAAGCTGCCCTTTGTTCTGCAGCAAATTCTTTTAAGTCTTCTTCACTTTCTGCAAGCAAGGTTGTATTATTTGCATAACACAGATTGTTGATGAGCCCTCCTCCAGTCCTGATGCCATAGTCTTCTTCTTATAGTTCATCTTCTCAAAGGATTTGCTCTGTGTACAGATTGACTAGGTATGGAGAAAGGGTACAACCCAGATTCTCACCTTTCCAGATTTTTAAACATACAGTGCTTTTTCCCTTGCTCAGTTTTGACAACTGCTTCTTGATCTATGTATAGGTTTCGCACAACCACAATTAAGTGTTCTGGGATTGTAATTCTTCCTGTGTTATCCATAATTTGTTATGACCCACTTAGTCAAATATCTTTTCATAGTCAATAAAATACAAAAAAAAAACCCCAACTCTCTGGTATTCTTTACTTTTATCCATCTGATATCAATAATTATATCCCTCATGCCATGGCATCTTCTGAATCAAGCTTGAATTTCTGGAAGCTCCTTTTTGTTGTACTGTTCCAGCTGTTTTTTAAATAATCTTCAGTAAGATTCACTTATATGTGACAATAATTATAGTTTTTTATTTTCCATGTTCTTTTAGACCACCTTCTTTTGGAATGAGAGCAAATATCGCTCTCTTATAGTCAGTTGATCACGTAATAAATAGTCTTCCAAATTTCCTTCCATAGACTCTGAGGACATCCAGGACTGCAACTGTTTGTTGATCCACATCAGTAGCTATTACTGCCTTGTTTGTTCCCAATTACAGCATGGGGCCTTTTTTTGGTTCCAATTCCTTCAGAGCAAATGAAATGTCTCCCATAATTATATGCTACTTTCTTAACTAGTTCAGGGTTGACCAACTCATTTTGGTACAGTGACTCTGTATTCCTTCCATCATCTATTGATGCTTCCTCCTTTATTCAAGACTTTTCCCAAATAATCTATCAGTATTGCAACTCAAGGCATGAATTTCTTCTGCTTTTTCGACTTCAGAAATGTCAAGTATTTTCTTCCCTTTTAATTTTCTAATTCTAGTTCTTGGCATATTTCTTTATAACACTTTGTTTTGTATTCTCAATGTGCCCTTTGAACTATTCTGTTTCTCTCTTTTTATGTCAGCATTTTTCTCCTTTGTTTTGACTGACTGTCTACATTCTAGTGGACTTAGAAGAAGCTGTGGTACCAAGGAAGATGGCTGATGTCAGACGGATCTTGGCTGAAAGCAGAGAAGAGAAAAAATGTCTATTTGTGTTTTATTGACTATGCAAAAGCATTTGACTGTGTGGATCATAAAAATCTAACCTAATATAATAAAAAAGAACCTATTGCTAACATCGTGGAGAATGGGAATTCCAGAACACTTAATTTTGCTTACACGAAACCTATAGGTAGGCAAAGATGTAGTTGAATAGAATAAAGGTACACTATGTGGTTTAAAATTAAGAAAGGTGTGTGTCAGGGCTGTATCCTCTCTCCATAACTATTACATCCATACGCTGAACAAAATTATTTGAGAAGCTGGATTTTATGAAGAAGAATATAGTAACAGGATCAGAGGAAGGTGCATGGTGTTACACAGATGATACCATTTTGCTTGGTGAAAGTGAGGAGGAATTTGAATCACTTGTTATAGAAGATCAAAGACTACACAGCCTTCAGTATGGATTACATCTAAACATCGATAAAAGAAAGATGCTCATCACTGAACCAATAGACAACATCATGATAGAGGAAGAAAAGACCAAAGGGGTCAATAATTTCATCATGCTTGGATTCATAGTCGACACCATCAGTAACAGCAGTCAAGAAATCAAAAGATGTATTTCACTGGGAAAGTCTGCAATCAGCGACTTCTCCAAATAACTAAAGAGCAATGATGTCAGTGTAAAGACTACAATACACTTACTTGATTCAAGCCATGGTCTTTTCAATTACCTGTTATGTATGTGAGAGTTGGATGATGGATAAAGATAAAAGGAGAAAGAACAACATCTTTGAATTGTTATATTGGAGAAGAATGAAGAGTGTCTCATGAACTGCCAAAATGACAAATACATAAAGCTTTTTTTTT
>NW_006399784.1:15314681-15318026 GCF_000299155.1 Elephantulus edwardii
TGTTAAATTTTGCTATTTTGACTGGGGTGAAATGATATCTCATAGTTGTTTTAATTTGCATCTCTCTTAGGGCTTGATACATATATCTTAGAGAATGTGCAACCAGAAAGTTCCTTGGAGACAAAGATGGTGACGCTTGATCTCATATTCTTTGAGTATGTTAGTAGGAGACGCTAACCCCTGGAGAAGGACATCATACTTGGAAAAGTGGAGGGTCAACAAAAAAGAAGAAGACCCCAATATGATGGATTAACACCATTGCAGCAGCAATGAGATAAAGTGTCTCAGAGATGATAAGGACGGCACAGGATAGGACCGGGTTCAGATCTGTTGTTCATAAGTGTCTCTATGATTTGTACTCAATTCAATGACATTTAACAAAAGCAACACTCAGCATCTCTTCTGATATCCATTTTGGTCTTTTCTTTTTCCCTTATTTTTGTAATAACCTCTTTCTTCATGTTTCTTCATGGATGATAGCTTTGATGTTATCTCATAATTCATCTGTTAGTGTTTAATACATCAAATTTATTCCTGAGATAGATTTTAAACTCAGGTAAGATAGGTTCAAGATCCTATTTTGATTTTTATAGACTTCATTTTCTTCATTTTTGAACTTGCATGAGTAATTGATGATCAATTCCACAGTCAGCACCTGGTCCTAATTGTTGTTGTTTGCTGTGAGGTATCGTCGAGTTACATAATAACCTATAAACAAAAGATCTGAACCTAGTCTTATCCAATGCCATCCTCCCTCTTTCTTACACACAAGAGCCCATTGCAGCAGTCATCTTGTCAGTCCTCCTGGTTGAAGGTCCCCTCTACCCTTCCCAACACCATATCTCTCTCCAAGGAATAGCAACTCCTAGCAAAATGTTCAAAGTATGTGAGGTCAAGCCTCATTATTCTTTCCCCAAAAGGGCATTCAATAAAGCTGTACTCTTTCTAAGACATATTTGTTCATTCTCTTGGCTGTCCATGGGATGTTCAGTGCTCTTGTCCAACACCACAGCTCAAATATTTACTCATTGTCCAAGTCTCAAATGCAATGCTAGTAATTAGAAAGCTTATGGCCTGAATCAGACACACCTTAGTCCTCAAACTGACATCAATAATCCTCAATAATTTTGAAAGATTGCTAACCTCAGATTTTCCCACTCCAATGTATCTCCTTATTTCTTGACTGCTAGTACCAAGGGTCTTAATCATGGATCCAAGTAAGATGAATTGTTGACAGTTTCAATTTCCTCTCCATTCATCATGACACTGCTTATTGGTCCACTGGTAAGAATCTTCATTTTCTGGATACTGAGATGTAATCCATACTGAAAACTACATTCCTTGATCTGCAACAAACATTTCAAGTCTGCTGCACTTTCAGCAAGCATGTGTCATCTGCATAATGCAGGTTATTGATTAGCCTCCTTCCAATCCTGATACCACATTCCTCTTTGTAGAGTCCAGTTTCCCAGATAATTTCCTCAGCATATATATTGAACAGGTATGAAGATAGAATACAACCTTGATGCACTCTCTTCCCAATTCCAAACCATGCAGTTTTCCCCTGCTCCATTCAAACAGCCCCCTGATCTAGGCATAGGTTCTTTACAAGCACAATCAAGTGTGTGAGATTCCCATTCTTCTCAATGTCAGCTACAATTTGTCATGATCCACACAGTCAAACACCTTTGCACAGTCAATAAAGCACAAATATACATTCTTCTGGTATTCCTTACTTTCAGCCAGGATCCATTGGACATCAGCAATGATATCCCTGGTGCCACAGCATCTTCTAAATTCCACTTGAACGTCTGCTCTTTGTAATTAAAAGTTGATCTGGTCCTACCTGTGAGTGAGCCTTTAGCTTGGTGCAGTTGGATCCTGGTGAGTAAGTGTTTGTGATTAACTTGAAAGCTGAGGGTTACCTGTTAAGGCATTTCTAATTGTGTTAGCAATCAAGAGTAAGTTGGTTAACTGTATCTGCTCTCATTTAAAATCAGCTTGGGTGGGAAGCCTCTTGTGTAGGCACACAGAATCTGGTCGACAGGCTTTTGTATTTAAAAGTTGGTCTGGTCCTACCTGTGAGTGAGCTTTTAGCTTGTTGAAGTGGACCTGGAGGTCCTAATTAGACTACTGATAATTTAGTTTCTCCATCACATAGGTAGTCAATCTGATTACTTTGTAGTCCGTTAACTGAGGTCCATGTGTTTAACCGTCATTTATGTTTGTTAAAAAGGATATTTAAGCTTGATCCCAGTTTGTCTCTTATGAACGTTATGGTTTTGGGCTTTACTCCCAGGTCTCTGATTCACCTTGAGTTGATTTTTGTGTATTGGGTGAGATGTGAATCCTGTTTCATCTTTCTGCAGGTAGCAGTCCAGTTTTGCCAGTGCCATTTGTTGATAAGGTTTTCATTTCCCCATTTGATATCTTTGATTTTCTTGTCGAATATCAGTTGACCATAGAGAGCTGGGTCTATTTCTGGGTTCTTAATTCTGTTCCATTGGTCTATGTGCCTGTCATTGTACCAGTACTATGCTGTTTTGGTTACCACTGCTGCATGGTAGGTTTTGAGGTTAGGGAGTGCTATGCCTCCAACCTCATTTTTGTTTCTCAGAAGTGTTTTGCTTATTCGGGCTCTCCTGTCTCTCCAAATAAATTTTATCATTTTCCTTTCAATCTCCTTGAAAAAATTAATTTGTTATCTGGATTGGAATTGCACTGAACATGTAAATTGCCATTGGTAGGATTGTCATTTTCACCATAATGAACCATAACATTCATAGGAGACAAACTGGGATCAAGCTTAGAAGTGCTAGTCCTAGGTATAAAGAGACTGCCAAATACAACCAGAAATACACAATCTAAAGAGGATAAAATTGATGCATGGGATCTTCTTTTTTAAAATATTTTTTATTGGGAACAAACATATTGGGGGTACAAGGAGGTGAGGGTTGGGGGCAGAAGGGTGAGGATGGGCAGGTATGCAGTTGCAGAGCTGCAGAAATTGGTTGGTGGGGGGAGCAGGAGAAGGAGATGTAAAGGATCCAGTGGGGGACCAGATGATACAGGAAAATGACAAGCATTTTCCAATGGTAATTAAACCAACTGTCTTATTGATTTGGGAACTGGATGCCGACTCTCTGGCTTCTTCTTGGTGAACAGGGGCGTAGATGTAAAGGGGGGAAGGGAGGACGCTTTATCACCTTACTGGTGATCTTGGGTTAACGCTGCTTGCCTTCTTGTTCTGTTAGAAGATATTTTCCTGTCATTTGCTCCCCTCTGGATTGCAAAGTGTTTTCCCAGGTGGGTCCAGTGGGGATGGCTGGTTGAACCCAGAGGCTC
>NW_006399784.1:15318688-15357728 GCF_000299155.1 Elephantulus edwardii
TTGTACATGCCGCCACTGTTAAGTGTCATCAAGTAGACAACTCACAGTGACTTTCAACAATCCATTGTATAGATGATCATCTCTGGTTTTCCAAGGAAACCCAAAACTGTAGGCGGTGGGGCACATGTCCCCCCCATGGGCGGTGGGGAACGCACCCTATCTTCGTACAGACGGCCTGCAAGCGCGCACCACCCCCCAGCGTGGGTGGCTGGCGGGCGCTTGCCATCTGCCATGTGTCATCTCCCATGCGGGTGGCCTGCGGGCACCCATCATCTCGAGTGTGGGTGACTGGCAGGCACGCAACATCTCTCGGTGGGCATATGTCATCTCTCGACAGGCACGTGTCATCTCTTGGCAGGCGTGCGCCATCTCCCACACCTGCGACTGGCAGGTGTGCGCCATCCCCCAGTGCGGGCAGCCGGCGGGCTCGCGCCATCTTACGAGTGGGTGGCTGGCGGGCACAAGCCATCTCCCGAGTATCATCTCCCACACAGGTGGCTGTCAGGCCCGCTTCCCCTGCTGCCGCCATCTTGGCTCCAAGAATTCTCCCCAGAATCAGTCCACTTTGCTGCAGTGTGGCGCTCTGCTGCACCAGTCCTGGGGAGGCCCAGTGCCCACTCTCCATCCTGGGCGAGGGATTCCATAGATTCCGGCTGTGGGAGCTTCATGGAGCTGCGGCTGCAGTGCGGCCCAGTGTGGGCTCTGCGCAGGGAGTTGGGAGCTGTGATACTCACCCATTCTTCCTTGGGAATCCTTGAATTCCTGTTGTTGAGCCTCAATTCTCACTGAAGACCAGTCATCAACTGTTTAACTGTTAAATTATCAATAAACAGAAGTCTGTAGAAGGCCATAGTGGCCCTGTTCCATGTGGTCCGCTGCTCCCACAACTCACCACGTTTTCTCTGCCTCCACCACCATCTTGGATCCCCACATGGGATCTTCTAAAGAGTAAATCTTTCCGCACATCAAAAACTTTTTCCAACATGGTGAAAAGAAAACTGGGAACAAACATTTGGTAACACCATCTCAGACAAGAGTTTACAGAATACTCCTGGGCTTCCATAAGAAAAAGACTGATAACCCAATTACAAAATGGGAAAAAAGACATGGAAAGAATTTTTATAGAGGAAGATATTCAAATGGCTAACAGACACATGAAGAAATGCTTCAAATCACTGGCAATAAGAGAGATGCAAAGAAAAAACACAATGAGGTACCATCTCACTCCAGTAAGAGTGGTAAAGTTTAACAGGGTAGCAAGTAATAGATGTTGGAGAGGATGTGGAAAGAAAGGAACTCTTATACATTATTGGTGGGATTGTAAAATGTTGCAACCATTCTGGAAGGCAGTTTGGTGCTTTCTCAAAAAGCTGAGCATAGAAATTACATATGATCTAGCTATTCCACTACTTGGGATATACCCTGAGAATATGAGAACTGAGGCACAAACTGAGATTTGTACACCAATATTCATAGCAGCAATATTCATCATGGCAAGAACATGGAAACAGCCCAAATGTCCAACTACAAATAAATGGATTGAGAAATTATGGTACATTCACACAATGGAATGCTATGCTGCACGCAGGAGCAATAACTTTGTAAATTATTACCTAAGTTGGGTGGGACTCAGTCCTACAAGGATAAATATTTTATAAGACTTTTATTGTAGAATAAGTATAAGGATCCAGGAGGGGTGGGAGAGGCTAGAAGCAGAGGGATGTGGATGTACAGGGGGAAGAGGGGATTAATCATTGGATTCTACAATTTGATGGAGGTGGGTGAGGGAAATTGAAAGAATTTGTTTGAATTTGTATTAGAGTTTTGTAAGTAAACTAGTAAAAAAATAAATAAAAAATAAAAATGGAAAAAAGGTATTTACAGTGATCAAATCAGTGATTGCACAAAATTCTACCATTTGTTCTCCAGGCTCATTTCTGTTAGCAAGTCTATATTTTCCTGCCCCTCTTCTTTGTTTGAAAATTTGGCACTGCAGTTATCAATTAATATTAATGCACCTTGGTTACCTGTTCTTTCAATTTCAGACTGCAAAAGTTAATAGAAATCCACAATTTCTTCATCTTTGGCTTTAATGATAGTGCATATATTTGAGAAATAGTTGTATTTACAGGTCCTTTCTTTATGTGTATAAATGGTATTCTATTACTCACACATTGCACTTCAGGATAGATCTTTTTTACTCTGAATACACCACCATTCATCTTCAATTTTTCATTCCTGGCATAAAAGATCATATAAATGTCTCATTCAAAGTGACTAATACCAGTTCCTCTCAGCTCACCAATACTTAAGATGTTGTTATGTACCGTAGAGTCAGAACTGACCCACAGCTGAACCTCTGGTGGGATTTTGTAGGCTGTTAACCACATGGCATAAGATTGCCCATCCTTCTCCAGCAGAGCAGCTGGTGGCCTTGAACCTTGTGTCTTCAAGATTGCAGCACAGCTTCTTGCCACTAGGCCACAATAGTATATGCTTCATTTCATTCTTTTACAACTTCAAATTTCCTAGATTTGTACTTCATGTATTTCTTGTTCAACTATTAATGAATGTTTGCACCTGTTTCACCTCATTTTTTGAGTGTCTTCCAACCTGAGAAGCTCCACTTCCAGAACTATGTCTCACACTGTTCCTCTCTTATCACAGCATTTTCAAAAGCCAGTTATTTCAGAAGTGGATGTCAATCCTGCATCTTGGTCTTTCTTAGTGTAGGGCTCTGTGAAGCCTGTCCACCACAGGTAACCCTGCTGGTATTTTAAATTCCAGTGGCAAACCTTTCAGCATCACAGCAACATGAAAGTCACCCAAGGTTGCCTACTAGACATATTCATTTCATCACATCCTGGAGTTGCAAAGCTGGGCTTGCAGCCAATCAGTACCAGTTACCCATGGAGGCCACATATGTGTCACAGCAGAACTGTGCTCCATAGTATTTTCAACTGATCTTTCAAAGTCAGATAACTAGGCTTTTTGTCTGAGCATATTTGGGGTAGAACTGACCCTTCAACATCTTGCCAAGCACATTAAGTGTTTCTACCATCCAGGGATACTAGAATTTCAACATAGCCAGTCTGAATTTAGAATTGCATTTTTTATCACGAAGGTATAATGTTACAAAATGCAGCAAAAAGAGTCAAATAAGGACATTTCAACAATGACTGTAAGCTAGAAGACAAAAAAGAGACCACTACAGGGTCCCATCTAAATGCATAGGTGGATAATATCAGGACCTTTTAAAATATTATAAAAGGGAATATACGAGGGCATGTAAGGCCCCCTTTTCACCTCCCAGCCTCCGAATCTCAGGTCTGGTGGGCAGGATACAGCTTTGCTTTCATTAATCAAAAGACCTTTATAAAATCCCTTATAAATGTGGAAGCACTACAGATGCCCTTATAAGACTAATGAGGCACAGGATACATCAGATGCCTTTGTTTCCAGGGCTCACTGCAGGTAGGAGGACTGAGCACCATCAAGCACCCTCTGAAAATCAGCAGCTGTGATTTCAGATTCTCTGCAGAGACACAATGTCCTCAATGCCCCTCTAGGGAGCACGTAGTACTCCTGCTTTTGGGGACTGCTCACAGCTGAATGGGCAGTAAATAGAATAATGATTCATTAAAGGCTGACACACGAGGAAGATACACAAAGGATCTCTCTTTTTTTTTTTTAGGGCACATTAGAATGGAATGGATTTATCTGGAAAAGGGTTATATTTGAAAAATGTGTTGTACGCCACTACTGATTTGGGGAGTACATAATATAACAACTTTTTTAAAAAAATCAAAGACTTTTAAAATATATGACTTTGAAGTCGTGAGGGCTTTAAAAAAACCCCTGGAATATTTGTGCATGCAATGAGTATAAAATGCACTGAAACCCATTTCCTTTAATATTCAAATACTATTATTGAAATGTTTTAGCCAGAAATACTCATGACACAAAAGGTCTAGATTATTCATGAATAGCACACTTCTTTTGCTTTCAATTTCAAAATTCAGGGAACGTATTCATTAGCTATCCCAAGACACATACAGAATTCTCAGAACGCAAGGCACAGTGTAGACAGGGGACTTTTATTGGAAACTCTAGGACACCTCCTTATTAAGAATTTTTAGTTCCACCCTAGATGCATACAGACACAATCTACATTTTAACAAGTTCCCTAGGTGAATCTTACAGACATTATCTACTTATGTATACATGAGAATCACCTGGGGATCTTGTTGAACTATAGCTTCTAATGTAGTATACCTGAGGTGGATATATGCAAATTTTTAGTCGATGTCAACCCAGAATGGCCTGGTTTGAATTTCTGGACTTTGAAGAAAAAAGAAAACAAAAAGGATGGGAATTAGTGTGTCAGGGAAGACTGCAATGGATGAGATGAGAGTGGGAAAGAGGTAGGTAAGAGGCAGGGGAAATTTCTTTCTGTAACTTTTCCCTTATTAATTACATCTACAAAGGACAAGGCAAATGCGGTAATGATGGACAAGGTGTACCTGATTGAGGCCAAGGTCTTGTTAGTCACAGGCTATGGTGCTGAAATCTGGACAATAAATTAAGGATGACAGAAGAAAAACTGATGTATTTGAATTATGTTGACTAAAAAGAGTACTGAGTATCTCGTGGACTGTCAAAAGAACAAATAGTTATGTTCTGGAGAAAGTACAGCCAGAATACTCCTTGGAGACAAGAATGACAAAGCTTTGTTTCCCCTACTTTGAGGCTCTTCCTTGGAAAGGGACAACATGCTTGGAAAGGAGGAGGGTCAAGGAAAGAGAGGAAGACTTGTATGAGCTAGTTTAACACAGTGACTGCAGCAATAGACTCAAGCATGCCAGAGATTGTGAGGATGATACAAGACAGGGCAGGACTCAGAGCTGTTGTTCATAGGGGCACCATCAGTTGTACTCAACTCAACAGCACCTACCAACAACAAATGGTGGACATGCCTGGGGTAAAATAATTTTTGCATTTCGTAAGGTCATGTTTCCAGACAATAGGAAACTGCTCAAAAATCCCAATATTTTTGTTCTAGCTCCCATGTAACTTTCCTTTCCCCTCACACTCTCTCTGGGGTTTTATTTTGTACCATCAAGTCAGAACCAACTGATAATTGACACTCTGGCAGATTTTCAGAGATAGTTAATCGCATTAGAGATGATTGCCCATCCTTCTCCCACAGAGCTGCTGGTGGCCTCGAACCACATGCCTTCAAGATTGCAGCGCAGCTTCTTACCTCTAGGCCACCAGAGCTCCCTTAGCTCCTTCCTTTGTCTCATTGCTTTGTCCAAAATTCTGAGCTCTTCCAGGGAGTACTAGAGATGGTACAGTCTACACATTCTACAATAATGCTCTTATTTGTCCTGATGGGACTGAGTTAGTTTACTTAGCATGGTGTTCTCCAGAC
Organism: Elephantulus edwardii; assembly: GCF_000299155.1. NCBI lineage: Eukaryota > Metazoa > Chordata > Mammalia > Macroscelidea > Macroscelididae > Elephantulus > Elephantulus edwardii. Next base: position 15,324,123 of record NW_006399784.1, read on the forward strand.
CATCCTAAATTAGGTAGTAATTTACAAAATCATTGCTTCTGCCAGGTGAGTAGTATTCCATTGTGTGAATGTACCATAATTTCTCAATCCATTCGATGGTGATTGGACATATGAGCTGTTTCCATGTTCTGGAGATTAGAGCACCTTATCTTGTCACACAACCAAGAAAACTGCAGCAATGCAAAGTTCCTTATGTTCTACAGCTTCTGGTGCCCTTTAATTAGCACTTTGAAATAGCCCTTCAAACCTTTCTTTTCTGAACCCAAGTTTCTCTCCACAAAAAAAAAAAAAAAGAAAAGAAAAGTCTACAACACTGACCTCTGCTGAAATATAGCCCAGATACTTACTAAGTTTGGTAGAGTTTGAGCCCAACACTTGTTGGGTCCTATATGAACTTTGAGCAATAGACCCTCATATAGCAGATAGTCTGTCTCTCCTTGCTGAGTTTTCCCTTTGTTAATGCTCTTCTTTCTAAATTAGAATGAAATAAGTCTGTGCTGCTCAAATCCTTTTGCTTTCTCCCACTGGTGTTTGCTTATGTTCACCTAAGATTTTAAGACAACATCCCCTACAGCTGCCTAAAGAAATTGTGGGAACGTACAATCTTTTGTGGGAGAGTTGCTGAGATGGAAGGAGAGAGGGAGGGGTCAGTGTGTGGGGAAGTTAGCTATCTTAAGAAATAAGGTTATCTCTTGAAATCCCCTTTTTAGTTAAATAAAGCCAAATCATTGCCTAATGCCAATAGTAATTAATACACTTTTTCAGAGGATGAGCAACGGTTAATTATTGTAGCCAGAAATACTGTCTAAAATAAGCTAACCTTTTGTACTAGAGCACCAAGCCAAAACAAAGAGAAGAAATGAGGTAGTTAAGGAGCAGAACAGATTTCAAAGGGTAGCTGTAGAAGACAAAGCAAAGTATTATAATGAAATGTGCAAAGAGCTTGAGTTGTAAAATTAAAAGGGATGAACTCATTTGGTATTTCTTAAGCTGAAGGAACTGAAGAGCAAATTCAAGCCTCAAATTGCACTACTTAAATTTGCTGAAGGCAGAATGTTGAATGACCCTGAAAGCATCAAAAAGAAGATGGAAAGAGTATACAGGGTCACTATTTCAAAAAGAATTGGCTGACACAGAAGAATGTCATGAAACAACATATGATCAAGAGGCAATGGTGATGAAAAAGAAAGTTCAAGCTTCTCTGAAGGAATTGGGGGAAAAAAATAAAATAAGGTCCCAGGTATTGATGGAATACCAACGGACATATTTCAGTACACAGATGCAGCACTGGACAGGTTCAACAGGTAGTGCCAATAGGACAATTACTAGGCCAAATGATTGGAAGAGATCCATATTTATTCCCTTTGACAAAAAAGCTGATCTGACAGATTGTGGAAGTTATCAAACATTATCACTAATGTCACATGCAAGCAAAATTCTCTGCTGATCATCCAAAACCAACTGGAACAGCACATCAACAGAGAACTGACAGATATACAAGCGAGTTTAGAAAAGGTCATGACACTAGGGATATAATAACCAATGTCAGATGGGTCTTGACTGAAAGCAGAGAGTACCAGAGGAATGTCTACTTGGGTTTCATTGACTATGCAAAAGCATTTGCCTATGTGGATCACAAATTGTGGCTAACCTTGAGGAAAATGGGAATCACAGAACACTTAATTGTACTCACGTGAAAACTGCACTTGGACTAGGAAGTAGTCGTAAGAACAGAGTAAGAAAACACTGCATGGTTCAAAATCTGGAAAAGAGTGCATCAGACAGAGATGCATCCTGTCTTCATATTTTTTCCATCTATATCCAGAACACATACTTCGAGAGGCTAAACTCTATGAGGTGGAATGTGGCATCTTAACTGGAGGAAGACTCATCAGCTAACTGATTTATGCAGATGACACAATCTTGCTTGCTGAAACTGAGGACATGAAGCATTTGCTGTAGAAGGTCAAGGACAGAAATTTTCAATACGGATTGAAGCTCAACATCAAGAAAACAAAGATTCTCACCACTGGGTTGATTGGCAGCACCATGATAAATGGAGAAGAGATTGAGATTGTTAACAACTGCAGCATGCTAGGTTCCACAACCAACACTCTTGACACCAGCAGTTAGGAAATCAAAAGATGAATTGCATTGGAAAAATATGCTATCAGGGACCTCTCCAGAATGCTGAAGAACAACAATGTCAAGTCTAGAGACTAAGGTGCACTAAGGTTATGGTCTCCACATTTTTTTGTATTATGCATTGGAGAACTGGACAATGACTAAAGATGACAGAAGATTAATGCATTTTAGTGTGGTGCTAGATAAAAGTATTCAACATACCATGGACTGTCAAGGGAAAAAAGATGTCTGTCCTGGAAAGGGTGAAACCAAGTTGTTTCTTGGAGGCAAGAATTTTGAGGCTCCGTCTCTCATACTTTGGGCATGTTGCAGGAGGGACCAATCCTTGGGAAAAGACATCATGCTTGGAATGGCAGAGGTACAGTGTAGGACATAAAGAACCCAGATGAGAGAACTGACACAGTAACTGGGATCATAGGAGTAGGTGTGCTAGAGGCAGTGAGATTGGTTCAAGAGTGAGGTTCAGAGCTATTGTGCAGAGGGTCACTATGAGTTGCAAAGTGACTTGACGGCACATAACAACAACAACTTCTTAAAACAAAGCGTTAATTAGAAGAATATAGAATAGTTACCCATCAAATTGTTATATTTACGAAGATTTGTGCTGTATCATTTCCTGGGACTACAGCCATTCTCTATAAATGGCTCTCCCCCACCCCTTGCTTTTCTCTCCTTAGGGAAAGATAAGTTTGAGTACAATTAATCACAAGAATTCATCAGGTCCTAAATTTAGTTATAAATAATGTCTTGTACCTGTCTTACCAAAATATCCATCCAGGAATATATCAAAGTTAACAGTGTTCTTCTACCTCCATATAGGATGATGTGTTCTAATAAATCAAAATTTAAAATGAGAGATTTAATGCTTACACTTCCTTCTTTTTCAAGCTAATAAAAATAATCTTGAGCCTTACTTTAACACACTTTGCATCATGGTATTTTTCTCTAGTATCTTTCCATACTGACAAAATACTTATCATAAATCCAAGTCAGTCACTAATTAAATGGTTTGACCTTGAATTGCTTGATAACATAGTAATAGTAATAACAGGTTTTCCAACTCAGATAGTTCAATTCTTCCTATATTAGTGATTTTTCTCAGTTATATGTGAGAATAAACACTTTTTTTTAATTTCAACTTTCCCATCAGTTTTTCCAGCTGGTTTTCAGTTGGTCTCTATCCACTTGGAATATCAGAGAAAGACCAAGAAATTATAGAAGAAAATTAATTTCAGCTTTACCTGACTCCCTAAACTATTATTTCTGTTACCATGAGACCAGAAGAAACATGTTGAGAATGGCTATCATAACTGAATATTTTGATTAAGGACCAAATAAAAAAACACTGATACAAAAGGAGGAAATTGTGACCCAGAACTTCAATGTCATGTATAAACTAGACATACTGGATGCATTGAAACTAACATGAACTGTCAAAGATTATTAATAACAGAAATTTAAACATTGAACCAAAACTATCCCACAAATTTATCACTAAACTAAGAATCATTTTAGTCCAATTAATAAATAATACTTGCAACAAGCATAGCAGTCATATAAAGAATTATCTATGAACTGACAACAGTCAGTATAAATCATAGACAAAAACTTTAAGGGACTAAGAGCCTAAATTAATAGTGACAAAATTGTATGGGATGGGATGGTGACACAAAGTGAAATATGCAATCAATGCTATTGAATTTTTCATTTAGAAATTGAGAATGGAGGTATTTTTTCTGTTTGTATTACCACCAGACATAAATAAATATATTCTTAATTATTAAACTTACCTGAATAAAAGTATCTAGATCAACTAAAAATGAAAACTTGCAAAAAAAAAAAAACAAAACAAGGTTTCTTAGCTCTGGCTTTGCTACAACATATTTAAAAAGAAAAAACAAAACTACTTGAGTCTAGTAATTTTTTTAATTAATTATTCCTTTAAGTAATCTAAGAATAAAATATTAGGTTGAAATTAAAAAGTTGTTTCCTAAATAGTCTTATTTGGATGATAAATCCCATACACATTCCTTCAAAATATTCACGGGGGCGGGGGGAAAGCTCAGTACTATTTCCACCAAGAGCTCATTTGTTTCTCATTTTACCATCAGAGTACAGTCCTCATTTTCTCTACCTCAATAAATCCTGCATGCCTTCATCTAGAGTACAATTTACATATTTAAATTTTTATAAATATTACTTCATATACATCTGCCTCATAAACAAAAATCACCATTCTGAGTTTCATATTAATATTAATACACCCCAAAATTTGAATACAAATTAGATTAAACTAGTTAGGCTTTATTTATCATAGCTTTTCTCCCAAACTGCATTACTGTAGGAGCTTTGGAGACAGAGTTCCTGCTGTGTTGAGCTACAAACCAAAACCATGTTATCTGTCAATGTTAGATAGTGACTCTTCCCAGCTAATTTTTCTCTGAGGTTTATGCCTTTAGCCAGTGAGGATAGTAAACAAATGCATGATAAGGAATCCATAAGGTTAAAAAGAAAAAGTCAAAAAATTTTCTCCTAATTGATGTAGGACAGTCTTGTCTGGCACAGTGATGATTTCTCCTGTTGCCAGTGCTTTCTTATATTAAGGAAACATCAGTAGAAGTCTCTAAGGTCTTTTCTACATTGAATATTAGCAAGAACCAGATCTCACTGTAAAAAGTTGTCCAACCACAATCGAATGGATTGAGAAATTATGGTACATTCACACAATGGAATACTATGCAGCACTCAAGAGCAATGATTTTGTAAATGACTACCTAACATGAGAGGGAATGGAGAGCATCATACTAAATGAACTCACTCAGTCTCATAAAGACAAATTCTGTATAGGACCATTATTGTAGTGTGTATGAGGATCCAAGGAAGAGATGGAGGTGCTTAAACATAGGATCACACAATCTAATGTGCAGGGGGTGGTATTGGTCAAGGAAAGGGGAAAGGTTCAGTGAGAAAACCAATGGATATGAACTTTACGAATTCTGTATGTAAACTAGTTTAAAATTATTACCTAATTTGAGAAAGACTGAAGAGCATTATGATTGATTGAACGAACTCAATCCCACAAGGACAAATACTGTATAAAACTATTATTGTAGAACGAGTATGAAGATCCAAGTCAGGGGAGGTGGAGGGTGGAAGCAGATGGATGAGGATGTTGCGGGGGGCGGAGGATTAATTATTGGGTTGTACAATTTGATGGGTGTGGGGTGAGGGAAATAGGAATGATCTGTTGTGAAAAGCAATGTATTTGCATTTTGTAAATAAACTAGCATAAAAACAATTTTTTTTCTTTCTTTTTTCCTTTTTATTATTAATTTTAATGAACGAATACAGAGACTTTGGATTTCCATTCACAGAAAATAAAATTCTTTTAAGAAACCCGTTGTCTCTATGAAACTAATGTTTACGAAATGAAAAGGAAAAAAAGTCTGGTAATCTGGAGCCTCACAGTGTGGCCCAGGAGAGGATAGGCATCTCCCAAGAACTAGAAAGTCAGAGCAGTGGGCCCACCCCAGATCTTCATTCAAATCAACAGAGCTCTGTAGCACAGTCATCTGATTAACAGTCATGTGGGTGTCACTTCTACCCACACAGAGTTAAAATATTTCATACAAAATGCTATAAATTGAGTTGCATCCGCCAAACTGTGTGTTTAAATCTTAATCCCTACACCTAATATTATAACCTGATCTGAAAATGGATTTTATTATTATGTTAATGAGAAACAATGTCGATTATATTTGGAGTCAATCTCCTTTGAGATATACAGATATTAACCAAGCAAGTGATAAACAGAGATGGAAGAAGAGAAATAACAATCTGGGTAAAGATCGCTGAAGAACAAAAGCTCAAAAGAGACCTTCCCCTACAGCTGACAAAGTCTTCTTGACAGCTGAAACCCTGAATGTGAACTCCAGCCTCCTAAACTGTGAGAAAATAAAGTTTCATTTACAAAAGCCACCCTCTTGTGGTATTTCTTCACAGTGACATTAAATAACTGAGATGCAAGGGGAGACAGAGCCTTGTTTTTATCTGTGAGCATTCTCCACAGAATGCTCAGCAGGGTTTAGCAAGCAGCTGTGTTACATTAAGAACCAAGCTGAATTTGATTTTGAAACAGAAAGCTCAATGTTCTTTCTCCTAGTCTTATCCCTAGGGGTCACTAGTAAGATAACGCTAAAGATGATGGGGTCTCCTCTATATGGAAAAATATATTAACTTTTTAAATTTGTTCTCATAACTGGTCTAGTACTATTGTTATCTTCATAGACATGAAGTAGCAAAGAATTGTCTAAGTACTTATCAGTTCTATTTGCTAGCTAGAATTGCAGCAGTGAAGAATAGTTGGTTAAAAGCATGCCTACCAGCTGTGCAAATTCTCTCTACTTCAGTTTCCTTTTCCAAAGACCTTAGCACAGATGGGCATTTGAGTTCCCATTTGATTCTCTCAATATGTGAAAACCAAAATAAAACCCTGTTCTCTCTTTACGGAGGAGAAGCTAGAACAAGGCACAAACCTTTTTTTGATACAGGGATTTGATGACCTAGGAAAAGAAAAAAAGAAATAACTACAATTTTCTTTATAGACAGGGGGCCCTGGTGGCAAGGGCTCAGTTGAGATTAGTTGGAGTGGCCTGAAGCATGGATGAAGGAGTGGAGAGAATAAAATTGGAAGAAGGAAAAGTCAATAAAAGAGAGGTTATCAAAGTGCTGCTGTGTACAAAGATTCCACAATTCCACAGGACCTCTGAGAATCATGCCTCTTAATCCATCTGAGAAGAGGAGACTAGGGTTTTTTGTCTATTAGATCTCAGTCTACATTGGTCAAAAGTTGCCACTACCACATCGCTCTCCTCTGTCCCCAGCAGGTAAAATCCCTGCACCTCCATAAGAGCTGCTATTAAGGCACCTCTGACTTTAGAAAAAGCTCAGAGACAGAAAAACAGGACTTTGGCTAAGCTGATTACCTCAAACATGTTATAATGAACTATCAAGTACAGTTGCTATCCAGTCCACCATGACTCATGGAAATTCCATGCATGCCTGTGGTAGAACTGTGCTCCAAAGGCTCATCAGTGGCTTGTTTTTCAAAGTAGATTGCCAATCCTTTCTTCCGAGGTGATTGTGGGCAAACTTAAAGTTCCAAATTGTTAGCAATCCAAGGCACTAATGATACCTTCAGTTTTACACAGAATATAATCATGTGCAATTGAATGTGAATTGATTTTCTTAAAATAACTATTGAAATTGTCCTCAATCCTGATATAATTTATGATTTATATTTTTAATTGATTGCTCTTTTCAATCTTAAAGCTTTCCTAAAATTTCAAATATTTTAGTCAAGTGGATTAAATAGGCCAGGAGCCTCTTTAAAGACAATTCAATAGAAACAAGTAGTCACATCTCGGCTCAAATCCCTATTCTTTTTTTTAAAAAAAAAATTCTTTTGTTTACAAAGTTCATATACATTGTGTTTCACACTGTTCTTCATTCATATTGTGTTTCATACACTCATTCCCATGCATTGTGTTTTATAAACTTTATCACCATTGGACCTTGTCCATTAGTACCTTGTCTCTTCAGGTCCCCACCGGATCTTTCCTCTTTCCTTTCCCCCCTCTCTTCACCAACCAAATTGTGCAACCCTGTGGTTTTGCCCTTACCCATCCTCAGCCCTCTGCTCCTATCTATCCTCCTTAGAGTCTCCATACATGTTTTATTAGTTATCCTTCTATTTTTACAAATAATGGTCTTACGCAGTTTTTGTCCTTATGAGACTGAGTTAGTTCACTCAGCATAATGCTCTCCAGGCTCTCCCAAGTTATGTAGTATTTTTTAAATCATTGTTTCTGAGTGCTGCATAGTATTCCATTGTGTGAATGTACCACAATTTCTCAGTCCATTCAGTTGTGGTTGGACATTTTTGTTGTTTCCATGTTCTTGTGATGGTGAATAAGATTGCTCTGAACATTGGTGTCCAAATCTCTGTTTGTGGTTCAGTTCTAATGTCTTTGGGGTATATTTGTAGTCATGGAATAGCTGGATCACATGGAGTTTCTATGTAGAACTTTTTGAGGAAATGCCAAACTGGGAAACTGACTGGGGATATGATACTTGCAAAGGTGGAGGGTTGGCAAAGGAGAGGAAGACCCTCGGGCTGGGAGATTGACACCGTGATTGCCACAGTGGGTTCTAGTGTGTCACAAAGTGTGAGAATGGCACAGGATAGGACAGGGCTTAGATCTGTTGTTCATAGGATCGCTATGATTCATATGCGACTGGACAGCACCTAATAATAACAGCATCATTGGGATTGCGTTGAACATGTAGATTGCTTTTGGTAAGACTGTCATTTTCACAATATTAAGTGTTCTTATCCATAAACAGGGAACATTTTTCAATTTATTTCTTTTATTGTGTCTCGCAGAAATGTTCTATAGTTTTCTTTGTACAGGTCTTTAGTGGCTCTAATTAGATTCTTTCCCAAGGTAAACTACTATTCACAAAATACATTCTTAACAAGAGGTTTGTATATCTGCTTCTATTTCATAATACACTCATAGTGAGTAACATACTGTCTTTTCTCCATTCACCAATTTACACATCTCTCCGACATTATTTCTCACTCCCCATCATCCTTGAGCAGAGCTTTAGAGAAACATTAGCCATATCTAAATAAGTAAAACATCAGCAGTACTCAATCAGAAATAGACCACACTGAGCTATTCATGTGGGGAAAACCCATAAATTTGGGTTTATAAACATGTCTGCAATGCAGCTATCGGTCCTTGAGGTTCTGATTCAGGTTCCTATTTCAAACTGCTTTTTATTTGTCTATAGGCCTTTGGCCTTTACACTAGAAAGGCTCTCATTCGAAATAACAGAAGTTTGTAAAAGTAAAGAGTTGTTTTTAATATGATTGCATACACAAATTTAAAAGACATGACTTTACTCATTCATTCAGTTGTCTTTTGATACTCTTAAATCTCATAAAATAATGCATAGTCTTCTATGTTATTCTTTTATCTGTAAGTAGTAGTGAGAATACTTTAAAAAAAAAATGGAGAGCAGAATCCTTGCTTTATTTTACTACTTTTCTCACAAATCTATGTCAACTGTCTCACTGACATCCACTCAACAGCAATCAAGGGCTAAGAGACACTTGTGTTCTAAACTCTTGCCCATACTGTTTCCTTTTATTTCTTCCACTACAATACCATCAACTTTCTTTAAAACCCAAGTAAAGTCCATTTGCTTGAGAATATTTCCATAGTTATCTCTCTGTGTGTGCTCCTTCGGTATTATTTATACCCTGTGATCTGTATTTCACCAGCCTGTGGTTTTATCTGTTCTTGCTTTCTGTAGGCATGTTTTGTTTTACAGGACAGCAAGTTGCTGATGAATCAATTCAGACTGATGGCTAGTCATGTATGCAGAGTAGTAAATGTTTCCATTAGGTGGCCAAGGCTGAGAAATTTCAGAAGCAGCTAGCTAGGACTGACACCCCCACCCCAGTCAACTCTAGATGGGTTAAGACTGTCAACTCTTCTGCATTTGGTTTAATCATTTGTGCCACCAAAGCATGTCTCAAATAATCTTTCCAGAGAGCTATGGACATGTACCATCAAGTCACTGTTTCTAATAGGGAGAGTGATGACACTCACTAGTTTAGTGGCTTAAATCAGGATTTATTTAAACATGAAATAAAACAGATTAGAAAATCATGGAGTAAGAATGTACTCTAAGTAGTAACTAAATAAAGATTGTTATTGCTGTTGTTTTGTTTTGATTTATATATCTGTGTATGGTTGGATGAATGAGATCTCAATTAAAAATTTACTATGGGTTAGAGAAGTTGAAAAGCCACTGACTCAGGGGTGATATTACTCAAACAGTTATTAACCAGCAAATGCTTGCCAGTGGCCTTATTAAAAATGACTACTGTTTGTTAAAATGCAATTTCTCCACTAGTACTGCCCATAAAATATTAAAACTTTATGTATCTATGTTTATCACCTTTGTTCTTATTTCATAAATACAATGTAAGAAAATCAGAAATATGGTATGTACAAGGGCCATCATAAAAATCAATAAGCCTCTGGGTGGCAAGTAATAAGGCCAGATTTTCCTTTTTTCTTTAATAAATAAATCCAAAATTCCAGTACATGTGTGCATGTAGTTTTTTCTAATTCATAATTTAATGTGCTCAGACAGAAAATTGAGATTAGTGCAATGATCCTACCAATGCTGTAACAGAATTTTGTAACAGTTGTTAGGAGACAAAATGAAGAATAGTGATCTATACTAATATGAATGAGTAGTGATCTATAGTAATATGAATGAGCAAAACTGTAGAGATTATGGAATGATATAACTGGGTCACTCAGGAGGGTTTTGGAGAAAGCTAATCCATTTGTGTAGCTATCCATTTGTATTCTCCATAACTGTTCAATCTGTATGCTGAGCAAATTATCTGAGAAGCTGGACTCTGTGAAGAAGAGTGTGGCGTCAGTATCTGAGGGAGACTCATTAATAACCTGTGTTATACAGATGGCACATTACTTACTGAAAATGAGGAGGACTTGAGGAACACTTGTTTCAGAAGAGTAAGGAATGCAGCCTTCCATGTAGATTGCATCTCAGTGTCAGGAAAACAAAAGATTCTCACCACTAGACCAATAGGCAGTGCTATGATTGAAGGAGAGGAGATTAAAACTGTCAACAGCTTCATCTTGCTTGGATCCACGATTAACACCCTTGGTACAAGCAGTCAGGAAATAAGGAGATGCATTGCATTCAGGAAAACCTGCACTTAGGGATCTTGCCAAATTATTTAGAAGTAGTGATGTCACTTTGAGGACTAAGGTACGTCTGATTCAGGCCATGGACTTTCCAATTACTAGCTACGCATCTGAGACCTGGACAATGAATAAGAGTGATGGGAAAAGAACTGATGTCTTTGAGCTGTGGTGTTGGAGAAAAGCACTGAACAATCAATGGACGGCCAATAGGATGAACAGATATGTCATGAAGAGCTGGAGTGCTCTTTGGAGGCAAGAATAATGAGGCTTCACCTCAAAAACTTTAGGCATGTTGCTAGAAGGTGCTATTCCTTGGAGACGGGCATGATGTTGGGAAGGGCGGAGGGTCAGCAAAGGAGAGAAAGACCCCCAACCAGGTGACTGCTGCAATGGGCTCTTGTGTGTCAGGAAATGAGGATGGCACAAGGCAGGGTTGGGTTCAGATCTTTTGTTCATAGGGTGGCAGTGAGTTGTACTCAACTTGACAGCACCTAACAACAACATTATTTAAGAAGCTGAGCCAATAATGAAGTGATATATAGTTTCCCAGTTCGTGCTAGCAGTGGTAGTAGGTTGAGTGGGAGATCTGCTCTCATTTGGTTCCCTCTAAGATTACTTCAGAGGCAAAGATAATGAAGCTTTGTTCCGTATACTTAGGGCATGTTGGTAGGAAAGGTTATTCCTTGGACAGAGACATCCTGCTAGGAAAGGTGGAGGGTCAACAAAGGAGAGAAAACCCTCAACCAGGTGGATTCACACAGTAACTGCAACGATGGGCTTGAGTGTGTAAGATTGTGAGGATAGCCCAGGATAGGACAGGGTTTATAGGGTCACGATGAGTCATACTCAACTCAACAACACCTAACAACAGCAACAAGATTCTAGGCGATTTTATCTTATACCTTAAAAATCTTACTTTCTAGCTTTTCTATATTTAACATGCATTCTTGTCATTCAATCATTGAGAGTGCTTATTCTAAGCCATTTCACACAAGGAATTATTCAATGTGCATTTACTTTGTTAAACACTATCCTGGGTGGTAGTGATGAATCATGGAATGAAACAGAAATAGATTCCTGCCCTCCTAGAACTTACACTCTCTAAGAGGAGATAACAAGAAGCAATAAACAGAAGACATTTAAAAATATCTAACTCCTGTTGGAAGATGATGAAAACAGGAGAAGTGAAGCTAAGCAATGTGACCAAGAATATTACAGGGGTGGAATATGTGGAACTTTTTAAGTAGGATGACTCCGAAAATTCTCATTGAGAAGGAATCTGAATAAAGACTTAAAGAATACGCAAAAATATTTTTAAAAGATTCATTCTGAAATTAAAAAATAAATTCTCTTCTTAAAAAAATATGCGGGGTTATGATGTGATGGCCAAAAGATTACAGAAAGTCCAAATTTTTCTTTTGGGAATGAAGCTCACTGAGATTGGATACAATCCAAAGGAAAACATACCTAAGACAGGACGGGAATTCTTTACAAATAATGGTGCGCATTATTAAAGAAAATTTCTTTGATCTCTTGTTAATTTAAAACTCTTGATCTGATGGAATAAGAAATCACATTTCAGTATTCTGTGTGAAGATTAAAGGATTAGAGGACTTGAAGTACAAGGCTCTTAAAATACACAAATGTAGAGGGGTGCTTGTAGCATTATGTGCCTAAATGAAATCTTGCGCTTAACATTATTGTTTTCATACAAGTTAAAATGTATGGCCCCTGATGACTGAATCGAAGCCCCATTGCGCTAGAAGATATGGAGTTGATGTAAACATCTGAATTTCTAGTACCTTTAGAAAGATTTTGCTGTGTTCCTAGTGAAATGCTATTTCCTAAGTAAGTCTTATATGCCCAAATGTTACTAAATATATTAACCATGGATCATAATTTCCAATTACACAGCTCAAACTTATTACATAGCTGACCCTCCAGTGGGTTTTGAGTAGACTGTAAATCACATGGAAGATTTCTCATCTTTCTCCCTCTGAGCCACTAATGGATTCAAACTAGCAGAACAAGTCCCTATAGACTATGTCACTAGAGATCATAATGACCTTGAAAGTTCCTGCTGTTCTTAGAGTCACCTAGCACGAATAGTAACACTGTGAACAACAGATTGGAACCTTGACCTATTATGTGCCATCATCACGATGTCAGATCTGCTCAAGCCATTGTCATGTTAAAGTCATTATCTCCTCAAGGGCCAGACTGTCTTTCTCTGACCCTCAAACTTTCCCAGAATGATGTCTTCTCCCAAGGACTAGCCCATCCTGAAAACTTGTCCCAAGTATGTGAAACTGAATTTTACCATCTTTGGCTCTAAAAAGCACTCTAATTACATTCCTTCAAGACAGATTTTTTTTTTTCAGTCATCAAAGTCAGAAATTCTTCTTCTCACATCTCTATTCAATGTGCAACTTTCGGATGCAAAATGAAAATACAATGGCTTGAATCAGACACAATTTAGTCTTTAAACATGTATCCTTGCTTTTTAGCACTTTGGAGAAGTTCTTAACAGCAGATTTCCACAATACAACATGGCATGATTTCTGTGGGTCCAAGTAAAATTAAAATTTTGACAAATTCAGTTTTTTCCCCCCACCTCTCATGATATTGCCTGCTGGTCCAGTGGTGAGGGTAAGTGTTTTCTTGGTGTTGAGATATAACCCATATTGAAAGTTAGTCTTTGATCTTCTTCAGCAAGTATTTCAAGTCGACTTTACTTTCTGCAAGCAAGACTGTGTCATCTTCTTAATACAGGTCGTTGATGAATCTTCCAACAATCCTGTTGCCACAGACTTTTTCATATATTGTTGTTGTTAGATGCGACAGAGTTGAGTACAACTCATAGTGACCCTATGAACAATAGATCTTAAGCTTAACCCTATACTGTGCCATCCTTAACATACTTAGGGCTTTCTGCAAAAGGTCAAGGACTGCAGCCTTCAATATAGATTGAAGCTCAACATCAAGAAAGCAAAGATTCTCACCACTGGGATGATGGGCAGCATCATGATAGATGAAGAAAAGTTTGAGATTGTAAACAGCTTTAGTTTGCTTGGTTTCACAATCAACACTCTTAGTACCAGCAGCCAAGAAATCTAAAGATGAATTGCATTGGGAAATTCTACTGTCAGGGACCCCTCCAGAGTACTGAAGAGCAATGATGTCATTCTGGAGACTAAGGTGTACCTGATCCAGGACATGATCTTTGCAATTACTTACTATGCCTCAGAAGGCTGGACAATGACTAGGCATGATAGAAGGATAACTGATGCCTTTGAGCTGTGATTCTGAAGAAGAGTATACATACATACAATATCATGAGAGGTGGGGGGAAAAAACTGAATTTGTCAAAATTTTAATTTTACTTGGACCCACAGAAATCATGCCATGTTGTATTGTGGAAATCTGCTGTTAAGAACTTCTCCAAAGTGCTAAAAAGCAAGGATACATGTTTAAAGACTAAATTGTGTCTGATTCAAGCCATTGTATTTTCATTTTGCATCCGAAAGTTGCACATTGAATAGAGATGTGAGAAGAAGAATTTCTGACTTTGATGACTGAAAAAAAAAATCTGTCTTGAAGGAATGTAATTAGAGTGCTTTTTAGAGCCAAAGATGGTAAAATTCAGTTTCACATACTTGGGACAAGTTTTCAGGATGGGCTAGTCCTTGGGAGAAGACATCATTCTGGGAAAGTTTGAGGGTCAGAGAAAGACAGTCTGGCCCTTGAGGAGATAATGACTTTAACATGACAATGGCTTGAGCAGATCTGACATCGTGATGATGGCACATAATAGGTCAAGGTTCCAATCTGTTGTTCACAGTGTTACTATTCGTGCTAGGTGACTCTAAGAACAGCAGGAACTTTTAAGGTATACATAGACTGTTAGGAGAACACACAGGTTTGTCCTGGAGAGGGTAAGACCAGGCTGCTCCTAGGAGGCAAAGATTCTGAAGCTCAGTCTGACATACTTTGGACATGTTGCAAGGAAGGACAAGTCCTTGGAGAGGGACATCATGCTTGGGAAGGTGGAAGGACAGTGCAAGAGAGGAAAACCTTTGATGAGATGGATTGACTAAGTAACTAGAGTAATGTAGGTAGGTGTGTCAGAGTCAATAAAGTTGGCTGAGGATAGAGCAGGGTCTAGGGCTGTTGTACATAGAGTCACTATGAGTTGCAAATGATTCAATGGCACATAACAACAACATTGTTATAGTCACTGTGTCAATCCAGTTCCCTGAGTCTTCCTCTCTTTTGCTGACCCTCCACATTTCCAAACATGATTTCTTTTTCCAAAGAATGACCCTCCTAACAACATGCTCAAAGTATGTGAGACAAAGTTTCATCATCCTCACCTCTAAGGAGAACCCTAGTTGCACTTTCTCAAAGATATTTGTTTTTTATTCTGGAAGTTCAAGGGATATTCAGTACTCTTTTCCTACACCATAGCTCAAAGGGACTTCTATCATCTTTGTTGTTGTTGTTGTTATGTGCTGTCAAGTTGCCCAGGACTCATACTGCACAATAGTTGTGAACCTTGACCTATCCTGAGCCAATCTCACTGTTTCTGACACATCTGTCCCTATTGCCTTAGTCATTGTGTCAAACCATCTCATCCAGGATCTTATTGTCATGTCTAGTCATTGTCAAACTTTCAGATGCATAGCAAGTACTTGAAAAGATAAAAGCGTAAATGACGTGCACTTTAGTCTTTAAACTGACATCAAAACTCATCAGTACTTTGTAGAGGTTCTTAAGAGCAGACTTTCTGAATGCAAAACATCTATTTTTTTACTCCGTGTACCAAGTATACTTCTTCGTCTTTGTTATTGTTGTGTGCCATTGAGTCAGAACCAACTCATAACTGACCCTTCAGTGTGTTTTTAGAGGAAGTAAATAGCTTGAAAAGATACAGTACATATTTCTCCACAGAACAACCGGTAGATTTCAGTCGTGTGCTTTGGGAATTATAGTGCAGCTTCTTATCGCTAGGCCACCACAGCTCCCTAATTCATAATGTAGTAAGTAATATATACCCTAGTATTCTTGGCCAAAACAGACCATCATTAGTGTGTACATATAAATACAGAAGCTAACATATATCTGCCACTTTTACTTTATTTAATTTGAGGCTGTGGCATATACAGCTACAAAGATCTATTTAAACAAAGCTCTGGTGGCCTAGTGGTAAGAATCCCAAAGGATTCAATACAAATTCACTAGCTGCTCCATGAGAGAAGAATGGGAAATCTCCTTCCATGTGATTAACTCTCTCTGAAAACCCACTGAAGGGTCAGCTATGAGACATAGTACACAACAGCAACAATAACATTCAAGCAAAACATTGCTGAAGATTATCCAAAACCTCCTATAACTAGCTTAGATAAGAATAGACTCTGGCCCTGGGGATATCATTGCTGATGGCCAATGGAGCTTGGCAAAAAGTATAGACTACGAGAAGGATGTCTATTTGCATTTTATTGACTATGCAAAGGCATAGTGGATCACAACAAATTTTGGCTAACCTTGAGAAGAATGGGAATACCAGACTATTGATTGTGCTCATGTGAAACCTATACCTAGACAGAGAAGCTGTTGTCTGAACAGAGCAAGGGAACAATGCATGGTTCAAAATAAAGAAAGGAGTGCATCAGGCATGTATGTCTTTTCCGTACCTTTTAATTCTATATGCTGACAAATTACTTGAGAGGCTGGATTTTATGGAAAGGACTGTGGTGGAAGACTCATCAACAACCTATATTGTGCGGACGACACAACCTTGCTCACTGAGACCAAGGAAAACTTGAAGCACTTGCTGAAGACTACAGGTTTCAATACAGACTACATTTTAACATCAAAAGAAAACAAAGATCCTAACCACTATTACATTAGGCAGCATTATGATAGATGGAGAAAAGACTGAAGTTGTCAATGATTTCAGCTTGCTTGGATCCAAAATTAACACCTTTGATACAAGTAGTGAGGAAATCTAAAGATAAGTTTCATTGAGAAAAATCTGCAATCAAGAACCTCTCCAGAGTACTAAATAGCAACGATGTCAGTCCAAAGACTAAGGTGTTCTTGATCCAAGCCATAGTCTTCCCAGTTGCTTGCTAGGCACCAGAGAGATGGACAATGACAAAGAATGGCAGAAGAAGAATCAATGCCCTTTAGTTGTGGAGCTGGAGAAGAATACTGAACATACTATGTATTTCCAAAGGAAAAAGAAAGTCTGTCCTGGAAAGGATGAAACTGGGTTGCTCCTTGGAGGCAAAGATTTTTAAACTCTATTTTACATACTTTAGGCAAGTTGTCAGGAGGGACAAGTCCTTGGAGAAGGACATCATGCTTGGAAGAGTAGAAGACTGGCACAAGAGAGGAAGACTCTGGATGAGCTGGAGTGTTGAAGACAATGTGATATTGGCTTTGGAAAGGGCAAGGTTCAGAGCTGTTGTTCATGGGATCATTACGAGTCATAGCCAACTCAGTGGCACAGTAATAATAACAACAATAATAATCATTATAAAATATATTCCTGGTATTCTCTGCTTTTGTCCAAGGTCTATCTTACATCAGCAATGCTATCCCTCATGCCACGACCTTTTCTGAATCCAGCCTGAATTCCTCGCAGTTTTCTGTTGATATGTTGTTCTAGTTGAATGATCTTCAACAAGATTTTATTTACATATGATATTAATCTTGTTTGATCATTCTCACTCTGTTGGATCATCTTTTTGGAATGGGAATAGATATTGATCTCTTCCACTCTTTTGGCCAGTGTTGCAACTTGAAGTTTAAGATACTCTTCAAATCTTTCAACTTGAGGAATGCTGAGTGTACTTTCTTCCCTTTTGGTTTTCTATCTTGAGCTGTTGGCATATTTCACTAAAAGTATTTCTCTTCAGGAACTGCTCTTGAATGTCTTCCAACCAGCTTTCTTAGTTTAGCATTTCTAACCTTCGTTTAAGCCTTTATAGGTTCTAATTCAAATTTCAGAATATCATTTAACATCCATTATGTCTTCTTTCTTTCTGTCTATGTAATAACCTTTGCCTTTCTTCATGGATGATGTCATCCCACATTTTATCTGATTTTCATTCATTTAGAGTTCAAGGCATCAAATCTATTCTTGAAATGATTTGATTATTTTTAAATCTAGGTGGGATAAACTAAAGGTTATATTTTGGCCTTTTTTTACTTTTTTTAAATTTTCTTCAGCTTTAATTTGAATTTGCATATGAGTAACTATTGATAGACATCCTTTTTCACAATCACAACAAATTATGAATGACATCAAGAACAATGGGAATCCCAGAACACTTGACTGTATGCATGCAAAGCCTATACTTAGATCAGAAAGCTGCTCTGCAAACAGAGCAGGGGAACACTGCATGTTTCAAAATCAAGAAAGGAG
Organism: Elephantulus edwardii; assembly: GCF_000299155.1. Classification (NCBI taxonomy): domain Eukaryota; kingdom Metazoa; phylum Chordata; class Mammalia; order Macroscelidea; family Macroscelididae; genus Elephantulus; species Elephantulus edwardii. The sequence continues at coordinate 15,342,519 of NW_006399784.1, forward strand.
TATACACAATACTGCCCTGAAACAGATGAGGGAGAGAATAACTTAAAAGTGATGTGTGATAGGGTATTATGGTTATCACAAGGGTCCACAATTAAGGTTGCATAGTGGAATGTACTTGGGGCTGTGGGAGGGGTGCGGGGGGGGGCGGATTGTGTACCAAAGAGGGAGTTTTACTTTTCAAAGAGAGGAGCGAACTGGGGGGAGGGGGAGGGCTGGGCGGGGAGAGAAGTGCAGCAAAGAATGAATGGAAATCCAAAATCTCTGTAAATGATCATTAAAATGATTTTTAAAAAAAGAAAGAAATTTAATTCTATAACAGAATAATTTTAATTTCTTGTGATGTGAGTTGTTTCAGAATTTGGCCCATATTATAAACTGTGGGAAGCAATACTTATAGTTAAAAGACAAGGCTTTGGGACCTTATGAATTGCATATTAAAATTTCTGACCTGCCATTTAAAAAAAAAAGGAGTGAGTGCATCAAGGATGCATCTTTTCTTCATGCCTTTTCAAACTATATGCTGAACAGATAATTTGGGAGACTGGAGTATAAAAGAAAAATGTGGCATCGGGATTGGAGGAAGGCTCATTAACAACCTATGTTGTGCAGATGACAACTTTGCTCACCAAGATTGAGAGGACTTGGAGCATTTTCTGCAGAAGATCAAGGACCACAGCATTTAATATGATTGCATAACAATATCAAGAAATTTTGGCCAATTAGCACTATGGTGAGAGATGGAGAAAAGATTGAAGTTGTGAATGATTTCATCTTGCTTGGATCCACAATTAGTACTCTTGTCACTAGCAATTAGAAAACCCACAAATAAGTTTCTCTGGTAAACTCTGCTGTTAAGAACCACTACAAAGTGTTAAAAAGTAATGATGTCAGTCTAGAAACTAAGGTGTGCCTCTTTCAGGCTATAGTCTTCTCAATTGTTTTAATGCATCTGAAAGCTGGACAATGACCAGGGTGATAGAAGAACTGAAGTCTTTGAGTTGTGGTGCTGGAGAAGAGCATTGAATATACTATGGACTGTCAAGAGAAAAAACAGATCTGTCCTAGAGGGGGTGAAAACAGATTGCTCCTTGGAGTCAAGGAATTTTAACTTTGCCTGACGTACTTTGGGCACATGGCCAGAAGGGGCCAGTCCTTGGATGAAGACATCATGCTTGGAAGTGTAGATGGTCAGTTCAGGACAGGAAGATCCTGGATGAGATGGATTAACACAGTGACTGTTGCAATGGGCCCAGGTGTGTCAAAACATGTGAAGTTGGCCCAAAATAGGGCAAGATTCAGAACCATTGCTCAGAGGATTGCTATGATTTATAGTCAACTTGATGACACATAAGAACAACAACAAATATTGATAACATGGAGAGAAAAATTGAGAATCATCAAGCACTTAATTGTGATCAGGAGAAACCTATTCTTAGACCAAGAAGGAGTTGCCCCAACAGAACAAAAGAACACTGAATGGTGTAAAATCAGAAAAGGTGTGCATCAGATATATCTCCATTCTCCATACCTATTCAGGGTGTATCAAGATCCTGGATTATAAGAAGAAAAGAGTGGTATAAAGATTGGAGGAAGGTTTCTCAACAACATGTGTTATGCAGATGACACAACCTCACATCCAGAAAGTGAAAAAGACTTGAAATATTTGCCACAGTAATAAAAGACTAAAACCTTCAATATGACTTACATCTCAATATTAAGAAAATAAAGATTCTCACCAGTGGACCAATAGGCAACATCTTGATGGAGAAAAGACTGAAGCAGTCAAGAAATCAATAGATGTGTTGCATTGGAGAAATCTGCTGTCACGGTCCTCTCCAAATACTTAAGAGCAAGTCAGTTTAAAGACTAACACACACATGATTTTAGCCATGGTATTTTCAGTTGTTTCCTATGCATTTCCTTCCTGAAGTTGAACAATGAATAAGGATGACCAAATAGAATTGGTGCTTTTGAATTGTGATATTGGAAAAATATATTGAATATTTCATGGACTGCCAAATGAACAAACAGATCTTTCTTATGGGAAGTACAACCAGAGTGTTGCCTGGAGCAAAGATGGTACAAGTTAATTTTACATATTTTGGGTATGTTATCAGGAGGGGACAGTCCTTGGAAAAAGACATCATGCTGGGAAAAATTAGAGTCAGCAAAAGAGAGAATGACAAGATGACCCTCAAAGGAACTGATGGTAACAATAGCAATGTGCTTGAGTATTTTGGAGATTGTAAGAACAGTAAAGGATAAGGCAAAGTTTAGAACTGTTGTTTTTACGGTTGCTATGAGTCATAGTTGACCCACTGGCACCTAAGAGCAACTACAGTCACTATAAGGGGAGTTCTGGTGGAGAAGTGCAGAAGGATAGCTTTACATAGCTAACTCAAAGGTGGCACCTATCTGATAGTTTGAGTCAGCCAACTGAGCCTTGAAATAAAGATGGGCAATCTCCCCGAGAATTTATAGCCTTAAGAACCTGGGGGAAGGTCAGTTATGAGTCAGTTCAAGCTCAATAGAAATGAAAGAAAGAATCTTTGGGAAGATTTCAAAGGGAAACTTTGTAGCTCAGGAATTATGGGATTCAGCTGATCAGCAAAGGTGACAAGTTGAAATCTTCTAGACTCTCCTCAGAAGAAAGATGAGGTAGTCTTCTTTTGTGAAAATTCATAGCCTTGGAAAATCTAGGGCAGTTCTGCTTTGTCCTGTAGGGTCGCTATGAATTGGAATTGACTGGATGAAAATAAGTGTAAGTTTTCTGCTTTTAATGATTATACTACAGTCTCTGGGTGGTATAGAGAGTAAACATGAGCCCTGTTAATCAAAAGGTTGGAAGTTTGAGTACATTCAGAGATATATTGGGAAAATGCCTTATGATCATTGAAAGCTCAATCTTAAGCTAACATATATGACTCACCATGAGTCAGACATTGTTATTACTGCTGTCTTTATGTCAACATTATTATAATGTTGTGTTGTTGTTATGATATACTGTAGAGTTGGATCCAACCCATAGCTGACTCTCGGTGGGTTTTCAAAAGCAGTTAATCACTCACAAGCAGATTGTCCATCCTTTTCCTGTAAAGCAGCTGGTAGATTCAAACCGTGTACCTTGGGGATTGTAGCACAGCTTCTTGTCACAAGGCAACCCAGAGCTCTCAATCATAATAACAGTCTTTTTAAATTCTATGAATCAATCTAATTCTGCCCTACATTATGAATGAAAAATACTTCAATATTATATCTATTACAATGTGTTGTCTTTGTTCTAGGAAAAGACCTTACATATGATATTTTATTAAATCAAAGCATCTTATAGTAACTCTCACTTACAAATGGAAAAAACCATCATAAAGTAACTTTCCCTGGATCACAGAGCAACAACACTGGAGAGGAACTCTTACACGATTAACCTGACTCTAATGTCTGTGTTCATTGCTTTTCACTCAGTATACTAAGTCCTCTCTTCCTAATTAAAGCCTAATAAATAGTTTAAGCTTTGACTGCCCTTCTCATTCATTCTGTGTACTCTTCAAAGTGCTTAAAAGCAAGGATGTCACATTGAGAATTAAAATGTATCTGACACAAGCCCTGGTGTTTTCAGTTGCCTCATATAAAAACAGAGAATGAAGAAGAATTTATACCTTTGATACAGCGTTAATGAGGAATATTGACTATTCAATGGATTTCCAAAAGAGATATAAATCTATTTTTTTAAAAGAAGTGCAGCTAGAACATTCCTGAAAAACAAAAATTACAAGACTTTCTCTCTTATACTTCGAGCAAGCTCTAAGGACAGACCAGTCCCTCAAGAAGACAGCACGTTTGGCCAAGTTGACTGACAACGATGGGATGAATTGACAGTGATGGCCACAATGGGCTTAAGAATAGCAGCTATTGTGAGCATGGTGCAAGATCTGGCAGTGCTTCCTTCTGTTGTACATAAGGTCACTATGAGTCTGAACCAACTTGACATCATCTAACAACAACTAATTCTCTCAAACTTTTCATCACAGTCCCTAATCCTCACAATTTTTCCACATACATGGTGGGTCCCCCAACCTTTTGCTAGATTAATTGTTCTAACTTTTCTCTATAATAGTCTAGTGATATCTCCATAGTTCAATGTCCATTTTATAAAGTGTCAGATAGTGAACAGATTTTAGACCAGGCTCTAATCATTAGTCTAGTCTTCAGAATTGACATAAATGTACACAATGGTTGCTTTCCATATCCCGCTTTCTCCCTCATAGTAAAATCATCAGATGAGGCACAAAAAGAGCTTGGAATTATCTGGGATTGATGCTCAGCTCAGCTTTTGCCCTCTGTAATCTTGCAGGATCATACAAACTCTTCAGTGTCTAATATCCTAGGCAAACATATGGCATAAAAAAATTCTTCCTGAGGGGCCCTTTAGAGTAGTTAGAGAAGATCTTCGCCCTGAAACCTACAGCATCCCTTTTCATCAGGAAGTAGCTAAGAGAATATGCCATCCCCTTTTCCTTATGAATCAGGGTTAAGTCTCTCTCAAGGAGGAGTGACAGGGAATGGCAAAGGACACACTGACAAAGGAGATTAATCAGAACTGGCGTAGACAAACACTGTGGCAATTGGACAATTAAAACAGACTTTCAAGGGGGGGGAATGAAGAATGAACTGGGTAGGAGGGTAGAGAAAACAGTGCAACAATGAATGAATGAAAACCCAAAATCTCTGTAAATGTTCATTAAAACTAATAAAATAAAAAAAAGTAAAATAAAAAAATACAAAAAAAATCTTTCTGAAAATATACATATAACAGTAGAACCTGGACATTTGAAAGTCTTTTTCTTTTTATTTCACTACCCTGTGTCTTTTGTGCCTCCTTTGACAATAAAACACTTTCCTACCTCCTAAGAATTGGCTGGGAGTCCCTTGGTGATGAAAATGAGTACTCAGCTGCTAACTAAAAGACTGATAGTTCAGGGCCACCCAGAGGCAACTCAGAAGAAAGGCTTAGCAATCTACTTCTGAGAAATCAATCACTGAAAATACTGAGGAGCTCATTTCTACTCTTTATACACACTTGGGGCCCCCTAAGACAAATCAGCTTACAGCAATCGGTTAAAAACAGTTTATAACGGTGACTGGAACACTGCATGTGGTTTCCTTAGGACATCATGTACCAGTTAGTCATTATCTGCCTGAAAGCACAATAGTACAATAGGTTCAAGACATCTTTCCTGCCTTTCTTATCTTTAGTCAATGTGTCAAATGTACAAACTCCAAAGAGTAATTTCAAATGAAGTTAATATAATGGAGAAAAAGCTGTGCAAATCACAAAAATCTTTCAAATAAATTCTAAGTTTCTACTAAATACCATTATTTGGCTTTGGTACACTTTAATCCCTCTAATTCTTTCTTTAAAATAGTATAAAATTTGTGTCCATAAAAGGTCCCAGATAGAACACTTTAATGGTTTAAACACTACTACCGAAATGCCACAGAGCTGTGGTAGTCTTTCTTAAAAAAGGTATTTGATATGAATAAGTCACTGATGGTTCAAAATGCAGTCATTCACTCTCCAGCCTCATTTCTATCACCATGTCTGTATTTTCTGACTTCCTCATTGCTTCCAATGTTTACATTCCAGTTACCAATAATTATTAGCACATCTTGTTTGATCCTTTTTAGATTAAAAAGTTAGTAGAAATCCTCTATTTCCTCCTCTTTGGCTTTAGCCAATGGTGGATATATTTGAATAATACTCATGTTAACAGATGTTCCTTACATGCATGTGGATAGTATTCTTTCACTCACAACATTGTATTTTAGGATTGTTATTGTTAGGTGCCATTGAGTACAACTCATAGCAACCCTATGAACAACAGATCTGAACACTGTTCTATTCTGTGACATCCTCACAGTTCCTGACACACTAGAGCCCATTGTGGCAGTTATGGCATCAATCTACGTGGTCAAGGGTCTTTATCTCATTAGTCTTCACCCTTCCTAGCATCATGTCCTTCTCCAAGGAATAGCCCCTATAGCAATATGCCCAAAGTATGTGAGGTGAAGCCTTATCATTCTTACCTCCAAAGAGCACTCTAGCTGCACCCTGTCTGAAATATATTTGTTTGTTTCTTTGGCCATCCTTTGGATGTTCAGTGCTCTTCTCCAACATCACAGCTCAAAGGCATCGATTCTTCTTCTGTCATCATTATTCATTATATAGCTCTCAGATGCACAGCAAATGATCAGAAAGACTATGACCTGAATCAGACAGGCCTTAGTCCTCAAACTGACATCATTACTCCTCAATAATTTGGAGAGGTCCCTAAACATAGACTTTCCAAGTCCAATATGTCTCCTTATTTGCTTTGAGCTTTGGTGTTGGAGAAGAGTGCTGAGGGTACCATGTACTGCTAAGAAAACAAATAGATTCATCTTGGAGAGGGTTAAACCAGGCTGCTTCTTGGAGGCAAGGATTCTGAGACTTCGTCTGACATACTTAGGTCATGTCGTAAGGAGAGACCAGTCCTTGGAGAGGCACATCATGCATTGGAGTGTGGAGGAACAGCGCAGGAGGGGAAGGCCCTCTGGGAGGTGGACTGATTCGGTGACTGGGGCAATCGGGATGAGTGTGTCGGAGACAATGAGATTGGCACAGGACAGAGCAGAGTTTAGAGCTGTTGTACATAGGGTGGTTATGAGTCGCAAGCGACTCGACAGCACATAACAACATTTGCTAAATGCTGGCATTAAGGGTATTAATAGTGGATCCAAGCAAGATGAAGTTGTTGACAGTTTCAATCTCTTCTCCATCCATCATGATGTTGCTTATTGGTCCAGTGGTAAGAATCTTTGTTTTCTTGACAATGAGATGTAGTTAATGACCTGACTTACCATCTGTGTGGCCTTTGCCTCTCTGGGACTGAGTATTTTTATTTGTAAATTGGTGACAATAACTACCTGGCATATGTTATCTTTATTATAGATCTATTTTCTAATCTTCAGAGCTCCATTTGCTGGTGATTTGTAAGGCCATATCATTCAGGCTCCTGAGTCTTCTCAATTCATGGTTGGTTTTATTTTAAAGAAGACACTAACAGTAGAATGGACTTAGAAAGATTTGGGGTATGGCAGGAAAAACTGGATAAATTATGTATATGGTATTGAAACAGATGAGGGAAAGAACAGATTAGAGGTGATATATGATTGAGTATTATGGTTAGCACAGGAGTCCAGAATTAAGGTTGCATAGAGAAGGGGACTCGGGGTGGGGGGTGGGGGGAACGGATGTGGGAATTGTATAGTAATGAAGGAATATTTTATTTTTACTTTTCTTTTCGGAGGGGGGAGGGAGTTGGTGGGGAGGGGTGGGCAGGGAGAAAAGTGCGGCAATGAATGAATGGAAATCCAAAACCTCTGTAAATGTCTATTAAAATTAATAATAAAAAGGGGGGGGAAAGAAGATATGAGGATTTTAACTCCTGTTCTATCCCTGTTTTGCAAGACTCTTTCATGATTGCACTTCAGATTGAACAATCTCTCCATGGTCTCAGCCCTGAGAACACTCAGGCTTGGAACACTGTTTCTCTCCTCTCCACCTTCAGAGAGCTGATAATGACCACACTACTGCTAAAACTCTCAAGCACTCATTATTGATTCCCTTTATCTTGTCCAAAAGTCCAGTAAAATCTTTATATGTTAACACTTCAAGAAAGTATTTTGGAGAATATGTGCCCAGTAGGTCATTTGGTTTCTTGACTGCTGCTTTCGTTGGTACTGGTCTAAGTAAAATTAAATTCTTGATAACTTCAAACTTTTCTCCATTTATCATGATATTGCTCTATTTATGAGAAATTTTCATTGTTAAAGAGTGATCCATACTAAACGATCTATATAGTCTCCAAGCTTCATCAGTAAGTGCTTCAAGTCTTCTCTATTTTCAGCAAATTCATTAATATATTACAGGTTGTTAGAGTCTTCCTACAAAGTTGTTGTTGTTGTTGTTGTCTACCATCAAGTCAGAATCAACCCAGATCTGATCCCCCAAAAGGTTTTCAGAGACAATTAGTCACGCAGGAGGAGACTGTCCATCCTTATCCTATAGAGCAGCTAGTGGCCTCAAACTGTGAGCATTTGGGATTGTGGTGCAGCTTCTTGCCAGTAGGCAACCAGAGCCTTCCTGCAATACTGACACCTCATTCTTCTTCATATACTTCCGGTTTCTCACTAAATGGATTTAACAAGTATATAAAATAACACAACATACAACATGAGAAGGAGCCAATGGTAAAGAAGGAGGAAGCAGAAGCTAGACTGAAGGAATTAGCAAAAATTAAGGCCCTAGAAATCAATGTGATACCAATTGACTTGTTTCAGTTAATAGATGCAGCCCTGGATGTGTTCACCCATCTATGCCAGGAAATTTGGAGGACAGATTCCAATGGGTTGAAAGAGGTCAATATTTGTCCCTATTCCCAAGAAAGGTGATCCAACACAATGTGAAAACTATCACACAATATCATTAAGATCACATGCAACTCGAGTGAGGTAGAGAAGCCAGTTCTGGAAAGGAAATCCAAGACTTGTTGGTTTCCCATCAGGTACTTTGGGGGGATCACTGCTATTTGGCCCTTTGCCCACCACAGGCCTCAGGACATAAGGAAGCACAAATATACAGGTCCTTCACAAAACATTGCTGTACTCTTGGTCACTATAGAGTGACAACGACCTAACATCTACTAATAAGAAAAGACATATAATGTCAAGAAAACAACACCCTGCCTCAGTTATCATGAAAAGACAAAAGAACCTTTATCCTTAAAAAGCACACATAATGAATAACCCAAATAAAGAGAACCAGAAAAAAATATGTTGATTTGGAGTTGTTTGAATAGCTACAAGAATATGTAAATGGTGGAAGAAGCAATTAAGAAAGCAAATACCCCAGAGACAACAGTCCAGAAGAAATATATTGATGAGAAGCAACTTGAACAGGTACGGAAGAAAGTGCAAAAGATGGAAGAAGGAATTGATAGTACAGATAAAGAGGTACAAGAACTTAAAAATCATCACATGACAGAAAGGATAAAGCCAACACAGTACTAAAAATAACAGAAGAGCATACAAATGCAATCCAAAATGTTGTTGTTGTAATGTGCCATCGAGTCACTTGAGACTCATAGCGAACTTATGTACAATAGCCCCAAAACCTGCTCTATCCTGTGCCAACTTTACTATCTCTGACACAGCTATCCTCATTACCCGAGTCACTGAAACAATCATCTCATCAATGGTCTTCCTCTCTTTCTCTGTCCCTCCACACTTCCAAGCATGATCTCTCTCTCCAAGGACTGGTTCCTCATTGAAATATGCCCAAAGTATGTCAGATGAAGCCTCAGAATTCTTGTCTCTAAGGAGCAGCCATGTTTCACCCACTCTAGGCCAAACCTGTTTTGTTCTTCCGGCAGTCCATGGTATATTCTACACTCTTTTCCAGTACTACAGCTCAAAGGAATCAATTGATATTGTTGCTCTTTAGCACTCTGAAGAGGTCCCTGACAGCTGACTTTCCAATGCAATTCTTCTCTTGATTTTCTGGCTGAATTGCAATCCAGAATATTAAGACCAAAATGGCAGAAGTGTCCAAAGTAGAAATGAAGAGATGGAACATAGAGTTGGAAGACAAAAAAGCCTCACTGAAAACATACTAGAAAAAAAAATCTGAGATGAGACAGAAATAAAATGAAGAAAATATTAGTCATGTGGGATGGCATCAAACAGAATAGCATATGAATGATTAGAATTCCCGAACAGAAGAATGAAAGGAAAATAACTGAGAAAATTGTGGGAAAAGTCTGAGAGGAAAACTTCCCAGGTATTTTGGAAAACAGGGAAATCCACATTCAAGAAGCACAGTGAACACCAAATAGACTAGATCCAAAAAGAAAAACATCAAGACATAACATAGTCTAATTCTCCAAATTAAAAGATAAGGATAGAATTCTAAAAGCAGCAGGAGCGGGGAGAAGGAAGAGTCACCTACAAAGGGAAAGCAATTAGATTAGGATCTGATTTCTCTACAGAAATCATGTGAACTAGAAGAGAAAAGGGGTGGCATATACAAAAAGTTGAAAGAAGACAACTGCCAGCCAAGAATCCTATGCTCAGCAGAGTTCTCCATCAAATATCAAGGAGAAATGAAATCCTTTGCAGAAAAGAAGGAACTTAAGTAATTAGTGAAAACAAGAATAAACTAAAAATTTTTTAATAAAAGACATTTCAAGTGAAGTCCTTCACACAGAGATGCCAAAGAAAAGTGAATGGACCATAAAAAAACAGAAAAAGAAACCCAGCAAAATGGCAAAAATAGAACCTTGTCTGACAATAATCACACTTAAAAAATTTTAAAAAATAAAAAAATAATCACAAGAATTGACTAAATGTACCAATTAAGAGAAAAAGAGGAGCAGAATGGATTTAAAAAAAAAACAACCCATCAACATGTTGCCTATAAGAGACACATCTAAGAAAAAAAGAAAAAGAAAGACTCAAAATCAAAGGTTGGGAAAAAAGTATACCAAGTAAATGGAAACCTTAAAAAAGGCACATGTGGCAATACTAATCTCTGATAAAATAGATTTCAGAATGAAAACCACTATAAAAGATAAGGAAGGGCATTACTTACTGACTAAAGGCAAAATAGATCAAGAGGACATAACCTTGGTCAATATTTATGCACCAAATGATAAACTTGCAAAATACATAAAACAACGGTTAACAGAATTGAAGAAAGAATTAGACAGAACCACTATAGTAGTAGGAGATTTCAACATACCACTATAACCAAAGGACAGGTCAACCCAAGAGAAACTCAACAAAAATACAAAAGACCTAAACTAAACAATCAGCCAACTCGAACATGTGGATGTATTCAGGGAATTGCACCCATTCAAAATTCAATTCACTTCCTTCTCAAGTGCACAGGGTACATTCTCCAGAACTGATAATGTATTAGGACACAAAGCAAACCTCAACAAATTCAAAAACATTGAAATACTGCAAAGATTCTTCTCAGATCACAATGCCATAAAACTAGAAATTAACAACACGAGGGTAAAGCTTACAAAATCATACATGTAGAAGCGAAATAATTCTGTGCTAGAACATTATTGGGTTATTAAAAATACCAAGAATGAAATTTAAAAGTTCCTTGAAACAAATGAAAGTGAAAATACAACATAGCTCTGGGATGCATGTAAGGAAGTTGTCTAGAGGCAGTTCATAGCAACAAGCACACACACATAAAAATGGAAGAAAGAGGAAAATTCAACAATCTAACTCAACACCTTCATCAACTAGAAAAAGAACAACAATCTAATCACACAGCCTCTAGAAGAAAAGAAATTATGAGGATAATTATGAGAATAAGATATGAAATCAATGAGATAGAAAGCAGAAAAACAATTAAAACCATCAAAAAGACCAGGAGCTGGTTTTTCAAGAGTCAATAAAATTGATAAACCACTGGCAAATTTAACAAAAGAAAAGAAAGAAAAAAAAAGACACAGATAACTAGATTTAGAAATGATAGAGATGACATCACAGCAGAACTAGATGAAATTAAATTGATAATATCATAATTCTATGAAAAGCTACATTCTGATAAATTTGAATACCTACATGAAATGAACAAATACTTTGAAACCATGCCCTAGCCAGATTGACAAAGAGAGATATAGAACATGTGAACAGACCCATCACAAAAGAAGTTCGAAGGTCATAAAAATACTTCCCCATAAGAAAAGTCCTTGACCAGATGGCTTTGCAGCTATATTCTAACAAACATTCAGAGAGGATCTATCACCAATTCAACTTAAACTATTTCCAAAAAATTGAAAAAAGAAGGAACACTCCCATTCTCTAAAGGAAGCATAGCCTTAATACCAAAATCAGGCAAAGATAAGAGGTATCCAAATTGGCAAAGAGAAGGTAAAATTATCTCTATATACAGATGATATGATAGTATACTTAGAAAACCCTAAACACTCATTAAGAAAACTACTGGACATAGTTGACCAATTCAGGAAAGTGGAAGGCTAAAAGATCATCATACAAAAATCAGTTGGATTTCTCTACAGTGACTATAGAATGGGAGCTAAGAAAAATAATATCCATCACAATAGTTAATAACAAGATGAAATACTTGGAAGTAAATCTAACTAGAAACACAAAAGACATATTTAAAGAAAATTACAAAACATTACTACAAGAAACAAAAAGAATCCTGGAAAAATGGAAGAATATCTAATACTGCTCATGGATAGGAGGACTCAATTGTGAAAATATCAAGCCTACCAATGGCAATCTACACGTTCCATGCAATTCCAATAAAAATACAAATTCCATTCTTTAATGAGATGAAAAAAGTAATTTCCAATTTCATTTGGAATGGAAAGAGATCCCAAAGCACTCCTTAAAAAGGGAAACAAGGTAGGAGGCATCACACTTCCTGATTTCAAATCCTACTACACTGCCATGGTGGTCAAGACAGCATGGTACTGGATTATTGATCAATGCAATAGAATTGAGAATCCAGAAATGAAGCCCTCTACCTATGGTCAACCAATTTTTTACAGAGATGAAATCAGTTAAGTGGGGAAAGAATAGCCTTTTTAACAAATGGTGTTAGCAAAATTGGAGAGTCATCTACAGAAAACTCAAACAAGACCCACACCTCACACCAGACACAAAAACCAACCCAACGTGAATCAAGGACATAGGACTAAAATCAAGGACTATAAACTTCATTAAAATCAAGGACTATAAACTTCATTAGAGAAGTGTTTGGAAGAACACTAGAAGCACTAATCCACAACTTGAACAGTCTTCCAAGCATTCTGAAAAACCCAGGAGGTGATAAAATAGATGAATGGGACATTCTAAGAATCAAATCCCTATATATGTCCTATGTATGTAACTCCAACCGGATAAAAAGGGAAGCCACAGACTGGGAAAAAATATTTGGTAATGACATGTCTGATAAGGGATTTAGATCTACAATTTATAGAATATTAGAATGCCATAAGATAGAGGTAAACAACCCGGTTGCAAAATCTGCACAGGATATGAACAGACACTTCAGCAAAGAAGACATTCAGATGGAAAACAAATACATGAAGAAATGTTAAAAATCCCGAGCTATAAGAGAGATGCAAATCAAAACAACTATGAGATATCATCTCACCACAGTAAGAATAGCAAAATAGCAAACAGAGCAGCAAACAACAAATGTTGGCGAGGTTGTGGAGAAACTGGAACCCTTATTCACTGTTGGTGGGAGTGTAAAATGGTGCAACTACTATGGAAGGTAGTATGGCGCTTTCTCAAAAAGTTGCAATGAGAAATACCATTTAATCCAGCAATTCCACTACTGGGAATATACACTAAAGAAAACAGAACTGCCAACCAAACAGATATAAGCACACTCATGTTTATTACTGATATGTTCACAATAATAAAGAGTTGGAAACAACCCAAGTGCCCATCAACAAAAAAATGGATAGAGAAGCTGTAGTATATTCACAAAATGGAGTATTATGCAGCACTGAAAAACAAAGAACTCATGAAATATAACATGGGTGACCCTGGAGGATATTATTTTGAGGGAAATATCTCAGTCACAAAAAAGAAAAAATACTGAATAATGCCACTGTTATATGGGGGTTGGAGGGAAACAGAAAAGAGGGGATACATAATGTACATGGCATTGAAACAGACAAGGGAGAGAACTGTATAAAAGTAATATATGATTAGGCATTATTGGCATGACAAGAATCCCGAATAAGAGCTGCATAGTAAAGTGGTCTGGGCTGGGGGCACTATAAAAAAAGTGAACTGGGGGCAGGGCAGACAGGAAGAAAAATATGCAACAATAAATGAATGGAAATCCAACTTCTTTATAAACTTTCATTAAAAAAAGAAGCCCCTTCCCCACCCCAGAAAAAAAGAAAGAGTTTGGTACCATTTTTTTCAATTTGCCATTCCTAGCATGGCAGACACTTTCTATTGTTAGGTGCCATAGATCTGATTCCAACTCATAGAGACCCTGTCCAATCCTGAACCAACCTCACAATCTCAGCAATACATAAACGCTTTGTAGTAATCATTGTGTCAATCCATCTCACTGAGCATCTTCCTCTCCTTTGTTGACCCTCCACTTTTCAAGCACAATAGGTTGGCACCTCCTTATAATATGCTCAAATTATGTGAGGTGGATTCTCATCATCCTCCCTTCTAAGGAGAACTCTAGCTTCACTTCTTCAAGGAGATTTTATTGTTCACTTGGCAAGCCATAGTATATACAATATTCTTCAGTATTACCATACTTCTAAGGTATTAAGTCTCTTTGGTCTTCCTTACTGTCCAACTTACCTTTCGCATGTATATGAAATAAAAGAAAATACTATGGCTTATATTGGACACACATTACTCTTTAAACTGACACCTTTGCTTGTTGGCATTTTTTTTAAAAGTCTACAATAAACACTTATGGAAGCAGCAGTCAAGAAATCAAAAGATGTGTTATACCAAGTAAATCTTCTAGACACTTGTTTGGTCTTCTGGCAGTTATAGATATATTCAATATTCTTTGCCAACACCACAATGTATAAAGGCAACCATTCTTCGGTTTTCCTTATTCATTGTTCAACTTTCAGATAAATAGGAAGTAAATAAAAACTCCAAACTTTGATTGGGTGCACCCTCATCTTTAAATTAACATCATTGCACCTCTTCAAAGGTCTATGACAGCAAATTTTGACAATGTGACATGTCTTTTGATTTTTTGACTGGTGCTCCCAAGAGTATTCTATGTGGACCTAAATAAAATTAAATTATTATTAGCTGAAATCTTTTTTCCATCTGTTATAATGTTGCCTATTGGTCCAGTGGTGGGGATTTTTGCTTTCTTCATATTGAGAAACACAACAGCTCTCAAAACTACGCATAATTTATTAAGATCGAAGTTAAATGCCTTTGTATAATCAATAATACACAAATAAACATCTTTCTGCTGTTCTCTGTTTTCAGCAAAGATTCATCTTCTGTCAGCAAGTATCTCCCTCTTTCCATGGCCTCTTCTTAATTCAGTTTGAATTTTTAGTAGTTCCCTGTAGCTATATCCTCCTCCAGATGCTTTGGAATAATTTT
>NW_006399784.1:15358098-15359480 GCF_000299155.1 Elephantulus edwardii
TTGAAACTCAACTCAGAAATCCCTATGTGAGGACATCTTCTGAAACCAAAACTCAGAAAATCCTATGTCAGGACATTTTCCGAAACCAGAACTCAGAAATTCCCATATTAGGATTTTTTCCAAAACCAGAAACTTTATACACCAGTGAACTACTACAACGTCAAACTAATCTCACAACCCCCTAAGACACACTTGCTAAAACCCTGTATAAACGGCCCTAATCCCAACCCCCAATGCTACTCCTCTTGCTGAGTAGCCCAGCCCGCAATAAACTCTGAGAAACGTTTCTACCTCAGCATCGTCCTTGACTTTGATCCAAAACCTTTCAGTTCAGTGTGTTTAGTACAATGATTCTGTATATTTCTTCCCTCTCCATTTAATGCTTCATTTATCATTCAATATTTTGCCCACAAAATCCATCATTATTGCAACACAAGGCTTGACTTTCTTTGGCTCCTTCAGCTTAACAGATGTTGAACATGATCTCCCTTTTTGGTTTCCTAACTCCAGCTCTTTACACATTAAATTATACTATTGTGCTCAGTCTTCTTAAGCTGCTCTTCGAAATCTTCCATTCAGCTCTCTTACTTCACCATTTCTTTCTTTTGCTTTAGCTTTTCTACATTCAAGAGGAATATTCAGAATATCTTTAGAGATTCGTTTATGTCTTTTCTTTCTTTTCATTTTATTGACCTTTTGCTTTATTTCTATATGATGTCCTTTATGTCATCCTGTATCTTGTCTGATCTTGGTAATTAGCATTCAGTGTTTCAAATCTATCATTGACACAGTCTCTAAAATCAGATAGGATAAAATCAAGGTTGTATGTTGGCTCTTGCATACTTGTTTTCATTTTCTCTGCTTGTTCAATTTTAAATGGCAAGTACCAGTTCATTCCAGCTCACTAGTATCTAGAAGCTTTAAAGCATTCCTGTTTCAGAACTTCCAATTTTCTGTGTACATACTTTATTTATTCTGTTTTAATCACTACTAAATATTTGCAGTTGTTTCTTTTCATTTACATCATTGCTGACCTATCTATACCAACAAATGAAAGTCCCAAAAGCTTTATTCCATTCTGATCATTAATATCAAGACTACTCTGAGAATGTGGCCTTCCAAAGTGAGGAGTTTGGCTTTCTTCAGATCTCAGGTAATAATCCACTCTTTTTTTATTATTTAAATGAAATTTTTATTATATATCGATTTACTTACAAAGTTCATATACATTGATTGTCACATCGGATCTTTCCAATTTCCTTTACCCACCCCTCTCCTCACCCATCAAATTGAGGGGCCCTATCATCAACAACCTGTGTTATATAGAAGACATAACCCTGCTTGCTGAAACTGAGGAGAACCCGAAGCGCTTGCTGCAGAAG
>NW_006399784.1:15361255-15363337 GCF_000299155.1 Elephantulus edwardii
CAGTGGTGAGAATCTTTGTTTTCTTGATGTTGTGCTTCAATCCGTATTGAAGGCTGTAGTCCTTGACCTTCTGCAACAAGCGCTTCAGGTCTACTTCAGTTTCAACAAGGAGGGTCATGTCATCTGCATAATGCAAGTTGTTGATAAATCTTCCTCCAATCCTCATGCCACATTCCTCCTCCCAGGTGATCTGTCCTGCATACAGATTCAAAAGGTATGGAGACAGAATACATTCCTGGTAGACACCCTTCCTGTTTTTGAACCATGCAGTATCTCCTTGCTCTGTTCTGACAACTGCCTCTTGTTTGAAGTTATTCTCATGTACATGAAAGTGAGACAATGAATAAGAAAATCTGGAGAATTGATGTCTTTGAATTGTTAAGTTGGCAAAGAATTTTGGTGACCTGCCAAGAGACCAAACATATCTGTCTTGGAAGTGAAGTCAGAGCGCTCCTTAGCACACAGAATGGTGAGATTTTGTTTCACATACTCTGGACAGGTTACAAGGAGGACCAGTTTGGAAGAAAGGTGGAGGGAGGGTCAGTAAAAGAGCAAAAGACCCTCAATGAAATAGATTGACATGGTTACTTCAACAATAGGTAAAAGAAAAGACAAAATTGTAAGAATGATGCGCAATCAGGTATGTTTTCGTTCTGTTGTACATTGGTTTGCTGTGGGTCAGAGTCAACTTGAGAGAAACGAACAGCAACATGCCTATGGTCACAGACCTGTTTGGGCGTAAAATTTTTTGGTTATGTCAAAGATTCCTTTGAAATAGAAAAGAGCAGCTCAAGCAGCCTAGCAAACCAACATAAAATGAAGTGAACAGAAGCTGGAAAGTGTTAAAAAAACTCCACATGCCTCCTCTCCCTCTTCAAAGACAAGGAGGGCCATGAGAGGTTGTCCTTCCTTAGAGTAAAGTCTGAACCTGAACTCCAAGTAGAGAAGTTGTACTGCCAAGTCAAGGGCAGGTGGCTTGAATTCACCAGCTGCCCAGTGGGAGAAACATGGACAATCTCTAATCAAATGACTTACAACCTCTGGAAACCTGATGGAGGGTCAGCTATAAGACTGTTACAACTCCATGTCAATAAGTGTGATTGTATGAGCTTCCAAAATCATGAGAAAATAAATTTATGATCATTAAGACATCCTTTTGTGGTATTTGTTTTAGATGAGACAGTAGCACATATTTTGCTCTTTTCAAAAATAGTCAATTGTAGAGCCTACAAAATGTGTGTGTGTGTGTGTGTGTGTGTGTGTGTGTGTGTGTGCTTGTGTGTGTACTTTCCCTTAAAGATATTTCAGGAATCTCTGGTGGTTTAGTGGTTAGTGGTAATAAGTTTGTTGCTGACCCAAATATTTAAGTCCACCAGCTGCTCTGTGGGAGACAACAGGGAAGGTCCTCTCATCCACTGGAGTGTCAGCTAGGAGTTGGTTCAAACTGAATATCAGACTAGCAATAACAACAATGAGTTTTCAAGTTTTCACATCGCTTCTCTACTCAGGACCTTAGCAAAACACAACCTTTAAGGACAGAATGTGGTTAAAAAAGGAAAATCCACAAAATGAATTCATAAAGGAAGACAGTTGTATGCTGCTGAGTAGAAACTGACTCCTAGCTTAGTCTCCGTCAACCCACCTTTCTTCTGAGGAGCAGCTGGTAGATTTGAACGATCTACATTTGGGATTGAGTATAGCTCCTCACCGCTAGGCTACCAGAGCTCAAGGAGAAAAGAGACAGAGGAAAAAAGCAGAAGTAACAACTTTGGAAAGATATTCAGGAAAAGTCTAATAATAAATATAAATGTACAATATGTATCTTCAATGATCAATTTCATGCGATTTTTCTAAAGTATCAAGGTACAGAGTTAATATTCAAGGAGAAAAACCAATATATTAGGATGTTGTTGTTATGTGCTGCCGAGTCGCTTGCGACTCATAGCGACCCTACGTACAACAGCCCTAAACTCTACTCTGTCGATTAGATGACCATGGAAATTATTTAAACATCATAATAAACAGTTATAAGGTTTTTATGAGACATAATGTATAAATCATTGCTCTCAATACAAAAACAAA
>NW_006399784.1:15364492-15368861 GCF_000299155.1 Elephantulus edwardii
GGAAGACCCTCTATGAGGTGGATTGATTCAGTGACGGGTAATTGGGATGGGTGTGTCAGAGGCAGTGAGATTGGCACAGTATAGAGCACGGTTTAGGGCTGTTGTACATAGGGTGGCTATGAGTTGCAAACAACTCGACGGCACATAACAACAAACATCAACAAGCTATTTTTCATGCTGAAGCTTATTGTAAGTATCTTCCAAGACTATTAGATCTTCTCCTTCTAATAACAGTCAACGTCCTTGTGAATCTTGTAGGAAGCTTGAAGGAGAAGAAAGTAAAGGCTAGTGTGAAAAACTATATTACCAACTAAAAAACTGTATTCTCTTTATATTTAATCTGTCTCAGAAAAAACAACTTGAATCTCACCTTGGCAATTTATTATTCATTCACTTACTTAAATATTTATAAAGTGTCTACAAAGTAAATCTGCTAAGCACTGAAGTTACAAGTGCAAATAGAAACAGTGCCTGCCCGTATGCTTACCCGCTCTCAGTCTGGTAGGTGACAGGGACATTAATCACCCACAGGAGCACTTAATTACTAAAGTAGCTGCAGTGAGAGACAATTAATTCAGTCCTAAGAGAGTATGTAACAGAGGATCCTGACGTAATCCATGGATCAGAAAAGACACTTTAAAAATGATGAGAGATTCATAATGACAAATATTGCACAAGATCACTGTAAAAAATAGAAGGATAATGAATAAAATGTGAATGGGAGTCCAAGGGGGGATGGGGTGGGAGCAGAGGTGAAGATGGGTAGGGGGAAATCACAAGGTGGCACATTTTCGTGGGTGGAAGGAAGGGGTAAAGGGAATGAGAAAGCCCTGGGAGGGACCTGAAAATATAGGGTAATGTCCAATGGTGAGCATTATCCAATGATGGTTAATTTTATAAAATGCTATGAATGGGAATGATTTGTATGAAACATAATATCAATGAAGGAAAGTGTGAAACCAACACAAAATAACCCCATTATGGACATGAATGAAACATATATGTATACCAACAAAAGCATGGAAAAAAATTATAAGAGAGTTCTCTGAAGGGAGACGAGTCACTGTCAAATTTATTCCAAATTACAGCGACCCCAATGAGTTGTGACCAAATGAATTTTTAGTGGCTGATTATTTTGGAAATAAATTGCCAAGCCTTTTTTCCCCCCAAGGTATCTCTGATTGTACTCAAATATTCAATCTTTATGTTTGCAGTAAAGTGTATTAAAAATTTGCACCACTGAAGGACTTCTTTGAAACTTCTATATGATACTAACTAAACTCATATCAAGAAAATGAAAGAAACTGAAGTTTATTTAACATATATTTGGCAAATCAGAGCAACACATCAACTAAGGGTTTTTTAAAAATGCCCTGAATATGAGAAGAACTTGCAAAATTCTTAACCAAATCTTGCTGACATGTGAGTGAAAAGGGACTGAAGTAGAATTCATAAAGAATCTGTGATCAAGATACATTTTCTAGAGCATTGCCTTGAAGAACAGTTAAAATAATCATTGATTTCCTACAACATAACTCTTATTCTGACCCTTGATGTGTCTGTTTCCTAAAATGGACTAAATTATTCAGAAGAGCACAATGTCTAGGCAAAAAAAAAACCAAAAAAAACAACACCCAACTCTTAAATGTTTATCTGGATTATTGTTTGACTAAGTGATGACTTTTAGAAACTAGTTTCTTTAAGGATCAAGACAAAAAGGGATATCTTAAGATCAAGATACAAAAATCAATGGATTCCTCTACTGAAACAAAGACAACACAACAGAGAATGAAACCAATAAAACAATGCCATTCACAATGATTTAGTTGTCGTTATGTGCCACCAAGTCAACTATGGCTCTTATTGACTCTATAAACAATAGCTCTGAACCCTATTCTGAGCCAACCCCACTGTCTCCAATATACCAGTTTTCATCACCCTAGTCATTGTGTCAATATAGCGCACCCAGGACCTTTCATTCCTTTGCTGACCCTCTACCCTTCCAAGCATAACAACCTTCTCCAAGTACTGATCCCTCCTGGCCACATGCCCAAGTATGTGAGATGGAGTTTCAGAATCTTTGCTTCCAAGGAGCAATCTGCTTTCCCCCTCTCCAGACAATTTGATGTATGCATCAAAAACTTTTTCCAATATGGTGAATAAGAAACCTACTGACTATAAAAGAACACTTGACAATGATATCTCAGACAAAGGTCTCATAACAAAAGTTTACAGAATACTACAAGACTTCCACAAGGAAGACTGACAACCCAATTACAAAATGGGCAAAAGATATGAAAAGAATTTCACAGAGGAAGACATTCAGATGACACATGAAGAAATGCTCAAAATCATTGTTAATAAGAGAGATGCAAATCAAAACCAAAATGAAATGCCATCTCAGTCTAGTAATGGTGGCAAAGCTTAACAGAATGAAGAGGAAGTAGAAAGACTGGAACTTTCATACCCTGTCAGTGGGATTGGAAGGCAGTTTGGTGTTTCCTCAAAAAGCTAAACACAGAAATTCTATATGACCCTGCTATTCTACTGCTATGAATATACCTTGAGGAGCACAGTGTTCATAGTAGTGTTATTTATGGAACCAGCCCAAAAGTCCATCACAAACAACTGGATAGAGAAATTGCAGTACACATACATAATAGAATACTATGCAGCCCTCAGGAGCAATGATTTCAAAAAATGCTATGTAACATGGGAGAGGCTAGAGGGCATTATGCTAAGTGAACTAACTTGGGCTTACAAGGACAAATACTGATTAAGATAATTATTGTAAAAACAGAAGGATAGTATTATGGGTTTAAAAGTCCAAAAGCAAAGGAGAGGGAAAGAGAGGATTGAGGGTAAAGAGAGGAAACCACAGATTCACAGAGTTTGGTGGGTGGAGGGTGAGGGTGAAGGAATTAGGAAAGATCCAGTGGAGATCTGAAAAAAGACATGGTAACAGTGCATATAGATCAATGGCGATTCATTTTATAAGCATCAATGTACAAGAATAATCATATGAGACACAATGTAAATGGGAGGAGCAATTAATGTTAAAAATCCCTCACTCCCAGAAATCTTGTTTTGAGGAGAATTACAACAATTTTTTTTCTTGGGTAAATATATAAGAATAGGTAATAGGTACAGAAAAAAGATAGGTTATATGAAGAAATAGGTAAGAGATTTATGGATAGATTCTCTTTTTCTCTTGGCATGTCTCTTTTTGAAGAAAGCCATTTATTCTTTTAGGATTGTGTTATTTGTGTCCTAATTTGCAGCTTTTCAATCAATGTGTATTTACTGCGGCAAAATAGCTACTAAGTACAAATACAATTCTAGGTAAATTTGCTTTTAAAAACACTTCCTTTCTACTATACATAGAATATGCTTCTACCTCACTGTCCAACACCCCCATAGTTCCCAATTGCTGGACAGAGTCCTCCCTGGAAAGATCTAATTGACTGTATTCTTTCATGTCTAAGCTCATTCAGCCATCAAAATTTGCTTTCCTTGAGTATTCTCTCCAAAATATGATTTTAGGGTTAATTCTAGACAAACATTTCCCTTTCTGGATAGCATATGCTTTGTATTACCAATATTTTATAATTTTTAATGCTGTAAATTAATATTTCTCAAGGTACTGATGTCAAGAAACCTCTCTGCAATTCCACCAACTGCTCTGCTGGAGAAGGAGGGGCAATCTCCTCCTGTGCAATCAACTGCCTCTGAAAACTCCCCCAGAGGGTCAGCTATGAGTAGGTTCCCTCTCGGGAGTCCACAACAACCATCTGTTAGACACCTTAAGAAGAATCTCTCATCATGTTTGAAAACAACACATTCCCTGGGTTGTGCTGAACACTAGGGAATCAAAATTCTGTTGTGTGTCCTTCAAATCCTACAAAAAATCTTTTTTTAGTTCATTGAACACTAAAATTTATAATTTTAACATGCAAGAATGCCTAATGGTGTCTCAGAAGAGGAAACAGTATTCAGAAACACGGTGAAATATCATTATCTTAACCTTTTTATACTTAAGATAGAATTTGTAAATAAAATTTTAATTCTGCAAGACAAGTCTAGATTGCAAATGGTAAGCTTCAAGTTATCAGAATTCTAAATTCATCTCTCACGTTGCTAAATAATTAGAAAGCACAGCCAATGTTTATTTCCCTATAGTCCCTAATTTATCACCATAGAGCACTGTCTCCATCCTGACCTTGAAAACCAAAAAGAGGAAAATGAATCAATATTTAAGTAATAATATAAGACTTTAAGCAAGGCTTGTCAGAATGACATTTTTTAATGCGTAAAATAATTAAATTAAGGCAGTGTCATGATTTATGGAGAGGAGATTGAAACTGTCAAC
>NW_006399784.1:15369156-15370180 GCF_000299155.1 Elephantulus edwardii
CCTCACATACTTTGGACATATTGCTAGGAGGTGCTATTCCTTGGAGAGGGACATGATGTTGGGAAGGATGGAGGGTCAGCAAAGGAGAGGAAGACTCTCAGCTAGATGGATTGACAAGATGACTGCTGCAATGGGCTCTTGTGTGTCAGGAAGCGCGAGGATGGTACAGGATAGGACTGGTTTCAGATCTTTTGTTTCATAGAGTCGCTATGAGTCGTACTCGACTCAACAGCACCTAATAACAACAACAATATTTATTTTAAAGGAATATTCAACTAGACTAGAGTATGTGGAAACTTATATAAACGTTAAATCTTAATACTATCACTCACTGTCAGTGATTCTACAATCTATGCCACTGGGATTTCAAATACCAGCAATGTCATTCATGATGAACAAGTATCACAG
The DNA here is from genome assembly GCF_000299155.1 of Elephantulus edwardii. NCBI lineage: Eukaryota > Metazoa > Chordata > Mammalia > Macroscelidea > Macroscelididae > Elephantulus > Elephantulus edwardii. The sequence goes on from NW_006399784.1 coordinate 15,369,565, forward strand.
GAATTTTAGGTTAAACAATGCTGTCCAGCTACATCACCTGGGATTCTCTATGCTCAGGTAGAAAGAGCTGAACAGAGCCATGGTTCCTGGAAAGGAACAGACTTCCCTGTTCTGCCATTCAGGTGGTTGTTGTTATTGATTGCCACTTCAGTAACAGTGGCAAAGTTTAACAGGGCAGCAAGTAATAAATGTTGGAGAGGATGTTATGCGATAGGAACTCTTATAAATTGTTGATAGGATCGTAAAAAGGTACTATTCTGGAAGGCAGCTTAGTGCTGCCTCCAAAAGCTGAACAGAGAAATTCAATAATGACCCAGCTCTTCCACTACTTTAAATATACCCTAAGAAAATGAGAACCGAGGCACAAATGGAGACTTGTACACCAGTGATCATGACAGCATTCTTCACCATCATAAGAAGAAGGAAATAGCCCAGAGGTCAAACCACAAACACATAGATTGAGAAATTATGGTACATTCACACAATGGAATACCACACAGCATGGAGGAGCAATGACTTTGTAAATTATTACCTAACTTGAGAAGGCCTGGAGAGCATTATGCTAAGTGAACTAATTCAGTTCCACAAGGACAAGTATGGTATAAAATCACTATCA
>NW_006399784.1:15374105-15378727 GCF_000299155.1 Elephantulus edwardii
ATGTCAGTTTAAAGACTAAAGTGCACCTGATTCTAGGAATGGTCTTTTTAATCACTTTCTCTATATCTGAGAGCTAGCAATGAATAAAAACAATGAACGAAGATTGATGCCTTTGAGTTGTGATGTTGGAGAAGAGTGATAAATATCCCACAGAGTGCCGAAAGAACAGACATATCTTGGAGAAAGTGAGGCGACAGTGCGCTTTGGAGCACAGTTTTTTCTCACATACTTGGTCCCACATACTTTGGGCATGCTGTTGGGAGAGGCTGTTCCTTGGAAAGGATCATCATGCTTGGAAAGTTCAGAAAAAGAGAGGAAGACCCTCTGTGAGATGGACTTACACAGCAAGTATGTCAGAAATGAGGAGGCTGGCACAGAATAGGACAAGGATCAGATCTTTTGTTCACAGGGTCACTGTGAGTCAGAATCCACAGTACCTAACAACAACAAGAGGTCTTCTGCTCACTGATTGCCCCTTCCTACAAATTCTGATTATCAAAGGTCATATTGTTTCCTAAGTTGTACAAGATGGTTCATGCCCCTAAGGAATTAATAATGATACTGTACTTATGTACGATCTATCATAAAATCTCTACATATAAAGTCAGTTAACTTGCAATTATTGTTAGAGAGCTTCAGGGTAATTAATAAACACAAAAATCAGTAAGAAGAAATGTAAATGCAAAGTAGAACTTTGCCTAGAAAAGTCCTAACAATCTTTCTAGGTGGATATTGGGCCTAAAAAGATTCTTAATCTAGTGCCTGTTTTCTACCTCTAGGAATTATGTTACTTTGTCTCGTTGACAGTAAATGAACCCAAAATTGATCTACTGAAAACATTTTTCAGTTTGTTATTATCATAATTATAGTCTTTTTAATCCCATTTTACAGAGCTAGAGATAAGAGGAGGGAAAATAATATAGATCAATCAAAAGAGAAGAAAAAATTCTGGCAATCATTAACTATATCATTTTACAAACAGCGGCCAATTTTGTAAAGCCAAGATTAGTTCAGTTGATGAATACAAGTCACCTTGTCAATGACTGAACCAGTAGGGTTTTTTTGTTGGGTTTTTTTTAAATTTTTTTTATTGGGAAAAACATATTGGGGGTACAAGGAGGTGAAGGTTGGGGGGCAGAAGGGTGAGGATGGGCCAGGATGCAGTTGCAGAGCTGCACAGTTTGAACCAGTAGTTTTTATTTCCTGATCCTTGTCCTACTCTGTGACCTTCAGACCAAAACAATGGATAAACAATAGATATATAAACCAAAATGATAAATCACATCATCCTCTGAAGCACCACCTGCAGCCTCAGACTTAGGCTAGTGATGGTAGTAAGCAAGAATAGCTGAGAAATTGCTAATAGAGGCCATACTTTAAGAGAGAGAGAGAGAGAGAGAGAGAGCGAGCACGCTAGGTAATAGAAATGGCTGAAGCTAATGCAGGAACCATTTAGGGGCATTTCTTTGCCCTTCAACATGATGATGCTATATCAGGTCATCTGTTATGAAACAACAAATAATTCACACTTCAAGTAGAATTTTATTTCTTTTCAACTTCTGTCACACTATTAAATAAGCAGGATGAATCTGAATTTGCCTCTGGAATCATCAGCATAACAATGTTGAAGGAGGGCTTGTTAATGTGATAGAGTCCTAGAACCTACTCTAGGCCCAAAGGATCAGGATTTCTAAATTAGTTGTTGCAGAGCTCCATAAATTTCGAGAAACTGACATCCTATCCATCTTTAAATTCTTCAACACTGAACTATTTTTCTAATGTGTCATCAGGCAGCGAACTGTGCTGCCAATCCAAAGTCAAACGGTCTGAATCTATCAGCTGTTGGAGAAAGATGGGCAATTTCCTGCCAGTAATTTATGTACTGCCTCTGCTATGAGTTGATTCTCACTCACAACACTGTACCACTAAGTGTAAAGTTTTAGATGCTGCAAAAATGATTTAAATCCTGGTGTTTTTTATCATGAAGAGTTTTTAAAACCTTCTTCCTAGTTCTCATAGAGTAGGATAAAATTACTTTTTAGAAGTGTGTGGGCATTCTACAATTCTAAGAGAGCACTGGAAAGGACCCAAAAAGTCCCACATACCTTGGAGAGAAAAGTGCATTTTAGAGACTTCAAGCAGCTTTTCCTTAGAGAAATTGGTAGAGGTTATAGGCAAAATGGTAGGACCACTGGTTGTGGTTGGTGAAGAGTTGTAACAGACTCCCTCTGATGAATCATCCTACCTTAAGAGCAGTCTTGAGAGCATTCAGTGCTGACACTGAGACCACCTCCTTGCATAAATCCCCACTTCATTTCAACTATACCTGTTACAGAAATAAAAAAATAAAAAGGCTCTAGAAATACAGCACATTGCTACCAACTCCAATCCTTTATTAATTATTAATCAAATACCTAAATAAAACCTGAAAGAGACAGCTGTTGCGTACCATAGAGTCAGAACCAACTCATAGGTGACCCTCTGGCCAGTTTTCAGAGGAAGTTCGTCACATGGGAGAAGACTATTCATCCTTCTTCCACCAGTGGTGGTTGTTAAGTTAACGGACTTAAAGAAGGAATCAGAGAAAATGAGAGAAAGTTTAACACAGCTTTAAAAGGTGGGAATAGGGAGCTCCTGAGTGAAGGTCCTCTTTCTGGAGATGCAGAATGGGGAAGTCACACTGTCCTGATTCATTTACATAGTACCAACACTTTTCTTTTGGGAATAAGCAGGTGCTCCTTTCCTTAGCAGTCAGGAAATCTAGAGTTTTTTTAACTTTGGAGAGCCACCTGCACCAGTGATGTTAGCTGACGTTGGAAAGAGGCTAGACTGAATTAAACCATGATTGGGAGAAATTCTTTCTTATTCGGAGAGCGGGAAGGAGCCAGGTTAATTTAGATTTACTATAAAAGGTGAACTGGGCTACGACTGTTGCAGAGAAACAGGGCTTTTTTTTATTTTTGTGGTGGAATTCAGTACAGAGTTTCATTACACTGAAAATGTTGTCCTGGTTCAGCTACAGTGTGCTCATTTATGCTAACATTGTGCATACATTTCCCTTGTTCCATTGCAGAGGATGCCAGATGTGAGAGGCCTTAGTCTGCTTATCAGGCTCTGGTTTTTACAAGTGAATGTGTCCTGTAATGGTGGAACACTCAGTTTGGGCTGATGAAATTGTTTGAAGTGTTTTGGTGGAGTATGATCTAGATAAATTGATTGGTACTGCTGCTAGCAAAGGTCTTTATAAAAAGGCACACAGGAAACAGTGAGAAATGTTGGTCACCCTCTGACTTTGCTAAAGAATAGTAAGATGCTGTAGATAATTTGAATTCAGGTCAGGGTTTGCATAGTTTGTGGCTCTCCAGAGACTTCGTTCTATCATTGTCTTCTTAGCTTGGAGAATATCATTAGAGACCTGTACTTGGATGTCCGCATCTAGAACGTATTCTCTGCTTACGTGTATTATGCTAGAGAACAAAGAACTATATCCCATAGGATATAGTATTCATTTAACTTTAGCTCGCCACCTGGTATTCCAGGGATTTGAGATACAAAGGTAGAAGTTTCCTTATTCAATAGAAAATGCTGGTATTATAAACATCATGGATCTTGCATGACTAATATGGACATCTTCCATATTTTTCTGGTTACTTCTGACAGTATGAGTGGACTTGGTCATAGAGGGAGTCAACAAAGGGTCGTCTATACGATGAAACTGCCTTAGAGGATATTGAAATGGTGATTGATTGGCATATTTGTTGAGAGCAGACTGTGGAGCTAATGAAGTATGTGGTTGGAGTAGACTTGTATAAGTTTCTCTAGTGCTTCGGTGTTGAGTGAAGTGTAGTGTAAGAGGTGTAGGAAATTCACTCAGTCAGGGAAGCATGTTTGACCTGAGAAAGGTGGTGCCAATGGGGATTACCTATAGCCTTAACAGCTGTGGGGGTGGTCAGGATGACTATATAAGGTCTATTTTTGAGTGGTTGGAGAGACTTGGGCACACACTGCCTGATGAGAATAGTGTCTCCTGAAGCCACTTCAGTGGCTTGGTCTAGACTTTCAGATGAGGGTCTGAGTATTCACCAGTTTGCATGTTTCCAGAGTAACTGTCTAAGGAGGGAGAGATAAGGAAATATGCTAAAAGAGGAGGTTCAGAGGGTAAGTTATGGTTCATCAGAAACAGTCGGCCATATATTGGTTCGAAGGGGCTGAGGAAGGACAGTGAGCAGAGTGTTACTCAGATATGGGCTAAGGCAATAGGAAGTAAGTCAACCAAATACCTACACAACTTCACAGTCAGTTTAGTAAGATGAGACTTAGCAGGACAGGAAAGGGGGAGTGACAACCCACTCTGCCTTGTTCTTACTTGAGCTGACACCAGCTGTGGGGAGGCAGGAGCACAGAGTCTTGGTGAGTTTACCTGTGTGCTTTTGTTTGGGCCCGCTGATGTGATCAGATGAGGAACGTGATGTTTTATTTGTAGGTCAGGGTTGGAAAATGAAAAGAGTGATATTTTAGTCTCACAAAACTTTAAAAAACAAACAAACTAGAAATCTGAATGGGATAAGAAGAGAGAGGGGGAGAGAGGGATAGAGAAAGAGTTTTCCAGGCTGAGTCTGGGA
>NW_006399784.1:15379452-15384049 GCF_000299155.1 Elephantulus edwardii
ATTGGTCAGAATAAAAGGGAGGGCGTGTTAATGTTCAGACAAAGAGATTCAGCTCTGGGGCAAATTTGGGCCTCCTCCAGAGGCCATGTTAGATATGGGGGGCGGGATAGGCTGGGACAGAGAGAGGGATATAGGAGCGAAAAAAACCAAAATTTCTTTAAGTCCCCTGGCAGAAATTGTCAAGATTTCAAAATAAAGTTTCTATTCTTAGGCTATTGAGAATCATTAATTGGCTGGTATTGTGTCTGCTCAATTACAGAAAAAAGAATCAGTCTCTTAAGACAGAGATCTTCAGCTAGACTTAAGTGTGATCGATTCAAGAGAAGGCAGTCCAAGAGACCTTCCCTTGAGAGCTTAGATATTTGGCTCATGGTGCTCAGATCTGTGGGTGAGGCAACTGGAGTTTCAGGGTGTCCCCTGGAAACTGGGAGTCTCAGGAATGGAAAGAGGCTATAGGCAGCATGGGTGCCCCCAGTACCATGATAGCCTAGGAGAAATGCCTGGCATTTCGGGTTGAACTTCTGAAATGCGCAGGCAGAAGTCCAATGGAACAGATATGGCTCGATTCCCATGGGAGTTCAGAATGTCAGGAAGGCCTGAAAGCCTGGAATGAAGGCTTAAAATACCTAGAACGAAATAATAGAGGCTTAAAACTCCTGGAATTCAATATGAGCTACCTTTAAGAGCCTCAGGAAAAGGAGAGGGAGAATACAGAGACCAGAAAGACAAAAGGGGCAGAGAGCCTGTCAGCAGCTGCACACACAAGAGCAAGGCATAAGAAGAGCAGTGGGACTTTACATTATCTTTCAAGCATCTTGACACTTCACAGGCTGGTTCTGGAGAGAGTAAGACTCACCAGCACTTGCCTTAAGATGAGAACACAGTACTTTAACTCATCTCCCAGGTTTCGGCAGAATATGTTAAGTTAGCTGACTTAAGGAAGGAATCAGAAAGAACAAGAGAAAGCTTAATGCAGCTTTATTAAAGGGGGGGCGGGATTAGGTGAGCTCCTTGGGTGAAGTTCCTCATTCTGGAGATGCAGAATGAAGAAGTCATACTGTGAACTTATTGGGGAGGGTTTTTATAACAGAGTCTTTAGGGAGGGACATTCTATTGTGATTTAAGGTTTGCCTGGTAGCTCAGCCATTTGCTCTTCTTATCAGCATTTGAGTTCTTCATTCTTCTCCTTGGCCTACCCGTCCAGTCTTTTAAAAAAAATACTAAATTTTATTAGTTTTAATGAACATTTACAGAGATTTTGGGTTTTCATTCATTCATTCATTGTTGCACTATTTTCTCTACCCTCCTCCCCAGTTTTTTCTTCTTCCCCCACCCCCGAAAGTCTGTTTTAATTGTCCAGTTGCCACAGTGCTTGTCAAAGCCGGTTCTGATTAATCTCCTTTGTCAGTGTGTCCTTTGCCATTCCCTATCACTCCTCCCTGAGAGAGACTTCACCCTGATTCGTAAGGAAAAGGGGATGGCATATTCTCTTAGCTACTTCCTACTGAAAAGGGATGCTGTAGGTTTCAGGGTGAACAGTGAGCTCTAAACACATGCCTTCAGGATCGCAGCACATCTTCTTGCCACTAGGCCACCAGAGCTCAGAAATCCTCTAATTGTTCTTCTATTTGATCAACCTTCTTCCTGTTTCATTTCCTCCCATGAGGTCTTGACTATGATGTTATTCTTTAACCACTGCTTCATATAATGTCACATAATCTTATCATTTTCCTATACTGATACCCATGTCAAACCAAAACCTCTTTCATCTTCATTTTTCTTTTTCATTCCTCTGGAGCTGCCAACTTGTATTTATTCAAACTACTAAAAATATAAATTTATCTGATCTGAGTCCTTTATGACGTTCAGCCAGCATATAATTTGGGAGTTAGAAAGACTTTAGAAGATATTCAGAAAACAAAAATCCTCTTAACAGTTATCCCTGAGAGATAATTATCCAGCATATGACTAAACTCACTGGCCTAATAAACCAACAATTTCACCCATCAAATTTCTCTTCAATTATTGTAAAATACATAAAATTGATAAAAATCAACATCCTTGAAATTTTCATCATGTAGTTTTACTTTTATTTTGCTCCTTAGAGGCAAAAGTAAGAAAGCCTTGTCTCTCATACTTCATTCATGTTTCCAGGAGAGGCAAATCCTTGGACAACAACATTATGTTTCAAAAAATGGAGGGTCTGCAGAAGAGAGAAAGACCATGAACCAGGTGGATTGACAAAGTGACTGCTGTAATGGGTTCAAATGTCAGAGATGATGACGATGGCAGAATAAAACAGGGTTCAGCTCTGTTGTTCTCTGGGTCACTATAGAGTCATATTTTACTTGATGGTGCCCAAAAACAACTGTAAAAAAGTTAAATAAATATCAATATACAATTAGAGATAGATAAATATCCCTTGTAATTTATCATCTCAGAAAACCCACTGAATGGTTAGCTATGAGTTGGATTGCATTTGACAACACATAACAACAATGATATGCCATAGTTCTGGTGTCATATCCTGACAAAAGTGGTGCTGCTAACCAAGGCTGCATCTTTCTGTAAGTTTGAATCCATCAGTGGCTTTATAGGATAAGGATGGGCAGTTTCATCCTGTGTAATTTACAGTCTCAGAAACTCAATGAAGAGCCAGCTGTGAATTGATTCTGACTCAATAGCAATGAGTGATGTACCATATGGCATTGATCAGTCATATGAAAACCATTGTTATTTGTTTTAAGAAATCAGAATTTAAGTTACAGTGTTTCAGACCCTCCTCTCTTATGTTTGGTTGATGTTTCTCAAGTTACAGTGAAAGTTATCACAAACTTTGATAAGTGTGAGGTGATGGGTGGGGGGGAGGTAAGAAGAGATTAGAGTATTATGAAGTCCATACCTCTCCAGGGTACTGAAGAGCAATGGTGTCACTCTGGAGACTAAGGTGTACCTGATACAGACCATGGTCTTTGCAATCATTTGCTATGCATCAGAGAGCTGGACAGTGACTAGGGAGGATAGAAAGAGAATTGATATCTTTGAGCTGTGGTGCTGGAGAAGAGTATTGGATATACCATGGACTGCTAGAAGAAAAAAACAGGTTCACCCTGGAGTGGGTTAAATCAGGCTGCTCCTTGAAGGCAAGGATTCTGAGGCTTCGTCTGACATACTTTGGACATGTTACAAGAAGGGGCTGATCCTTGAGAGGGACATCATGTTTGGGAGGGTGGAAGAACAGCATAGGAGAGGAAGACCCCCTATGAAGTGGATTGATTCAGTGACTGGGGTATTCGGGGTGGTGTGTTGGAGACAGTGAGATTGGCACAAGACAAAACAGGGATTAGGACTGTTGTACATAGGGTCACCATGAGTCTCAAGTCACTCAGTGGCACATAACAACAACTACATAGAAGGAATTATTGTGCTTGGGGAGGAAAATAAAAATGGAAGCAGAACATTAAAAATCTAGAACATCATCATGATATCTACTTAATAAAGTTTCCCAAAGTTTCAAGTAAGCTAAAAGATGGGTTATTCTAGAAGCAATCCTAATTAGCTGTGCGCAACTAAGTCTTACAAACTAGGTACTCTCAATACAATACTTGCTACCCAACATGCTTAACAGATCTTTAGAAAACCTTGAATAAAACAAGTATAATTATTTTATTTTCTGAGTCCTAAAACTTTCTACCTATTTGTTGTGATTGTTGTTATATGACATCCAGTAAAAACCGACACATAGCTAATCCCCTAGTGGGTTTTTTAGAGGCTAAGCTTTGGCAGTAGTAAGAAGCTGCACTGCAATACTATAAGCTCTCAGTTTGAATCCATCAGCTGCTCTGTGGGAGAGGGACAGATAATCTTCTCCTGTGCAATTAACGGACAGTGAAAACCTGCTGGAAGGTCAGCTGTGGATTATTTCTGACTCAGTGGTGTACAAAGACAACAATAATAAATTGCATGAGAGGAAATTGCCCATTTTTCTACCTAGTAAAGAGACATAAAATTGCCAGAATTGTTTATGCTTTGGGAATATCCTGAGGATCATTTCCTGAAGAAATATATCAATATGAAACATGAAATTTTAGCATGCTTTGCAAAATTTGTCACTTTTACCTTAAAATGGGTTATTTCTGAATCATTTGCTAAAAAAACCACACAATCATTCTATTCTTGCAGGTGCTGGTACATTACGTGTTTTACTGCTTATAGAAAGGTCAGTAGTTTGGGTCTACCACAGGTCCACGAAAGACAGATGCTAGTCTTCTCTCATAGAGATTTACATCCTCTGACACACTCTGAAGGGTAACTGTGAGGTGAAATGAACTCTATGGCAGTGGTTACTTTTTCATGGTCATTGTTGTTGTTGGCACTTCCCCCGCAAAAATAGATTTAATTGTTAAGGTTTTATTATTGTTAACAGCTAGTTTGCTTCTTTCGCATTTTGTATTTTCATTCTGGGAAATGAAAATATATGTTGTTGTTGTTATGTGTGTCAAGTCACTTGCTACTCATAGTGACCCTACACAACATCCCTAAACTCTGCTCTATCCTGTGCCAATCTCACTGCCTCTGACACACCCATACCGATTAC
>NW_006399784.1:15385159-15397698 GCF_000299155.1 Elephantulus edwardii
GTTTTTGGATAATCTGCAGTAGAATCTTGCTTGCATGTCCAATTAATGATACTGTTCTATTGTTTCCACACTCTGTTATGTCATCGTTCTTTGGAATGGGAGCAAATATAGATTTCCTCCAGTCAGTTGGCCAAGTGATTGTTCTCCAGATTTCTTGGCACAACTTGGTGAGAACATCCAGGGCAGCATCTGTTAGCTAAAATATGTCAATTGGTATAGCATCTATTCCTGGGGCCTTATTTTTTTGCTATTTCCTTCAAAGCAGCTTGTACTTCCTCCTTCATCATAGGCTCTTGCTCATATATAAGTAAAAATATAACACCACTGTTACACAGCAGGACTGACATGGAGAGTTGGGAGAAAATTGGGAAAAGAGTGGTTAGAATATGATAACAGATAATGAGCACTGCATTGGAAAGATGAAGGAATTAAAAGGAATATGCATGTTCAAGCTGAAGCTAAGGACAATTAAATCCACGGGAACCAAAATATGACTTTGAGTCTATTGCACCTGAATTCCAAAGCCATCTCAGGAACAGGTTTGAGGCCTTGAGCACCAATGAGCATAGACCAAGTGAGCTCTGGGAGGATATCAAGGAAATCATCCATGAAGAGTGCAAAAGGACAAAGACAGAGGAGGAAGAAAAGACCACAATGGATGTCAGAAGAGACTCTGAATATTGCAATAGGGTGCTGAGATGTCAAAGGAGCAGGAAGAAATCAAGATACTAAGAAGCTGAACAGAAGATTACAAATGTAGCACAAGAAGACAAAGTAAAGTTTTATATCGAAATGTGCAAAGGGGAAAAACTCACTCAGCATTTCTTAAGCTCAAGGAACTGAAGAACAAATTCAAACCTCGAGTTTCAATACTTAAAGATACTTTGGGCAGAATATTAAATGATCCATGAAGTATTAAAAGGACATGGAAAGAGTATACAGAGTCATTGTAGAAAAGAAATTGGCCGATAGCAAAGAATTTAATGAAACAACATATGAGCAAGAGTCTGTGCTGACAAAGGAGGAAGTTCAAGCTGCTCTGGAAGAATTGACAAAAAACAAGGTCACAGGAACTGACGGCATACTGATTGATATATTTCAACAAAGAGATGCTGCCCTAGTTGTGCTCACCAAGTTGTGCCAAGAAATCTGGAGGAAAACCACCTGGTCAATGGACATGAAGAGATCTATATTTGTGCCCATTCCAAAGAAAAGTGATCCAGCAGAGTGTGGAAATCACTGAACAATATCCTTAATATCACACACAAGCAAGATTCTCTGAAGAGTATCCCAAAACGACTGGAATGGTACATCAACAGAGAATTGCTAGGAGTACAGGCTGGGTTTAGAAGTGGTCATGGTAATAGGAATATTGTAGCTAATGTTAGTTGAATCTTGGTTGAAAGCAGTGAGTACCAAAGGAATGTCTATCTGTGTTTCATTGACTATATAAAGGTGTTTGACTGTGGACCACAACAAACTGTGACTAACTCTGAGAAGAATGGGTATCCCAAAACATTTGATTGTACTAATGTGAAACATATACTTCGACCAAGGGGAAATCGTCAGAACAGAGCAATGGAACACTGCATAGTTCAAAATTGGGAAGGGTGTAAGCCAGAAATGTGTCCTATCTCCATCAATCTATATGTAGAACATATTATCAAGGAGGCTGGGCTCTATGAGGCGAAATGTGGCATTGGGATTGGAGGAAGGCTCATCAACAATCCGTGACATGCAGATGACACCAACCTGCTGGATGAAACCGAGAAGGACGTGAAGCACTTGCTGCGGAAGGGCTATCATTGCCAATATCTGATAAAAACTGGCCAAAAGCAGAGAATATCAGAAGAATGCCTATTCGTGTTTCATTAACTATACAAAGGCATTTGATGGCATGGGTCACAACAAACTACAGCTAACATTGAGAAGAATGGGAATTCCAGAATATTTGATTATGCTCAGACAAAATTTATACCTAAACCAAGATGCTGTTGTCTGAACACAGCAATAGAACACTGTATGGTTTAAACTAAAGAAAGATGTGTGTCAGTTAGTTGTATCCTTTCCCCACACCTATTCAATCTGTATACTCAGTAAATTATTTGAGGAACTGGACTTTATGAAGAAAAATATGGCTTCAGGATTAGAGGAAGACTCATCAACAACTGTATTTTGTGAATGACACATCCTTACTTTCTGAAAATGAAGAATTGTTCAAATGCTTGCTGGAGAAGATTAAAAACAACAGCTTTCAGTAAAAATTATATTTCAACATCAAGAAGAACTTACAGAACTACAGGCTGGATTTAGAAGCTGTGGCACTAGAGAGAGACATTATTGCAATGTCAGATAAATCTTGGCTGAAAGCAGAGTATCAGAAAGATGTCTATTTGTGTTTCACTGACTATGCAAAGTCATTTAACTGTGTGAATCACAACAAATAGTGGTTAATTTTGAGGAGAATAGGAATCCCAGAACACTTGATTGTGCTCATGTGAAACCTACACTCAGACCATGAAGCAGTCCTCAGAACAGAGCAGGCAAATGCTGCATGGCTCAAAATTAGAAGAGGAGTGCATAAGGTATGTGTCTTGTCTCCATACATTTTCAATCTGTATGCAGAACAGATCATTCAGAAGACTGGGTTTTAAGAAGAAGAATGTGGTATCAGGATTGGAGGAAGACTCATCAACAACCTACATTATGCAGACTACACAACCTTGCTTGCTGAAACTGAGGAAGACCTGAAGCGCTTGCTGCAGAAGGTCAAGGACTTCCTCTAGTTAGAGTCTTCCTCTAACCCTGAAGCCTGTAGTCTTCAATATGGATTGAAGCTCAACAACAAAAAGACAAATATTCTCACCACTGGGAAAACTGGGAGCACCATGATACATGAAGAAAAGATTAAGCTTGTTAACAACTACAGTTTGCTCGCCTCCACAATCAACACTCTTGGCACCAGCAGTCAGGAAATCAAAAGATAAATTACACTGGGAAAAGCTCCTGTCAGGAACCTCTCTTGAGGACTAAAGAGCAATTATGTTAGTCTAGAAACTAAGGTGTGCCTGATCCAAGCCATGGTCTTCACAATTACTCTCTATTCATCAGAGAGGTGGACAAGACTAAGAATGACAGAAGAAAAATTGATGCCTTTGAGTTGTAGTGCTGGAGAAGAGTCTTGAACACACCATGCACCACCAAGAAAACAAATAGGTCTGTCTTGGAGAGGGTGAAACCAAGTTTCTCCTTGGAGGCAAGGATTTTGAAGCTCCATCTCACATACTTTGGGCACATGGCCAGAAGGGACCAGTCCTTGCAGAAAGACATTGTGCTTGGAAGGGCGGAGGGACAGTGCAAAAGATGAAGAGCTCAGAAGAGATGAATTCACACAGTAACTGGGGTAATGGTGGTAGGTATTTCAGAGTCAGCGAGACTGGCTCAGGATAGGGCAGTGTTCAGAGCTTTTGTACAAGGGTCAGTCTGAGTTGCAGGCAACTCAACAGCATATAACAGCAATAGCAAAGAGGGAGAAAAAGGAAAATGTGTTCTGATGAATTAATAAAAGCCCATCATTCTGTAAACCTTAACTAAAATCACAGTAAAAAATAAAACACAAACACACATAAATAAAAATGACACTGAGAAGACCAAAAAAAATTTCTTTTTTAAAATTACAACACCACTAGGAAGATAGGTAGCATCAAGACAGATGGAGAGAGATTGAAGTTGTCAGCAATTTCATCTTCCTTGGATTTTCAAACAATACACTTGGTACCATTAGTCAGGATATCAGAAGATACACAGCATTGTGAAAGGTCCTCTCAAAGAACGTGTGGTCAGTTTAAAGACGAAGGTGCACCTGATTCAAACCATGGTCTTCCCAATCACCCTGTGCATCTGAGAATTGGACAATTAATAACGATTACAGAAGAATCAATGTCTTTGATTTGTGATGTTAGAAAAGAGCACTAAGTATCCCCTGAATATACCATGGACTGCCAAAAGACTAAACAGGAGTGTCTTGGAGAACATGCAGCCATAATGCTGCTTTGAGACAAGGATGAGCGAAACTTTGTCTCACATACTTTGAGCATGTTGCAAGAGGAGCTATTCTTTTGAAACAGACATCATGCTTCAAAATGTGGATCAAGGAAGGAAATGATAACCACCAATGAGATGGACTGACACAGTGACTGCAGCAAGAGCTTAAGTATGTCAGTAATGAGGAGAATGGCACAGGGTAAAACAAGGTTCAGATCTGTGGTTCATAGGGCCTCTGAGTTGAACTCAATTCAAGGGCACATAACAGTAACGAGAGCTAAATTCCCAATCAGCTACGGATTCTATGAAACAATGCCAAATTCACTGAAAACAAAATCATCAGAAGAGATATTAACAGAGCTGATCTGTAAAAAGAAGATAGAAGCTTCAAGTATCTTTTTCCAGGAAAACCTACCACTCACAAGCATTTTTTGAAAGATCTGAACTTTTGCACCTTACTCAGAAAAATGGAAGGACCAACAAAGGCATCAATGAGAGGGAATTCAACAAAACAGTGAACTAAACACAGTGCAGTCTCAGACCACATATAAACGCCATGAGCCTCTGTCAAAATACCATTGGCATGAGTGAATTTGATAGGTTTTTTTTTTTTATAATACTAAAAATCTACATTTGACCAGAAGAATCTTTCTTTCCTTTCTTCCTTCTTTTAATCCTTCTAGTACACAAATTTAAAAATTCTTTAAAAGTATCTCTATTTCTATTAAATAATTACTGCTTGGTAACTGTACAAATTTTTAACATCTTAACTTATTAACACTGAAAAAATTATTTGCATACAGCAAAGAAATAATAAAAATAAAATAATAAAAAAATGAGGAATAAAATATTTTCACAAGAGAAGATTTAAAAAATTGTTGTTATAGCCTTCGTTCAATTCAAATATTCACGGGGTTTTTTCCTCTGAAAAAAGGTCCTGCAAGGATCTATATAAAAATATTTAAAATTTCTCACTACGTGGCATGGTATTGCGGGTGCTTGTACGTGTTCTTATCCTATTTTCTAAATACCTTTGAATGTCCACACCTAGATATCTTTTAATATCCACATAGCCCTTCTAGCACTGGGGGCTGGGGGAGAAAATGTGTTTGTTTGTAAAGAAAGGGAAAAGAACATAACATTCATTGCATATCAGCTATGAAATATCCCTCGGGCGGGGGGAAAAGATTCTTAGAAGGTCCCATTCATCTATTTTATTTCCTCCTGGTTATAACTTTTTCAGGATACTCGGAAGACTGTTTATGTTGTGGATTAGGGCTACTAGAGTTCTTCCAAGCTTTTCTTTAATGAAGATTATAGTCCTTGGTTTTAGTCCTAGGTCTATGATCCACCTTGAGTTGGTTTATGTATATGGAGTGAGGTGTGGATCTTGCTTGAGTCTTTTGCAGATACTTTTCCAATTTTGCCAACACCATTTGTTTAAAAGGCTGTCATTTCCCCACTTAATTGATTTCATCTCCTTGTCAAAAATCAGTTGATCATAAGTAGATGGGCTGATTTCTAGGTTCTCAATTCTATTCCATTGATCTATGTGTCAAATCCCTATGCACATCCAAAAACTTCTCCAATAGGGTAAAAAGGGAAGCCACTGACTGGGAAAAAGTATTTGGTAATGACATATCAGATAAGGGACTTATATCCAGAATTTATAAAATACTTGAGCACCACAACAAGATAAAGGTAAATGATCCAACTGAAAAATGAATGGGCACAGGATATGAACAGACACTTCAGCAAAGAAGACATTCAGATTGCTAATAAGCACATGAGTGTTCAAAATCCCTAGCTCTAAGAGAGATGCAAATTAAAACAACTATGAGATATCATCTCATCCCAGTCAGAATAGCAAAATTTAACAGAACAGCAAGCAACAAATGCTGGCAAGGTTGTGGAGAAACTGGAACCCTTATTCACTGTTGGTGGGGGTGTAAAATGGTGCAACCACTGTGGAAGGTGGTATGGAGCTTTCTCAAAAAGTTTCAAATAGAGATACCATTTGATGCCAGCAATTCCACTACTGGGAGTATATCCCAAAGAGACCATAATTGACATCCAAGCAGATATATGCACATCCATGTTTATTGTGGCTTTGTTCACAATAGCAAGGAGTTGGAAACAACCTAAGTGTCCATCAACAAATGAATGGATAGAGAAGCTCTGAGATATTCACACAATAGAATACTATGCTACATTGAAAAACAAGGAACTTATGCAATATTATTCAAAATGGGTGACCCTAAAGGACATTGTGCTGAGTGAAGTCACGAAAGAACAAATACTGCATGATGCCACTGTTATAAAACAGGACTGACCTTGGGGTTGGGGAGAGACTGAGAAAGATGGGTTCAATAATGTATACTGCACTGAAAGAGATGAGGGAGAAAACAGTTTAGAAGGGATAGGTGATTTAGGTATTTTTGTCATGACAGGAGTCCAGAGTGAAGGCTGCATAGTGGAGTGGACCTGGGAGGAGGGTTTGTAAAACAGTGAAAGAATGTTTCTTTTACTATTCCAAGAGGGGAGTGTACTGGGTGGGGGTGGAGGGAGGGTTGGGAGAGGAGAAAAGTGCAACAATGAATGAATGGAAATCCAAAGTCTCTGTAAATTTTCATTGAAATTAATAATAAAAAATGACATATACAACAAATTCGAAAGGAGATGTATACAAAACAATGAATATGTGATCTCTAGGACAAAAAAAAATCCTTCTTCATACTCTTCAAATGGGATATTTTCATTGAAATGCCATCTACATGCATGTTCCTCTATCCCACTATGTGATATTTTCTAATTTTTAAAAACAATTTCCTAAATGTTTTAGGAAAAATTAAAGTTAATCATGCCTAAATTGAGATTGGAATTAAGAATTAAGAGAAGTAATCAAACTGAAAATCATGTAGTTCCTTTAGAATTTAGTAAATATCACTCATCAGAATTCTTATCTACTTAGTCTTCCTGAGCAAAGAAAGAGCATTTATTCCAAGTAAAGGTCTGACAACGGTCTGAAAACAAGACCTCACAAGAAAGACAGGAAATCACTTCTTGCTGAATTTACAGCCTCAGAAAATTCGCTAGAGGATCAACTGTGAGTTGGTTCCAACTTGACAGCAACGAATTTGAAGAAACAATAAAGAATTAATGAAACACTGCATAATATGAATGAATCTAGAGGGAATTATGCTGAGTGACATGATAGTTGCAAAAGGATAATTATGGTGTTAGACCATCATTTATAAAATGCTAAGGAAAGGTTTACACAGAGACCCCTTTTTGGATGGTTACCAGGGATGAGAAGGGAGGAAGAGGAGTGTAAAAATTGAGAGAGAAGTTGGGTTAAGTTGGGAAAGGAATATACAGTGAGGAGTTAATGTTGTTGTTGCTAAATGCGGTAGAGTATGACTCATAGCAACTCTATGAACAGTAGATCTGAACCCTGTCCTATTCTGCACCATCGTTAAAATCCTTGACATACTTGGGTTCAGTGCCACAGTCACTGAATCAGTCCATCTCATTGAACACCTCTTCTTCTTCACTGACTCTCTACCTTTCCAAGCTTGATGTTCCTTCCCATGGAATAGCCTCTCCTAACAACATGCCTGACATATTTGTGATGAAGCTTCTCCAGCCTTGCCTCAAAAAAGCACTCTGGCTATACTCCTTCCAAGACCAGTTATTATAATATTTTAAAACAAAACGTATATAAGTGATGGAATAAAAGCCAGTATGATTTGCAAAATTTTATTCAGACCAAATTAAGTACATAGAGACATTTGCCTCATTGATCAGCTTTCTACACTTTTTGTTCTGTCCAGTCATCCCTCTGACTCATGGTGACCTGAACTATAGGCAACATGGATTTTCTAACTCATCACCTGTTATTTCCATCACATGGCTGGGTTAGAGTATGCAAACCAGGTGCATATAAACAGATCATAAGTGATTGGCTAGTTTCGCTATCTTACTAGGTTTTCATTTAGTAAGTTTGGAGATGGAAGCAGAAAACATAGTGCACATCTTTGAGTGATAGTTTCCTGCCCCAGGCATACTGGAAGTAGCTACAGGGAACAGGAAACAGAGCTAACTTTAGACTGGCACCTCACTGAGCCAGAGCCAGGGGAGTTCCTCCAAGTTTACTGGAGGATTGGGGGAGATTCTTGGTACTATCAAGTCAGAACAGAACCATTGTTAACCTTCCAGCAGTTTTCAGGCAGTCAATGGCGAGAGTATTCTGCCTACCCATCTCTCACAAGAAGCAGCTGGTAGCTTTGAATTATGTGACTTTGAGATTGCCCACCTCTTTTCCTAAGCTTGTTGTTGTTGCTGTTAGGTGCTGTTGAGTTGAGCACAACACATGAATAAAGGATCTGAACCTTGTTCTATCCTGTGCCATCCTCACACTTTCTGACATTCAACAGCAGTCACCGTGTCAGTCCACATGGTTGAGGGTCTACTAAGCCAGTTCCTCATAAAAGTCTAAAGAGGTTCATGAATCCAGCCACTCACCACTAGGATGGATGAGTGAGCCTTGTTTTCTTCTTGCTGTTTTAGTTCATGGATTATTTAAACTGTATTTACTCTATTATTACATAATTATTAGTAAAGGATAGAATTATTTATAATTTGATTATGCAATCCTTTTTTCTTTAATGGTCTTTGAAGTCTCCTAAGGTCCTTCAAGAATTTCTTCACAACTCAGTGAACCTGTTCCTTTATTCCTACATTTCTGCTTAGAAGAAGAGGGGGGAAAATTGAAGCCAAAGATATTTAAAAACTCAATAAGTAATTGCAGTTTTGTTTGTCTACATTCTCTTCAATTAAAATAATTTTTTAATTAAAATTAGTAAAATTCTGTTTGTAAAGTATTCTAAACCCCCAGCCACTGGAACACACTGCTCCCATAGTTTCAAGTAGTTTGTACTGGAACTTCTATTGTACGGATCTGATTTACTTGCAATTATCACGATCCATTTAAAATGTTCTTCATAGGTAAGTAAAATGTATTTCCCAGAAATAGGTTCATAGAAAAATATTTTAAAAGAACAAAAATCCAAGTTCAGGTAAGTCAGTCAAGAGTTCACAAACACAGAATTTATCAAATAGACAGTAATGGGGTTCTGCTGCATATTCTGGCCTTTACACATAGTAAATGTTTGGGTTTGTTTATTTCTCCTCATCTTGTTGCCAGCAAGCATCATAGCAACTTCTTGATAGAACCATCCTTGTAACATATTGATAAGTTGTGCATTTTCTGTGAAAGAAAACATTTGAATCTGTCTAATCTATCTACTCCTTTATCTCATTTACTTTGGATATGTTTTCCTTAGAAACCAGTTCTTAGAGATACAATGCTGGGAGAAGCAGAGGATCAGAGGAAAAGAAGACCTTCCACAAGATAGACTGACCCAGTGACTACTGCAGTGGACTCAAGTATAACAGAGGTCAGGAGCCACAGGGTAAAGGTCTTTGTTCTTAGAGTCTGCTGTTCATAGAGTCACTGTGAATCATGGTGGACTTGACAGCATCGAATAACAACAATATTCTGTCCCTTGGAGAATTCAAGAGTATATAAGCACTATGTTTATGAAAACTCTTTTCCTGAATCAATAGAAGGCAGAGTAATATATATATATATATTACTGGTAGCAGAACAATATGTTATTGTTAGGGCCATCAAGTATGACTCATAGTGACGCTATGAACAGTGGATCTACACCCTCACAATTCCTGATACACTAGAGCTCATTGTGGCAGTAACTTAACACCTGGTTGAGGGTCTTCCTCTCCTTTGCCAACTCTCCACCCTTCCCAGCATCATGCCCTTCTCCAAGGAATAGCCTTTCCTAGCAACATACTCGAAGTATGTGAGGTGAAGCTCCATCGTCCTTGCCTCTAAAGAGCACTCCAACTGCACCCTCTCCAAGACATAGTCATTTGTTCTTCTGGCCATTTATGGGATGTTCAGTGTTCTCCTCCAACACCACAGCTCAAATGAATCAATTCTTCTTCTTTCCTCACTATTCACTGTCCAGCTCTTAGCTGCATAACCAGTGATCAGAAAGACCATGGTCTGAATCAGATACAACTTAGTCCTCAAATTGATACCATTACTCCTCAATAATTTGGAGAGGTCTCTAGCTGCAGACTTTCCCAGTGCAATGCATCTTCTGATTTCCTGACTTCTGGTAGGAAGGGTGCTGATTGTGAAAGGAAGTAAGATGAAGTTGTAGACAGTTTCAATCTCTTCTCCATCCATCATGATGTTGTCTATCAGTCTCACAGTAAAACTCTTTGTTTTCTTCACACTGAGATGCAATCCATATTGAAGGTTGTATTCCTTGATCTTCTGCAACATAACTTTCAAGTTCTCCTTACTTTCTGCAAGCAAGGTTGTACAGGTTATTGATGAGTCTCCCTCCAACTCTGATGCAACATTCCTCTTTATAGAGTCCAGATTCTTGAATAACTAGTATAGCATACAAATTAAATAGGTATGGAAAAGGAATACAACCCTGACACACTCTCTTCTCAATTTTAAACCATGTAGTGTTCCCTTGTTTTGTTCACACAACAACATCCTGGTCCAAGTATAGGTTTTGCATGCGCACAATTAAGTTCTCTGGGACTTCCATTCTTTTCAATATCAGCCACAACTTTTTAGGGTCCACACAGTCAAATGCCTTTGCATAGTCAATAAAGCAGAAACAGACATTTTTCTGGTATTCTCTACTTTCAACCAGGATCCACCTGTCATAAGAAATGACATCCCTGGTACCACAGCCTCTTCTAAATTCTACTTGTACTTCTGGAACTTCCTTATCTATGTACTGTTCTACCCATTTTTGAATGATCATCAGAAGTATTTTGCTTGCTGTGATATTAATTATATTGTTCACAGTTTCTACATTGTTTGGATCACCTTTCTTGGGAAAGGGAACAAATATGGACCTCTTCAATCTATTGGCAAGACAGCCATCCTCCAAATTTCCTCTCATAAACTGGTGAGTGCATTCAGGTCTGTGTCTGTTAATTGAAACAAGTCAATCGGTATCCCGTAGATTCCTGGGGCCTTATTTTTTGCCAATGCTTCCAATGCAGCTTGCACTTCCTCTTTCATTACCACTTGCTCCTGCTCATATTGTATTTCCTGAAATTTTTCCATGTCAATCAGTTCTTTTTGGTATTCTCTCCATCTTCTTCTGATGTTTTCTGGGTCATTCAATATATTGCCCATAGCATCTTTCAGTATTGTGACTCAAGGTTTAAATTTGTTTTTTCCGTCCTATGTTACTTCAATAAAAAGATATCCCTGCTTGTTGAAACAGAGGAGGACCTGAAGTGCTTGCTGCAGAAGATCAAGGACTGCAGCCTCCTATATGAATTGAAGCTCAACATCAAGAAAACACAGATTCTCACCACTGGGCCAATTGGCAACATCAGTATAGATGGTGAAGAGATCAAGATAGTTAACAGAGTTAGTTTACTTGGCTCCACAGTCAACACTATTGGTAACAGCAGCCAGGAAATCAAGAGCTGAATTGCATTGGGAAAGTCAGCAGTGAGGGGCCTGAAGAGCAACGATGTCAGGATGGAGACTAGGGTGCGCCTGATCCGGGCTATAGTCTTCACAATTACGTGCTATGCATCAGAGAGTTGGATAGTGAATAGGGATGATAGAAAGATAATTGATGCCTTTGAGCTATGGTGCTGGAGAAGAGTTGAATATACCATGGACTGCTAGGAGAACAAACAGGTTTGTCCTGGAGAAGGTGAAGCTGAAAAGCTCCTTGGAGTCAAGGATTCTGAAGCTTCATCTGACATACTTTGGGCATGTTGCAAGGACGGACTGGTCCTTGGAGAAGGACATCATGTTTGGTAGAGTGGAGGGACGGCGCAGGATCGATTCTGTGAGTGGAGTGGTGGGAATGAATGTATTTGAGATGGCGAGGTTGGCACAGGATAGAATGGCGTTTAGGGCTCTTGTACATAGGGTCTCTGAGTTGCAAGTGACTCGATGGCACATAACAACAACAACATAGAGTATAACAACATAAGTGTTCTTCCATAATAACATAAATTTTGATGAGATTTAAATAATGGTAGATGTCTCAGCGCATTCCATCTCCTAATCAAATACCAATATGGATTAAATTAATACCAATATTGAATAAAACTATGGTAGTTTAAAATTTTAGAGAACTAGCACTACAAATATAAGCCTCTTTACTAGGATACAGTTCTATATTGGCAATTACTTCAAATCTTTATTAAACCTTCACATTTATTTGTCTGCTCTGCATATATTAGCATATATTGTTGATATGTTACCTACATTATTTTTATAAGAATAACAAAAAAACCAACCCTTAATGGCTTTTCTATTTACTGTAATAATACTTTGTATTATACTTTGTAGCACCTGCAAAAGAG
The DNA here is from genome assembly GCF_000299155.1 of Elephantulus edwardii. NCBI lineage: Eukaryota > Metazoa > Chordata > Mammalia > Macroscelidea > Macroscelididae > Elephantulus > Elephantulus edwardii. The sequence goes on from NW_006399784.1 coordinate 15,397,652, forward strand.
ACAAATTACAGACTTGTAAAAGAACTTGGAGGACAAGTCAATATTAT
>NW_006399784.1:15399018-15400716 GCF_000299155.1 Elephantulus edwardii
CAAAAAGGGGGGAAAGGGAGGCTTCTTTGGACTCAGTTATAAAATGAGTAACCAAAATCTGTCAGATAGCTTCACCGTTACATACTCCACCTTGTCAGTTCCAACAAGTGGCAAATGAATATTTATTTGGAGATGGGGTTGGAGCTAACAGAAACTAAAACTTTAACATAGGCAAGGTCTTTTAAAGCCTCATAGTTTACTCTTATCCTCCTTCTAGTAGATCTTCATTCAGGAAGTACTGAGGTATCTATTGGAAGTAGTTCACATTCCTCTTCCCTCCAACCCCTTAAGATACCTGTAGCAATTGAGTCTCATAGCAACCCTGTAGAACAGAGCAGAATTTCTCCTTAGCGTTTACAAGTCTGTAAACTTATGGAAGCAGACTGAGTACCTGCTAGTGGGTTTGAATCACTTGTTTTTCTATTAGCAGACAATTAACTACGCACCATCAAGGATCCTCTCTTTAGATGTTCCTGTTTTTTTGCTACGTTCTGCCCATTCAGAGCCCACTCATAGGTGGCCCTCCAGTAGATTTTCAGAAGCTGTATGTCACATGGGAAGAAACTGCCCATCTTTCTCTCACGAAGCCATTGATGGATTCGAGCTGTCTGACTCTGAGTTGACAGCTCAACTCCTCACTACTAGGCTATTAAGGCCCACTTTCTTTGGTGGTTTGAGAATTTAGAGTTACAAATATACCTTTATAAATTAACAATTGGTTTGCTCTGTGTAGTTCCACAACCTCATGATATCCAGAACTCCAGATGAAACTGTCATGTTTGCCCAGTATCATCATATTGTGTGTATGCTGGAGTTTGGGTTCCCTGGGAAGCACGCGCTAAGTAAGTTTCTTGAGAAGCATCCACTTCCTAAACAACTTGCCTCTGGAAACTCCATGAATTTTGATAAATGCTGATATTTGTAGAGGAACTTCAGGCTTTTTGTTCAAAGGGTCACTATGAGTCGTGCTCAACACAAAAGTAATCAACAACCACCACCACTCTGGGAATTAACTAGGGATACTGTAAGAATTAGGACTAGACAGATTGAGCAACTGACACGCAACGTACACACAAATATAAACCACAGCACACACCAACACTTACAACACACACATATGTCTACTTCTCATGCATAATCACCACTTGTCTATTAGAATAACTTTTCTATTATTATGATGCTGAGAAGGTTTAATTTCAGCAGAACTTCCAGATTAAGATGGGATAGGCTAGGAAGAGGAAGCTCTGGTGGCCTAATGGTAAGAAAATGAGCTGTAATCCTGAAGGTACATGGTTTAAAGCCACCAGCTGCTTTGCAGGAGAGGAATAGGCAATCTCCTCCTGTATGTTTAATTACCTCTGAAAACCCTCTGGAGGGTAAGCTCTGGGTTGATTCTGGCAGATGGAACACAACAACAACAGGCTAGGAAGAAAGACTTGGCAAAAAAATCACCTGAAATTATTTATTGCTTTAGATACCTACTAATTACAGTGATTTAGTCTGCAACATATCATAAGAATGGAATACCTGCAACCAGGAGAAGAATGAATGGGATCTTCTAAGAATCAAATCCCTATGCACATCCAAAAACTTCTCCAACAGGGTAAAAACGGAAGCCACTGACAGGGAAAAAGTATTTATTTGCTAATGACATATCAGATAAGGGACTTATATCCAGAATTTATAAAACACTTGAGC
>NW_006399784.1:15401602-15408018 GCF_000299155.1 Elephantulus edwardii
GTGAGGAAGCAGAGACACTGTTACCACAGAGACAGAGATGGAATTGATGTGGTTATATATCAAAGAATACCAACAGCCCCCAAAACTTTCTAGGCAAAGATCAAACTCCTTTCTAGAGCCTCTGGGGAGGGAGGGGTGTGCAGCCCTGCTAGACATGCTGATTTTGTACTTCGGCTCTTCACAATTAAGTATGGCCTAGGTCATGAAGATGCTGGAGATCATGAGGATTATTTCCTGATCGAAATTTGTTTCCACATATGTTCAAATTTTAATATATTGCACTTCTATTCTCTATTTCTTTCTATATGCCTCTACCTAGAAGACAAGTTTCCAGTTCAAAATGTTATTTCTAAGTGGCATAAAATGACTAAAAGTTGTCTTTTTGAGCAAAAAAAAAAAAAGAATGGAACAAAACCTATATTTTGTTTCATTGTAAATTATTTCACCATGAGTTGTGCTATTAGATTAACTAACAATAATATTTAACTTTGGCCAGAGATAATGTTCCATTTTTTCCCCAAAAATATATTATATTAATCCTAAACTAACTGTTTAAAAATTTTTTATAATTTATTATTATTTATACCATCATTCACTTTTATACAGTTATTCATATACATTGTTTCATTCATGTACATTTAGTTTTAAACAATCATTTCTGTACATTGTCTTTTGTGTGTGTGTTTTATTTTTATTTATTTACAAAGTTTGAATACATTGTTTTTCAAAAGATCCCTTCCATTTCCTTCCCCCCACAGGCCCATCAAATTGTAAAATGCTATGATTCACAGTCGACCGCCCTACCTCTCCTCACTCCTCTCCTCCCCCCTTCTTCCTGCCTTGGATCCTCATATTCATTCTACAATCATGGTTTTATACAGGTTTTTGTCCATTGGAACTGAGTTAGTTCACACAGAATAATGCTCTCCAGTCCCTCCCAAATTAGATAGTGATTTACAAAATGATTGCATCCTGCATGCTGAGTAGCATTTCTATCATATGAATGTATCACAACTTCTCAATCCATTCATTTGTAGTTAGAAATCTGGGCTGTTCCCATGTGCTTGAGATGGTGAATAATGCTGCTATGAACACTGATGTGCAAATTTCCATTTGGGCCTCAGTTCTTATTTTCTTGGGATATATTCCAAGCAATGGAATAGCTGGCTCATATGGAATTTCTATGTTCAGCTTTCTGAGGAAATGCCAAACTGCCTTCCAGAGTGATTGTACCATTGTTAAACTTTGCCACAGCTACTAGAATGAGTGGTATCTCATTGTGATTTTGATTTGTATCTTTCTTATTGCCAGTGATTTGGAGCATTTCTTCCTATGTCTGTTGGCCATTTGAATATCTTCTGCTGTTGTTATTGTTAAGTGCAATCAAGTCGTAGACGACTCATAGCGACCCTATGGAAAGGCCTGAGCACTGTTCGTACATAGAGTTTCCGGAGGCAAGCCATTTTGGAAACGGATTCCGCTCCTGCTTCCAGGCTTATTTTAGTTGGGAAGCTCCAGCAAACTCTGTCCACCATGGGTAACCATTACCACGTTTGGCACATCACTGTCACAGTGTTCAGCATCACAGCAACCACGAGTTACCACTGTAGAGCAATGCACAGACCAGTGCTATACCACCTAGAAGAATGTTTGACAGGAAAACAATTTGAACCCTGCCTGAGGACCGCAGATTAAAATCACCCACGTTCTGCTTGGTGGCATTATTTTCTGTCCATTAGGCCAATGTAGCTCTCTCAATGTCATAGTTGTTCTGTAGGGGACAAAAGAATGTAAAAGACTGCATCCTTAGAATATGACTGTGTGCCTTGCACACAGAAGGTGTCTTCAGAAAGAAGATTGCAAGCAGAGCTCCCAAGGCGCTCTGAGAAGGAAGATTGCAAGCAATTCTCATACATCTTTAGACACTGACTTTCATTATTATTCTTGCTCTTGATAAGGTTGTTGTAAGACGAGAGAAAGCACCGTTTATAAATACAAAGAAGTCTTCTTGGTTGAATGTATGTCTTTTATCTAACTGTGTACCCAGCCCATCCTGGCCCTATGGTAATCTTAATGTTTCTACTTGTACCCGTCCAGCCTGGGCTCTATGATGTAACCCTTAACGTTTCTATTTCCCTGTGAACTGTCTCTTTGTTTTTAAAAGGTATAAAAATAAAGGCAACGCAGCTACCGCACTCCAGTCCTGTCCTGTGGGCTGTAGCAGTCCTGTTTTGTCTCTGTATGCTGTTTGTCTCTTGTGTTGTGTTTATATTTATTAATTTCTTCCAGATAATCATTTCTCTCAGAGAAAGAAGGTAACAGTTCCCAACATCTTCCTCTGTAAAAATTCCTTCCATGTCTTTGCCCATTTCGTAATTGGGTTATCAGTCTTTTTCTTGTGGAGGCCTGGGAGTATTCTGTAAACTTTCGTTGTGGGACTCTAGCACTCCCTGACCTCAAAACCTACTGCACAGCAGTAGCAACCAGAACAGCATAGTACTGGTACAATGACAAGCACATAGATCATTGGAACAGAATTGAGAACCCAGAGATAGACCCAGCTATCTATGGTTAACTGATATTCAGCAAGGAAATATTAAATAGGGAAATGACAACCTCTTCAACAAACTGCTAACAAAACTGGACTACTACCTGCAGAAAGCTGAAACAGGATCCACATCTCACACCATACAAAAAAAATCACCTCAGAATATTCTATGTTCGTAATATTCTATGGCACAGTTTTCTTATCTCCTGGCTTTTTCCTATTTGACCAAACCTTATTCTGAACATGGCACATTAATTAGTATTAGTTACTGACATAGCTTATTTTTATATTGAAAAAAAAAAAAAAAAAAAATGGTTTTTTAAAAAAATCTGCAAAACAGAACATATAACATCAGTGATATTCTAATATAAACCTTATAATAATTCTTTTCATTTACTCCATCTCATGTAATTAATGTTGTTCTCCCGTTTCTGTATTGGCAACAGTTTGAAAACTTTGTCTTGTTGGAGATAAGAATTCAAAAACCCTTTATTTAGTCTAATGATATCCAAATTTGACATACTAGAATCATTTTCACATGTCTAATCTATTTTCCTGTTTTCTTCTTTTTTTAATATTGTCTATTTTTGCTAAAATAATTTCCACTTGAGTGAGCAAAATAAAACTTATATACATACATACAATAACAACAAAGTCACCTCCAGGTGGCTAAGAGACTTGTGAGTAAAGACCAAAACCATAAAGTTCATAAGAGACAAACTGGGATCAAGCTGAGAAGCCCTTATCTATGGTATAAAGAGACTGCCAAATACAGCCAGAAATGTACAATCTGAAGAGGATAAAATTGATAAATGGGGCCTTCTAAAGATTAAATCCCTGTGTTCATCAAAAACGTTTTCCAATAGAGTGAAAAGGAAACCTACTGACTTGGAACAAACATTCTGCAATACCATCTAAACTGTAACTTTTAAAGTATAAAACCAACAACACAAGTTTCTCATTTTCCAATGTTATTTCTAAGAGCTTTTCTAAAGAAATGCAACTCATACACTAGAAACAAATAGGTGAAGGTAATGGATGTAGAGACATAAAAGGTAAAACAATAAATCATAGTAATAAATATTTAATCCTGTCCAAGAGAACTTCATGTATCATGTTCCAGAATAAGGATCAACCTGCCTCAGCAACCAGACACTGAAGAATGGTTTATTATTGTTATTGTTCTTGTTGTTGTTGTTGTTGCTGTTGCTACTGCTGCTCCTGTTGGGTACTCTGGAGTCAGAAACTGACTCCTAGCTGAAACTCCAGTGGGTTTTCAGAGTCAGTAAGTTACACAGAAGATATTGCTGAGGTGAAAAATTCCAAATATTTCACAACCAAGAAGATTTGTTGGTGCAATGGTTAAGTTACTAGCTGGAGATTCTGGATAAATACTGGAGATTCAAACTCATTTTAGTGGCTTTAAGGGAGAAAGATTTGATGATTTGGTCCCATAAAGGTTGTTACATACACCTCATTGCAACCCTAAGAGCAACAGATCTGAGCCCTGTCCTATCCTGCATCACCTTATCATCCCTGACACATCTGAGCCCTATATCACAGTCACTGTATCAATCCATCTTGCCGAGGGTCTTCTTTTTTCTGTGGTCCTTCAACCACTTCAAGCATGATGTCCCTTTATAAAGGGGTAGCTTGTTCTAACAACATGCCTCTACGGAGTACTCTGTTTGGACTTTTGCCAAGATATACAGCGTACCATAAAAACAGCGATTGGTGGCACATGCCTATTTCTTCTTTGTCAGTTATGTACCTTCCCTCCTGATGGCTCCATGTACTGCCAGTGGGCAAAGAGCTGCCCAAGGACCCCAGAGGTGGAAATTTCAGATAAATACTAGTCGTCCAACTGGTCTTAGAAGGCTTAACTTGAAAGCTTGGCTCTTCTTGACAGCAGCTAATGAAACAAAAACTCGAAAATACCCTAACAGCAACCAAAACCAGTAAGTTACCTTATTTCAAAAAATTATAATAAAATGCCTACCATGAAATTTTTTGCTGTGTAGGTGATTCCAACTCATGGTGGCTCCATGTGAGCATGGGAGAACGGGCCCTTGGGTTTTCAAGGTTACATATGACCGTTTGAAAGCAGATCCCCATACCTGTCTTCACAGACGCCTCTGTGGATGCTAACTACCAACTTTTCCACCAGCAGCCAGTCATTTGAAAGTTTTCACCACATAGGGACTGCTTCCTCCAGAAATAGCAGTGTTTATACTTGGTGCGTCTTAAAGTGGGGCCACTAGAGTTATTTTCACCAAGTGCAGGCATGACATCGCTGCTCATGACATCACTAGCCCCTCCCTTCCCTTGAGAGTGGAATAGTGAAGCTTCACCTCCATGGAAGTCCCAGAGCCACTGGTCCCACCCCCCACAGATCCCTATAGCTCTCCCAATCCCATTGGCCAAATAGAGACTCTATTCTCCAGAGCCTGATTGGAGGGTGACAGGGGCATGAATAACCACACTGGGTGACACAGGACAGCAACCCTCCTGATGCCACTGCTTTGCCAGCCCCTCCTCCAATCATGGACCTTGAGATTATTTTTATGTCAATGCCTCTGACAGTGTTCAAGGTGCACCCCACAAAATTGCACCCAAAAGCCTTTTGGAAAGTCCTAAAGGAAAGACATCATGACATAGATCTAACAACGGATTTCTAATCTCCTAAAGGACCTTGAGGCCAACAATAGAACAATTGTAAAGTGGTTTCAATAAATGTACAGTAAAACCTAGGAGACCTGAAAATCAGGACTACCTTTGTTTAAGTGAGTCTCAAAAACTGTCCACCTTTGATAGAGTTTTTGTTGCTTCTTCTAGTACTCTCTGCTATAATAAATTATTCTTCTTGTTCCTCTCTTGCAGATTTCTCAGTCCACAAGTTTGAACTTTCATAGGCTTTGCTGTAGGACATCTGCTCCCTGCCAGATATGTTGCTCATGGTTAGAGAACTTGACTCTTTCCAAAGTCAATTTTTCCCAACAGCAATTACAACTAAAGGAAGCCCAGGCCACCTCCCAACAACTTAGCCTCAACAACAAATTATTTCTGTTTCAACCCTGAATTGAGGCCCTTTAGGAAATATTTATCAAATAGCCACGATTTCCATTTTAGATTCATCTTTTCTTTTTGTTTGTTTGTTGTTGTTGTTGTTGTTTTTAATTTTTCTTTTTTTTAAATTCACCTTTCATCACTCCAGCTAAAGTAGGTATCCAGTGACTATCTTATGTCCTTCAAGGATAAAAGTTCTGTCAGAAAATCCCATTTTAAAGCAGAGAACTCACTGTGGCAACTGTGGACATGTGTCCCTCACCTCCTCCGTCCTAAACAACTTGCTGCTCAGCTCAGGGAAAGTAGTTGATGGACAGCCTCCAGCTCAGCACCACCTGTATCTACTCTCAGCTGGAATGTCTCAGACCTTATGCAGACCTACCCTGGTACAGACAGTCCAAGGAGAGAGCTTCAGAGCAGAGGCTTCTTAGCTGAGACCTCTTTTGAACAGAGTGGACAGGCCCTGGTGGCCACTTTGCACCAGGGTATTTGTAGGAGCTCCTTAGGCAGGCGGGTTCTGGCTCACTCATGATCCTGCTTGCTCTCCTGAGAATCTTACTGACATAGCTACAAACTTACCTTTTGTTTCTTTCATATTATTGATCCAGTTACTTCCTCATTCTGGAAAGGTGCTCATTACTTCAGGATAAAGAAGTAACCCTAAACTGATATTTTTTCACCTAGACTTCAGCTACCCATTAACCACGAGAAAGTTTTTATGCTAAAAATCTAGACCCCCCCAAAGATGCCTTTATATGACCTTATTATTATTAATGATTTTTAATGCAACATATATATGTAT
>NW_006399784.1:15408543-15424953 GCF_000299155.1 Elephantulus edwardii
TGTTTCCAACTCTTTGCTATTGTGAACAAATCAGCAATAATCATGGGTGTGCATGTATCTGTTTGGGTGACAGTTCTGGATTCTTTAGGGTATATTCCCAGTAGTGGAAGTGCTGGGTTAAATGGTATTTCTATTTGCAACTTTTTGAGAAAGTGCTATACTGCCTTCCGTAGTTGTTGCACCAAAAACAGTGGTTAGATGCCATGAAGTAGGTGGGAATGCCTTAACTGTATGCGTGTTGTAAGGCCTGAGGGCCTCTTCCATCCTTGCTAAGGGGAGTGCAACCTTCTCTCCTTTCATACAACACTTTCTATGATCTTTACATTCTTCCCCCTGCAACTCCAAGTAAGGCTGTTAATACTGTATAACGTCAGTGCTACAAAACAGGATTGATGTGGAGGTTTGAGGAAAACTAAGAAAAGAGTGGATAGATAATGAATACTGCATTGGAACAAATGAAGGAAAGAACTCTTTAAAAGGAATATATGATTAGGCATTATTCATACAACAGCCCAGAATAAGAGGTACACTGTAAAGAGGATTGGACAGGGGGGTAAGAGAGGTAATTATGAAACAATGAACACAGTTTGTTGTGGTTTTTTTTAAAAAAGTGAACTTACGGAGGCAGAAGGGAGGGAGAGGGGGTAAAATGTAGAACAACGACAGAATGAAAATCTAATTGTAAACTTTCATTAAAATCAGAATTAAAATAAAAAATCATATTTAAAAAGAACAACAATATAGCAATATTTGAAAGACTGGATTTCATATCTTTCTATATAATTTCATTTAAAAGAAAGGCATTGTATTTTTAACCTAGACAAAATCAATTAGACACGATGAGCAGGAAAAGTGAGATAGAGCAATTTAAGAAACCTGATAATTCTGCCTCTTATTCTAGAAAATAAACCTATAACTATGAGGTTGTTAACAATTGTAGCTTGCTCAGCTCCACAATCATCATTCTTGACACCAGCAGTCAGGGAAATCAACAGATAAATTGCACTGGGGAAATCTGCTGTCAGGGATCTCTCCAGAGTGCTGAAAAGCAACGATATCAGTTTAGAGACCAAGATGTATCTGATCCAGGCGATGGTCTTCACGGTTACTTGCTATACATCAGAGAGCAGGACAATGACTAAGAATGACAGAAGAAGAATTGATGCCTTTGAGCTGGGGTGCTGGAGAAGAGTCTTGAACATACCATAGACCACGAAGAAAACTAATAGGTCTCTTTTAGAGAGGCCGAAACCAAGTCTCTCCTTGGAGTCTAGAATTTTGAAGCTCCACCTAATTTACTTTGGTCACATGGCCAGGAGGAACTAGTCTGTGGAGGACATCATGCTTGGAAGGGTGGAGGGACAGTGCAGGAAAGGAAGACCCCAGATGAGATGGATTGATACGGTAACTGAGGCAATTAGAGTAGGTGAGTTGTTGTCAGTAAGGCTGGCTCATAATAGGGCAGGCTTCTGAGCTATTGTACACAGGGTCACCATAACTCAAAGGTGACTTGACAGCACATAGCAACACAAATATTCAATATAATTAAGCCAGAAAATTGCAGAAAGAAGGTGCAAATGTTTATAGGAGTTTACTGACGACTGACATAGAAGCGGGAGAAATTATCCAGGTTTACAGGCAGGTAGGTGGGGATTATTTGATTCAAGAAAATAAAGAATTAGTTTAGAGTTGAGTTGGGGGTTTTGCTTGTTTGGTTGGTTATGGGGTGTGTTTGTTTGTTTGCTTGTTTGTTTGTTTGTTTTAAAAAGCACTGACAATTCAAAATTCTTTTTGCCTCTAGAATACTTCAGTGTTGCAACTCCAGGCTTGGATTCGTTCTTCAGTTCTTTCAGCTTGAGAAAAGCTTCATTTGTTCTTCCTTTGCTGTTTTCTACATCTAGGTTTGAGCACATTTCAGCCTAATTCTTTGCTTTGTTTTCTCAAGATGTCTATTGAATTCTTACTTCAGCTCTCTTACTTCATCACTGTTTCCTTTAGTTTTTGTTTCTTGACTTTTCACATGTAAGTTTCAGTGTCTCTTCTGACATTTTGGTCTTTCCCCACAATTTATCCTTGGTTGTTAGTGTTCAGCACGTCTAATCAATACTCTTGAAATGGTTTTCAAATTTTGGTGGAATAAACTTCTATATTTTGGCACTCTTGTACTTGTTTTAATTGTCTACAGTCTCAACTTGAATGTGCATAAGAATAATGGATGATCTGTTTCAGAGTTGACTCCTGTCCTAGTATTGACTACTGATACTGAGCTGCTCCACAGTCTCTTTCCATAGTTGTTGTTGTTAAGTGCCATTGAGTCATAGATGACTCATTGCGAGCCTAAGAATGAAAGACCTGAACACTTGTATAACTTTCATCATTTCTCTAAGTTCATAGAATTTCCAGAAGCCAGCTATTTCAGAAGTGGAGGCCACTCCTGCTTCCAAGCTGGTTTTGATATAGGAACTCCACCCAACACTGTCCACTGTGGGTAACCATTATTGCATCTGACACATCAGTGTCACAGTGTTCAACATCACAGCAACCAAGAGTTACCTCTGTACAGCCAATTGACAGACCAGTGCTATACCATTTAGAAGAATGTTTGACCAAAAGCAATTAAAATCAGGCCTGAGGGCCTCAGATTAAAATCACCCTCCTTTGGTTTGGTAGCATAACTTTCTATCCACTAGGCCAAAAGAGCTCTCTCTATGACTCACAGCAATTCTGTGAACAACAGATCTAACCCTTGTCCCATCCTGAATCATCCCCACAATCCGAGAAATGTTCAAGCCCATTGTTACAGTCACCATATCAATACATCGTGTTAAGGATCTTCTTTTCTTCTCTGATCTTCCACTTCTCTCACCATGATGTCATTTCCCAAGGACTGGAATCTTAACTGTTGTTAAGTGCTATCGAGTCATAGACGACTCATAGCGACCTATGAACAAAAGACCTGAACACTTGTTTAACTTTCATTGTTTCTCTAAATTCGTAGAGTTTCCAGAGGCAAGTTATTTCAGAAGTGGATGCCACTCCTGCTTCCAAACCTGTTTTAATCCAGGAGCTCCACCAAACACTGTCCACCATGGGACCATTATCACATTTGACCCGTCAGTGTCAAAGTGTTTAGCATCACAGTAACCATGATATTCAGTTAAAGCAAGAGCCTGGGTTACCTGATCCTGTGCCCACTTTGCAGAGTTATTATAGAGATGATAAAAGGTTAACAGAATCACAACAGGCAAAAAGCAAAACTGATCTGACAGATCTGTAGATGCTTTCAAACTCTGAACATGCTTCATTGAAGTACAGGACATAGTGTTTTTACAGAACCCATAAATTGAACAATGGACAATGGATAAGTACGCCAAAAATCAGTAAACAAATAATACTCCCAGGATATGAGTAAAAGAGCTACCAACACTGCACATAGACCACATAATAAAATATAGAACAATCATAATATGATAGGGCAAACATTGCTAAGAGTCTATAGCTTAGTGAAAAAAAAATGAAGTAATCATAAATTTTTGTTTTTATTTTGACCAATCACAGCATGTAACTTCCTCACAGGCATGTGATCCAATGATATAAAAGGGCACCTTGCAAAATCATTATTCCTAATGAATCAACACCTGTGAAAATTATATTGCAAGACAAAGAAAGTGAGCTTCCTTAGATTTGGACCTGCCCAGAACCACAGCACTTTCAGCCAATTTCCCACTAACTATATTTAATTTCTGACATGGCACAATAAAAAAAATTCTTCTGTTGTAGAGAGCTTTGGTAACATTTCTTTAGAAAACAGATTAAATGTAGAAGGTTGCTAGCAAGACTCAATAGAAATTAGCTGTTCTTGTTGTTGTAATTATTTCCTTCTCCTTAGCTGCCCCTCTTTTTCATATCTGCTCAGTACCCATCTATTTTGTGTTATGTATTCCAACATATAGCTTTCTAAAGAACAACAGATCTAAACTTTGCCCTGTCCCATACCATTCTCACAATCTCTGCCATGCTCAAGGCCATTGTTGTAGTCACTGTGTGTCAAACCATTGCCTCAATAGTTCTCCTCCCCTTTGGTGAATCTTTACTTTTCCCAGCATGATGGCTTTTCCCATGGACTGATGAATTCTGACATGTCCAAAGCATAGAAGATTAAATTTTACTATTCTTGGTGCTAGGCAGCACCGTCGTTGAACTCCTTGCAAGTCAGATTTGTTTGTTCTTTTGAAAGTCCGTGATACAGTCAATATTCTTCATTGGCATCGTACTTCAAAGGTGTGAGTGATTCTTATTCATTGCTGAATTTTCACAAGATATAAATAAAGCAATTGAAAATAAAAAATAGCTTGTGTCTGTCAGGCACAAGTTAGTCTTTAAACTGACATCCTGGCTCTTTAGAACTTCATCAAAGTCCGTGGCAACAGATTTGCCAATGCACACTTCTTTTGATTTCTTGACTGCTGCTTCCATGGGTGTAGACTGTGCATTCAGGTAAAATGAAATCATTGGCAACTTCAATCTTTTCTGCATAAATAATGCTGTTTCCTATTGGTCTAGTTGTGAGGATTTTTTGTTTCCTTGATGTTGAGGAGTAACTCATATTGAAGGCTGTAGTCACTGGTCTTCTGCAGTAAGTGCTTCAAGTCCTCTTCATTCTCCCCAACTAAGACTGTGTCATCTACATAATAAAAACTGTTGATAAGTCCTCCTCTAATCCTGATGTTACATTCTTCTTCATATATTCCAGTTTCAGCAATTATTTGCTCAGCATACATACTGAATAGGTATGGTGAAAGGATCCAACATTCACACACATCTTTCCTGATTTTAAACCATACAATGTCCTCTTGTTCTGTTCCAAGGTCTGCTTATTGATCTATAAATTGATTCTACTTGACACAATTAAGTGTTTGAAATTCCCGTTCTTCTTAATATTAGCCATTATTTATTATAATACAAACAGTTGAATTGAATAGTCAATAAGACATAATTAACATCTTTCTAATATTTTCTGCTTTCACCTGAGATACTCTGACATCAGTAATTTTACTCCTCCTTTCAGAGTCTCCTATCAATCCATCTTGAATGTCTGGGTGTTCACTTTATATAGTGTTTTAGTGGTTTTGGATTTTTAAAAAATTTTTGCCCTGTTTCTTAAATTTTATATTGGTTTTCTAACAAAGATCATACACATTGTTTTTCATGTTATTCTTTATTCATACCGTGCTTTAATAATCAATAATCATTCCCATGCATTATGTTTTATAAAATTAATCATCGTTGGACTTTGCTCATCATTACCTTCTCTTTTTACCCCCATCTTTCCCATTTTCTTCACCACCTTCTTCCACCCACCGAACTCTACAGCCCTGTGGTTTTGCCCCTTCTCAGTTGTTGTCAATTCTGACTTATGATAACCCTTCTATGTGCCAGATTAGAAATGTGTTCAACAGGATTTTCAATGGATGATTTTTAGGAGCAGATAACCAAGAATTTTTGCTGAGGTACTTTTGAAATTGAATTCTCAACCTCTCAATTAGCAGTCAAGAATCTTAATCATTTACACAATTCTAGGATGCCAACTAGGGTAATGGGGGTGGGTGTGTTGGAAATGGTGAGACTGGCTCAGGATAGGGCAGGGTTCAGAACTACCGTACATAGGTGGCTGACTTGATGGCATATAACAACAACAGCAATAACAGGATGCCCAACCCCAAAACGTCCTCAATAAAAATATTAACAATACTTTTTTACTGTTATGTATGTGCATTATTATTCATAATTCAAATATTCATTTGAGAAGACAAAGCAAAACACTATAATGGCATATACAAGGAGCTGAAATTAGAAAACCAAAAAAGAAGAATATATCTGGCATTGCTGAAACTGAAAGAGCTAAAGAGAAAAAATTAAGTTTTGTGTTGGAATAGTGAAATATTCTATCAGCAAAACATTGAACAACAAATAGGAAATTTTCAAAAGAAAATAGAAGGTCTACACAAAGATGCTACTAGTTAAGATTCAAACATTTCAGGACATTTGTATAATTAGTAAATGGTACTTAAAGAAGTACTAGTTGCATCGAAGATATTGATGAAACACACGATTTCAAGAATTGATGAAATATGAATTAAGATGTTTTAACCAATGGATAAAATGCTGGAATTATTCAGTAGGCTATGCCAAAAAATTTGGAAGAAAACTACCTTAGCTACCATGTGAACCATTTCCTTAAGACACCTTTAAAATAAATATTTTTTTATAAATTTACACATCTTTACATACATGTGTATATATCCTTGTGTATATAAAACTGAATTCATTGACAAGTCACAATCAAGCTATATATGATCCTCTTTGTTATTGTTGTGTATGTGGAGTCAGAAACGACTACTAGCTGACCCTCCAGTGGATTTGAGAGACAGTAATCACAGGGGAAGAGATTGCCCATCCTTCTCCCACAGAACAGCTGGTGGATTTAAATCACATGTCCTTGGGATGGCAATATAACTCCTTAACCCTAGACCTCAACATCTCCCTAATGATTGTCTACTAGAGTGTTTTCAGAGACTGTAAATTATATGGGAGAAAATGGCTCATCCTTCTTCCATGTAGCGGCTGGTAGATATATACAGAGAGAGCACTCTGGTGACCTAAAGGATAAGGATTTTACTACAAATTCAAAGACAGGTGGTTGAATTGCCCAGCTGCTCCATAAAAGAATGATAGACAATCTCCTCCTGTGTGAGTTACAGTCTCTAAAAACCCACCGAAGGGTCAGCTATGAGTCAGTTCTAACTATAAGGCACATAGCAACAATAAAATATATAGAGATAGAGATAGAGTTAGTGACAGAGATACAGATAGAGATGTAGTGACAGATTTATAGAGATAGATATATAAACATACATATTTACACATTCTTTTTTTCTTTTTTTTATTTTATGCTGGTTTACATAAAAAAGTTTATAAAGTTTGTATACACTGTTTTTCACACTGATATTTCCCCTTTCATTTAACCATCCTACCCTCCTCCCATCAAATTGTGTGACCCTATGATTAACACATACTTATATATGTTTATATATGTATACATTTATGTATGTATGTAATATATATGTTATTATCTATAACTTTTATATATATATCTACATATGTGTATATATATATATGTGTGTATATGGATATGTGTGTGTGGTGGTGTTGTTGATTGCCATCGAGCCAAGCATGAGCATAGTGACCCTATGAACAAAAGACTTGAACCCTGTTCTATAACTATTATGGTTTCTCTGAGTTCATAGAGTTTCCAGAGGCATGCTGTTTAAGAAGTGAATGCCACTCCTGCTTCCAAACCTGTCTCAAACTGGGAGTTTCACTAAACACCATCTACCATGGGTAACCACTATGGCATTTGACACACCAGTGGTACAAGGTTCAGCATCACAGCAACCCCAGGTTACCTCTGTATAACAAATTGACAGAAGAGTGTTGTATCACTTAGAAGAATGTTCCTCCAAATATAAAGACACTAAGCATGAGGGCCACAGGCCCTCGGGCCCAACCAATTTTTATATACAAAGGCCCTCCATCAGGTCCTGTTGACTCTCTATACAAGAGGCTTAAATTTAAAAAAGAAAAAATCAACCAAACATTATACAACTTACAATTGTGTTGTTATTGTTGTTGTGTGCCATTGAATCCCTTGTGACCCATAGCGACCTTAGGTAGAGTAGCTCTGAACTGTTCCCTGTCCTGAGCCAGTCTCACTAATTCTAATACACCAACCTCCATTGGCCTAGTTACTGTATCAATCCATCTTATCCGGGATCTTCCTCTCTTTTGCTGTCCATCCACCCTTCCAAGCGTGATGTCCTACTCCAAGGACTAGTCCCTCCTGGCCACATGACCAAAGTATGTGAGATGGAGCTTCAAAATTCTAGTCTCCAAGGAGAAACTTGTTTTCACCCTTTCCAAGGCAGACCTATTTGTTTCATGGTATGTTCAAGACTCTTCTCCAGCACCACAGCACAAAGGCATCAATTCTCCTTTCATCCTTAGTCATAGTCCCACTCTCTGAAGCATAACAGGTAATTGTGAAAACCATGGCCTGGATCAAGTGCACCTTAGCCTCTAGAATGACATCTCTGATTTTCAGCACTCTGGAGAGGTCCCTGAGATAAGACATCCTCAATGCAATTTGTCTTTTGATTTATTGACTGCTGACTTTAAGAATGTTGATTGTGGAGCCAAGCAAGCTGTAATTGTTAACAACCTCAATCTCTTCTCCACCTATCATGGTTCAGATAGTTGGCCCAGTGGTGATAATCTTTATGTTCCTGATGTAAAACTTCAATCCATATTGAAATCTACAGTCCCTGACCTTCTGCAGCCAGTGTTTCCGTTCTTCTTCAGTTTCAGCAAGCAAGGTTGTATCATCTGCATATTGTAGGTTGTTGATAAGCCTTCCTTCAATCTTGATTTCACATTCCTTTTCTCATAAAGCCCTGCATCCTAAATAATCTGCTCTGCATATAGATTGAAAAGGTATGGGACAGGATGCATTCCTGATGTAGGTCTTTTCTAATTTTAAACTATGCAGTGTTTCCTTGCTCTGTTCTGAAGACTGCTTCCTGGTCCAAGTATAGGTTTTGCATAAGCATAATCAAGTATTCTGGGATTCCCACTTTCCTCAATGTTAGCCACAATTTGTTGTGACCCACACAGTCAAATGCCTTTGTATAATCAATAAAACACACACACACACACACACACACACACACACACTCTCTCTCTCTATATATATGTATATAGATAGATAGAGATAGATATACAGAGACAGAGACAGAGAGTTTGGGTGGCATAGTGGCAAGAAGCTATGCTGAAATCCCAAAGGCACGTGCTTCAAGGCCACCAACTGCTCCATGGGAGAAGGATGAGCAGTTTCCTCCCATATGATTAACTGTTTCTGAAAACCTGAAGGAGCGTCATCTATGGGTTGGTTCCAACTTGATGGTACACAACATCAACAACATTTAGGTAGACAGATTTATACTCTTTTGTTGTTGTTGTTGCTGTTAGATGTTACGAAGTGTATTACAACCGATAACAATCCTTTGAACAATAAAAGATCTGAAGCTTGCCCTATCTTACACCATATTCTTGATCTCCAACATGCTCAAGCCCATTGTTAGAGCCACTGTGTCAGCATCCTACTGAGGTGTTTTTTATAGTTGCTTTCCAAAGGAAGACGTCCACTGATAACTCCAATTGTAATACATGTTTTTATGCTTGGCATGTGCTTGGGACAGTACACTACTTTCTAAACAACCTATTCAAGCTTTATGTTACTTTTTTTTCCCTTTAGACTTAATTTCCCTATAAGCAAACCAAAGTCTTTGCCTTGGAGTGGATTGACACAGTAACCTCATATGTTACAGCTTATAACTGCTCTCTGTAAGAGTTCATAGGTTACAATATTTTAACAGATTTCCAGGTCTTTCTTCCATGGTGACATTGGAAAGGTTTAAACTATCAAATATTTAATCAGTAGCCAGGTGAAAACTATTGGCACCCCCCCCAGGAATTTTAATTTTCCTCCAGAAGGTGCCCCATGGAGTGCCAAAAGAATAAACAAATACATCTTGGAGAAAGTGCAGCCAGGGTACTCTTTGGAGGCAAAAATATTAAAGCTTCCTCTCACCTACTTCAGGCATGTTGCTATGAGGGACTATTCACTGAAGAGGAACATCATGCTTGACAAGGCAGAGGGTCATCGAAAGAGAGCAAGGCACTCGACCAGGTGGATTGACATGTTGACTGCCTCAGTGGGCTCTAATATGTTGGTAAGAGTGAGGATGGCACAGGACAGGGTTCAGATCTACTTGTTCACAGTGTCATTAAGGGTTGCACTTAAAGGCACCTGACAACAACATAAAAGCTGTCAAGCTAATTAGATTTTTATCTGAATGTTATTTACAAAATATGATGAAAAGTGTCTGTGAAAATGACAGATTTTGCAGCCACAAGTGATAATTCTTCTAAGAGCATAGTATTGTGCTCTACCTCACTACTCGCCCCACATATGCAAGAGGAGAAAGTAGTTTAATATTGAGCTCCCTCTTCTGGCCCTATGCTCTGGCCTTCATTAGACTGAAAAGTCATAAATTAACCCGAGCTTGAATAACACAGCCCACAAGGTGCCAGATCAGTCTCACTTACTTTGTTTCAAGAAAAAGAATAAAACAGAATGATAACAGCACTTTTCTTTTATTGTTAGGGTTAGGATTAATTACTATAATTCTATTATTATTATTATTATTATTATTATTATTATTATTATTAGTTTGAGCTCTTCATTTCATTGATGAAAACAGTGCAGTTGAGTTGAACAAATTCAGTTGACTCTCCCATGGATTTTCTGGGTCTCTAAATCACCCTGGAGGAGACTGCCTATGTCTTCTCCCAAGTAGACATTGCTGGATTCAAACCACCAGAGAGACACCACCATTGGGTTTGCAATGCAGCTCCCTACGGACTACACAACCAGTGCTCTAGCTTGTCATAAACATTATGTAAGCAGAGTTAAAAGTTTAAAATTTCGCTCTGATCTTTTGTTTCCAATAAACTAAAAGCCAAACCCAACCCAGTGTCATCAGGTTGATTCCTGATTTATGACCACCCTAATCAATTTCCAAAGCTGTCAACCTCTAAGGAAGAGACTGCCCATCTTTTTCCTGCAAAGTAGCTGCTGTATCTGAACTGTTGACCATTTTGCTTAGTAGCTCATCATGGGAAAGGAAGTGGGCTTGAGGATATTCCTGGGCAGGAGTTTCCTGGGATTTGCAATGACTGATGATTCCATGGCAGCGGCACTAAACACAAGAAGGAGTTGATCCATAAAAACACGGTGGTCCTTCTTTCACTCTTGACCAAATGCAAACAATATCAAGGTTAAAGGCAATGGTCTTCAAGATGGCCCAAATACAGTTAATATTAAACTGAGATGTGCAGATTGCTTTACACTTTACATAGAAGTTTTGCATGTATCATTTCCTGACTATAACACATTGGTTAAATGCTTAACTCTTAATGGCCGTCTTTCATAGGTGAGGAGATTGAAGCAGACAGATTAAAATTTAAAAATTTAAGCAAAATAACTTATAAAGCACATTAGAATTGGTTATTATGTGTTCTTTCTCAGACTATCCAGCATTCAAACATACATAGCAAGGGCCATTTACTCTGCTCACCACTGTACCATGTCTAGGGCACTCTCCAGCACAGGCGAAGCAGTTGGTAAATTTCTGTTGGATGGGTTACTCCATCTATTAATTTATCATCATTTACATTTTATTCAAATACTGAAGAAAGATTATTAATTAGGACGTCCAGAACCTGCAGAAATCAGGTACCATAAGCCATTTTTTTATTTTAAATAGTATAAATGTACTGTTCCTCAAAGATTAGATGACAATACTGTAAAACAAAGTATAATTGCAAATTTCTTTTAATGAGATCTTTTATTTGCTCTTCATGAGAGAATATCTTTTTAATACTTCTCATAATGGAACACTGTAGGAAGTGCCATAGCAACAGGGCTTATGCTTTGTCAGGAAGATATTCACTGGTTCCATCATTTTGTGATTTCATTTACTCATGAAGCAGGGAAGAAGGCCTGTAGGAAAAGTTGAAAAAAGAGGGAGAGGGAGAGAGGAAAGTGGAAGAAAGTTAATGAAAAGCATGTTTCTGGGCATCATTGGAGGTCCCCCCCCCATTACTGCATTCATGTAGTTAATATTGGAAGTAGGTGGGGCTGGTACAGTTCCTTTCAATTCTTCCCACAGTTTATTAACTGTCCCTATTATCTCTGCAAACTCACCTAGACACTTTCCTCACTCCTAGCAACACCCAGCACCACCCACACATAGCACAACCATTCTTTCCATGCAGCACATCACTGAGCACCCACAGAGCCCTTGGCTTCTCATTCTGAGCTCCCTTGAGGCCCTTCTCATCACTGCTTTCCTACTGAGTTCTATTCCTGCTCCCGGACTGCCACTACCTTTCAGGTTCACATCTTTCTTTGCATTGAGGTACAGTAGCACCCCTACCCAGTGGTCTTATCCCATGCCACACCACCAGCACTTCCTCTACAAATCTGTATTTCCAGCCTTAGCTCTCTAAAGGACCCCAGCATAGCATTCTCAATTCTGTGTATAACATCTTTCCAAAGAAAAGACATTTTACAGGTTAAACACTGAAGAAATTTGGACCAGGCAAAAATGGAGATAAAGCCACTTGGCTTTGGAGATGTTCAAAAAAGCATTTTTGTGACATATGAGAACAGCTTTATTAAGTAGCTAATCTGGCCAAAGATAAATACTTGACATAATTTCTAGTCTCATATTGTTCTTGTTGTTGTTGAATGCTGTCGAGTCGTGTACAACGACTCTATGAACAAAAGACTTAATGCTTTTCTATAACTATCATTGTTTCTACAAGTTCATAAAGCTTTCTTAGGCATGTTACCCTTCTTCTGAGGCTTTGCTGGACATACTTTGGACATGTTGCAAGGAGGGTCCAGTCCTTAGAGAAGGACATCATGCTTGGGAGGGTGGAGGGACAGCGCAGGAGGGGAAGGCCCTCTATGAGGTGAATTGATTCAGTGACTGGGGTAATCGGGGTGGGGATGTCGGAGACAGTGAGATTGGCACAGAACAGAGGAGGGTTTAGGGCTGTTGTACATAGGGTCATTATGAGTTGCAGATGACTCCACTGCACATAACAACAACAACCCTTCCTTTTCTTCCCAGTTGTAATTAAGTCAGAATCACAGCAATCTCACACTTCCCTTGGCTAATCTCACTACTACCAATGATACCTATATTTCAGATTCAGATTTCACATTCCCTTTGCTATTTGGGTCTTTCTCCTCAGAGTTTTCTGAATTACTGAATCAGTGGATCATACTAAACCATGGTTCATTAATATACATGCATTGGGCCCCTTTTCTTGTGTAGGTCTTGTTGAAAAATTTTCTTTCCCTACACAATTGTTTTTAAGTTGACCAACATGAACGAATTCTGCTTGCCCTGCTAGAAAAGTATGGCCCAATCACCACCCTTCATTTCCCCTGGGGCATGGTCTATACCTACTTTAATAGAAGAGTGCCTCTGGAATTCTTTGGTCTGTCTTTCTTAGCTCCCCTGAGATAGCTAAATCTTCAACAGTTGTGTAAGCTTCTCAGCAAATTCTGGATTTCAGAGTCCAAAGAAATACAGCTGAAAGGTTTAGGTGTTAGAAGGAATTGGAGAAATGGTATATTGTTAAAATGATGGAGTGGTTTGATAGATTAAACCCTGGGGACATTTTTGATCTCATGTTCTGATGTCTAATCTGATACTGCTATTATTGGAATGAATTGTGATTGCACTTGGAACTAAAACCTAACTCAATTTCACGAATTCATTGCCATTGACTTCTAACTGACTCAGAGCTGACCTTCCAGTAGGTTTTACAAGACTATAAATCACACGAGAGGAAATTGACCATCTTTCTCTCAGAACTGCTGGTGAATTTTAAGAAAGACACACAGCCTTTGAGTTAGCAGTAAAATTCCCGGAGGCCTATTCACCACAACTCCCTTAGTTCGTTGTTGTTGTAGTAAGTGCTGATGTTATTAGATGTCCATAGTCATGTATGTCTCCTGGCCACCCTCTAAGGGATCTAATCTTTGCCCTATCCTGTGCCATCGTTATAATCTATGATATATTTGAACCCATTTCTTCAGTAACTATGTTGATTCATTTCGTTGAGGGTCTTCCTCGCTTTCATTCACCATCTACTTTTTCGAGCGTCAACACTCTCTCCAAGGAAGTTGAGAAATGCCCAACACTGGTAACATGAAGCTTTCTCAGCTTTACCTCCAAGAAACATTCTAGCTACACTCGATCCAAAATATATCTGTTCTTTTGGATATTCATAGAATACTCAGTATTCTTCTCTAACTCCATGGCTCAACAAGCATCAACTCTTTTTCAGCTGCCCAGCTCAGCAACATTGTCCTGCTCTCAGCAGCATAGCAAGTGATTAAAAGGACCATAACCTGAATCAAATGCATCTTAGTCCTCAGACTGACATCATTGCTCCTCAATAATATGGAGAGGACCTTGACTACAGACTTTCTCAGTGCAATACATCTCTTGATCTCTAGACTCCTGGTACCAAGTGTACTGATTGTGGATCCAAGAAAGATGAAGTCCTGCAATGTTTCAATCTTTTCTTCATCATGATGATGCCAGTGGTGAGAATCTTGTTTTCTTGACATTAAGATGCAATCTATATTGACTTATTTTATCTTCTACAGCAAGCATTTCAAGTACTCTTCACTTTCAGAAAGCAAGGAACCAGTTGCTTGAATAATTTACTAAGCATACAGAATAATCTGCTATATTGAATAGGTACAGAGAGGGGATACAACCTCAATGTACACCTTTCTTAATCTTAAACCTATATTGTTCCCTTGCTCTGTTTGTACAACAGACTCTTGCTTTAGGTAGAGGTTTCACATGAGCACAATTAAGTGTTCTGGGATTCCCATTCTTCTCAATATCAGCTATAATTTGTTATGATCCACATAGCTTTTGGATAGTCAACAAAGCACAATTAAGCATTCTTCTATTATTATCTGCTTTAAGCCAGGATATATCTATCACATTTTGGTTCTCATGGACTTGTTTTCATTTTCTTCAGCCTCAATCGGAACTCAATCATGAGTAATTGATGATCTGTTCCATAGTCAGCTCCTGGCTTGGCTTTGACTGCTGATACTGAGTTTCTCCGCTTCCATCCATTGTTGTAGTCAATCTGACTCCTATACAGTCATTCAGGCAAGACTGATGTATAAAGTAAGTGTTGGTATCTTTTTTAAAAAGTATCTGCTATGAATAAATGATTGAACATACAAAATCCTATCATTCTATTTTCAGCCTCATTTCTGTCATCAAGTTCATGCTTTCCAACTACCATTTTTTCTTTGTTGTTTCCAAATTTTGTATTCCATTTCACCAGTTATCATTAGCACATCTTGATTGCATGTTTGGTCAATTTTGGACTGCAAAATTTGGTAAGAATCTTCACTTTCCTCCTCTTTGGTTTTAATTGTTGAAGTGTGTATTTGACTAACAATCATACTGGTTTTCCCTGTATGAGTATTGTTTATATCCTATCATTCACAACACTGTACTTCAGGAGAAAACATAAAATTGTCTTTTTAACTAAATATGAAACACACTATTCTTCTCTTTTCTTTCCCAGCATAATATACCATGTGATTCTCTAATTCAAAATGGCTCTTTTGGGCAGTCCACGGAATATTCAGTACTCTTGTCCAACAACACAGTTCAAAGGCTCAATTCTTTTTTTTTTTATTATAACTGAATCTTTATTTAAGTTTCATGTGCCAACTTAGTGTTTTCCACCAATTCGGGGAGCAGAAACTTTCACAGGCTTCACAATTTTTTGTTTAGGCTCTGCTGTCGTGGGAGCCTTAGTAGCAGCCAATTCAGTCTTTTTAGGTGCTCGTTTAACCTCTTTTGCTTCCTTGGCAGCCCTGATAGCCTGCTCTCCTTGAGCCTTTCTAACTTCAGGCTTTTGATTCCTCTTGGCCGTTATATCAGCAAGAGATGCACCAGTGATGGCCCTTTGAAATTTTACTGCACGGCGGTTCTGTTCTTTTGAATTTCTTCCGATTGGCCCTTTTTGTGCTTCCCTCTGCAGAGGACAGTCCAATTTATCTGCCGTGGATTCCTTTTGGAAAGGAAAGCCGACTCGCAATTTGCATTAAGAAAATGGAACACCTTCCCGTCGGTCCCGGCTTAGCGCCTCCCATGCCCGGGGTAGATCTTGTACCCGCTGAAACTGCACAGCTCGACTTTCATGACTCGGCTTCAGGGGAACCAGGAAGATGGCGAAGAGAAAATTCAATTCTTCATCATTCATCTTATTCACTGTCCAACTTTCAGATACATAGCAATTCATTGAAAAGACCATGTTTTTAATCAGGTGCCCCTTGTTCTTTAGACTGACATTGGAAAGATCCTTAACAGCAGATTTTCCCAATGCAACACATCTTATGATTTCTTGACTGCTAGTACCAAGGGGTTAATTGTGAATTCAAGCACGCGCACACATACACACACACACACACACGCGCGCGCGCGCGTGACAGTATTTTGCAGGAGTGGCATCCACTTCCCAAACAACGTGCTTCTGGAAACTTTATGAACTTTGATGAATGAGGATGGATATGGATAGTCTTCAGGCCCTTTATTGAGTTGCTACGAGTTGTGCTTAATGACAACAACAAGATATTATACATAGATAGATACACATATACACACACAA
>NW_006399784.1:15425143-15448862 GCF_000299155.1 Elephantulus edwardii
CAGAGTCAAGTTATTTACAGAAGTGGATGCCACTCCTGCTTCCAAGCTTGCATTAATCAGGGATCTCCACCAAACACTGTCCACCATGGATAACCATTATAGCATTTGACACATCAGTGTCACAGTGTTCAGTTTCACAGCAACCACAAGTTAATCGGGGAGCTCCACCAAACACTGTCCACTAGAGAGATAGAGGGATATATACATTATATAACATATATAATACATACATAATATTGGTTAGTGAGCAGGCACAAAAATGCTCATACCATTTGCTGGGATTTTTATTTGGTTTTCTTTGTTCTTGTTTTTTATTAGTGAACTTTTTTGTTATTGTTTGTTTGTTTGCACTTTTAAATGGGAGATTCCTGGGTCGTCCTGACTCAAGTGGACAGGAGACAGGGGATGGGAACCAGCTTGTGTGGAGAGGAGTCATCTCCACAATATTCCATTTATACGCAGAACTAAACAAATATAGAGTCACTATTGTGATTGAAATTGGCAGCCTGAAAAGAGAAAGGAACAGGTAAGTAGTGGTGGAGGATCATTAAAAAAAAATAAAGGCACACCTTAAACTGAGATGCCTGGTGGAACTTGGTCTATTTCAACCCAAGAGGAATCAGAAAATCAAAAGCTCTTTAAAATGGCCAGAGCCATTGGAGGAGGTGGGGGAATGAAGGAAAGTCTAGGGTATGGGGGGGACTGTCTAGAAACTGGGGTGAAGGGATTGTCCTCCCCTTGCTGGAATACCACAGCCTCTCAGGTCTGGTAGGAAGGCAGCACCCTGTAGCCCCCATGGGCAGGTCTGAGGCTGCCAGATGCTCCAGGCAGGGGGCTGGAAGGGGTGCACAAGGGCTTGTCTTCCAGGGAGATACAGCACTGCCTCCAGCTTCTCTGGTAGGGTGCAGTGGTCCCTGACCTCCTCATAGCAGTTTGCTTGTAATTCATGCTTGATCCCTGTCTTCTTGATGGCATCCTTGGAGACAGCATTGATCATTTTACTCTTAAGGGGTGCTCACTCAGGGGCCTGAAAGAAAAACACCAGGTCCTCCTTCTTGCTCTTGGTCTCATAGGTTACATCCTACAGGGCGTAGCAGCACCCTTTCTCCAGCAGCATCTTGACAAAGGTGGCAAAGGGGTGACATCTCCAATAAAAACCGCCTTACCATCCTCCAGGATGATGTTCTTTGCTTTGCTCAGGCAAAAGGGGACTGCCTTCTTGCGCTTTCTCCCCTCCTCTAATGTCCATAATTTGCATACCTTCATGTCATTGAACACCCTGATGACATCATAAGAGACACCCACACCAGAGGTGATGTTTCCAGAAGCGAAAGGGATATTGCAAAGAAAGCAAGAGAAGGCAAGAGCTGCCGCAGCTGCTGCCTGAATACAACGGAATCATCTGTTCTGGTTTATTATTTTATTTTATTTTTTATTTACATTTTTTATTAGTAATTTTAACGAATGTTTACAGAGACTTTGGATTTCCATTCATCCATTGTTGAACTTTTCTCCCTGCTCACCCCTATTCCCCCCAGTTCGCTCTTCTCTTTGAAAAGTAAAAGAAAAATTCTTTCATTGTCATACAATTCCTCCCAACCTCTGAGTCCACTCCACTATGCAGCCTTTATTTTGGACTCCTCTCATGACAATAATACCTAATCATATATAGCTTTTAATCAGTTCTCCCTCATCTGTTTCAATGCAGTATACATAATTTATCCCATCTTTCTCAGTCTCCCCCCAACCCCAATGTCAGACCCATTTTACAACAGTGGCACTTGATGCAGTATTTGTCCTTTTGTGACTGCAAACCCAAATTACCTCAGCAAAGCAAATAGACCAGGGTCCTGTATTACTCAGAAGAGCTAAATATTTATTTCCTTATAAGACCCAAAAAATAGTAACAAGGGATTAAAATATGATAACTTGGGCCCAACTTTTAAATATAAGGGCCTTCCAGGAGGTTTTGTTTTCTTTAAACAAGAGGCTTAAATAAAAACAACCACACAATCCACACAGATTCTCAACCAAAACAAGAGCACCATCGTACAGAGTCCACAACTTCACCTAACCCCAAAATGGAGACAAGGGCCAGGCTTTATATATTGCTGTTGTTGTCCTTAAGTGTCATCGAGTGGTGACTCTACAAACAAGACCCTAACCCTCTTCTATAAAAATTGTCTTCTAAGTTTATAGAGTTTCCACAGGCATGTTTAGGAAGTGGATGCCACTCCTGCTTCCAAATCTGTTTTAATCTCTGAGCTCTGCCAGACATTAACAATCATGCGTATCCATTATGGCAATTGATGCACCATTGGCATGCTGTTTAGTATCACAGGAATCCTAAGTTACCTAAGTACACTGAAATGACAGGAAAGGGCTATACACACAGGAAATGTTCATTTGAAATACCAATAAATCAGGCCCGAGGGCCTACAGCCATGCGTGCCCAAATAATTTGCTTGGAAAACAAACAAACAAACACAAAACCAAAACACAGTTTCTGTCCCAGTCTCACATTGGCTCAAATGAGAGGTCCCCAGCCCACTCTCACCACCAACCAAGAGGCCAGCCTTGGCTTCCACAGTGCAAGAGAACTGCGTTAAAGTTCCCTTAGTCTTGTAGCCTTGAACAAAGGCTCCTGACTCTGGCTCCATGAGGCAGCATTCCCAAGTCAGCTTTGTCTCATGTCAGTCTGTGGCTCACTGCTGAGCCCACTACTGTTGCATAGATCCAAATCTGGATGGCAAACAAACCTCTGGCCCCAAAGAATGTATGCTACACTCTCTGCTTCCTCTTCCTTGTTGATCTTGAGATTCCCTTCCCTCCCCATTCACTGCTATACCAGCTTAGTTTAACTTGATGGAAAGGGAAAAATCATTCACATGATGATTAGTTTATGTACACCTTATTTTGTGCTTCCACCCAAACTTAAAAGCAATAACTACAAAAGCCATTTTAAAAGATAAATCCATGATACCAAACAGTGACATATCTGAGAAGAGATTAATCTCTCATATTTCTAGAAAACACCAATACTTCAAAAAAGTAAAACAACCTAGTTTCAACATAGGAAGAGGACATAAAAATACACTTTCAAAGAAGACAGATTTCCAAGAACATGTGAAGAAATGCTCAAGATCATTAATAATTAGCGAAATGCTAATCTAACAACAATGAAACATGTTACCATAGCAACAATAACAATGTCCAAGACAGAAAGCAACAAAAACTGGCAAGGACATGGAGAGATTGGGAATCTCATACACTGCTGGTAGAAATGTCAAATGATGTATCTGCTATGGAAAGCAGTCAGCACTTTTTTAGGAATAGAAATAATATTTATTCCAGTAATTTCACTACTAGATAAATATCCTAAAGAAACAAGAGCTATGCCATAAAATGATATCTGGACACTCATGTTCACAGCAGCATTATTTACAGCAGCACAGGTATGGAAACAGCTTAAGTGTCTATCAATCGCTAAATGAATAAAGAAACGACAGTACAGTAGCACAATGGAGTACTATGCTACACTAAAAACAAGAAAGAATTCACAAAACACTATGTAACATGGATAAAACTAGAGAACATCATGATGAATGAAATAACAAAAGGAACAACTACAGTATAAGAACAATATTGTGAAAATTAAATGAAGATTTACATACAGAATAAATTTGGGATGGTTATCAGGTATGAGAAAGGAGAAGAAAATAAAAATTAGTAAACAGATAACAGATGCATAATAAGATAAGTGAAGAAAAAGGCAATATACAAAAAGCAGATGGTAAGCACAATATTACTAGAGAAAAGGAAAATATGGAGATATAGAAGGGTCAATGGAAATCAGAATCACAGAGGGAGAGTCATTTCATTGTGAGTATAAAAATTAATATTATAGAAAAATGTATATGAATGGCTGAATGAAAGATTAATTCATTTTGTAATTTTCAGGCAAACTACTATTAAAACAAAGACTTAAAAAAAACAACAACAACAACCAACCCTATAAATAGCGACAGAATATCATCCAATAGAGTACCGGAAGAAGAGGCCCTAAAGTTGGAAGGCACTGAGCACATCAGATGTTGTGAGGAAAGCACAAGATCATTCTGTTGTCTCAATGGCTGGTATATCTACATATATATCTGCATCTCTATCTGTGTTGTTGTTGTTGTTGTTGTTATTGCTAGGTGTCATCAAGTCATCTATTAATCATACAAACCCTATGAACAACATATCTGAACTTTATCCTGCACCTTTCTCAAAATTTCCAAGATGCACCAGTCACTGCACCAACTCATATTGTTAAGGGCCTTCTTCTTTTCCTCTGACTTCTGTGTCTTTATATATTATTAAGCAAAGTGTCACATGTTGATTGTTTTTTGTTAACAAATAAATAAATAATGCTTAATACGCTGGTGGTACAACAGTTAAGCACGTGATTGCTAACTGAAAAGTTGGCAACTCAAACATATTTAGTGGCTCTGAACGAGAAAGACCTCACAATTTGTGTCCGTTAAGATTATAGCCATAAATATGCTTTGAGACTATTCTACTCTGTAACACATGAGGTCAATAACAGTCAGACCTGTAGTACATCATAAGAGGCAAGTATTTTCTATAAACACAAATGCAAACCTATTCTGCACATGTTGTTGTTATATGCATCAAGTTGAGTACAACTCATAGTGACCCTATGAACAACAAACCTGAACCCTGTCCTATCCTGCGCCATCCTTACAATCTCTGTTACACTTAAACCCATTGCCACAATCACTATGTTAATCCACCTGATAGAGGGTCTTCCTCTTTTCTGTCATTTCTCCACCTTCACAAGCATGATGTCCCTTTCCAATGAATAGCATCTCCAAGCAACATGCACAAAGTATGTGATATGAAGCTTTATCATCTTTGCCTCCAAGGAGCATTCAGGCTGTATCTCCTGCAAGACTTATCTGTTTATTGTTTTGGCAGTCCATAAGATATTCAATTTTCTTTTCCAATAATATCACAGTTCCAAGGCATACATTCTTCTTCTGTAATCTTTATTCATTGTCTAGATCTCAGCAGCATTGGAGAACACTGAACAGAGCATGGCCTGAATAATGTGCCCATAGTCCTCAAACAAACATCATTGCTCATCAATAATTTGGAGAGGTCTCTGTCTGCTGACTTTCCCCATGCAATATGTCTCTTGATCTTCTGACTTCTGGTTACAACTGTATTGATTGTGGATCCAAGTAAAGTGTAGTCTTTGACAGTTTCAATCTCTTCATCTATCATGTTGTTGTTGTTGATGGCCCTTGAGTCAAGCACGACTCATAGTGACCCTATGAACAAAAGACCTGAAGCCTTTCTATAACTATCATGGTTTCTCAAAGTTCATAGAGTTTCCAGAGGCATTTGTTTAGGAAGTGGATGCCACTCCTGCTTCTAAACCTGTATTAAACTGGGAGCTTCTCCAAGTACTGTCTACCATGGGTAACCATTATGGCATCTGACACCCCAATGGCACAGGCTCAGCATCACAGCAACCCCAGGGTACCTCAGTACAGAAAATTGACAGAAGTGTGCTTGTACCACTTAGAAGAATGTTCCTCCAAAATAATGTAACAACCAACTTTTTACAAAGGCCTCCCTAAGGACTTGTTCACTCTAAATAAGAGGCTTCAATAAAAAATAATCGATATAATATGTTGTTGTTGTTGTTGTCATGTGTCATGGAGTCATCTGTGGCCTATAGTGACCCTATGTAAAGCACCTCTGAATTCTTCCCTGTCCTGAGCCACTCTCACTAATTCTGACACATCAGCCCTCATTTCTCCAGTCACTGTATCAATCCATCTCATCTGAGGTCTTCCTATCCTGCGCTCTCCCTCCGCCCTTCTGAGCACAATGTCCTCCTCCAAGGACTGATCTCTTCTGGCCATGTGCCCAAAGTATGTGAGATGGAGCTTCAAAATCCTAGCCTCCAAGGAGAGACTTGGTTTCATCCTCTCTAAGTCAGATTTATTTGTTTTCTTGGTAGTCTATGGTTTGTTCAAGACTCTCCTCCAGCACTACATCTTGAAGGCAATAATGTTTCTTTTATCCTTAGTCCTTGTCCAGCTCTCTGAACCATAACAAGTGATTGTGAGGACCATGACCTGCTTTGGGCGCACCTTAGTCTCTAGACTGACATCATTGCTTTTCAGCACTCTGGAGAGGTCCATGACAGCAGATTTCCTCAATGCAATTTGTCTTTTGATTTCCTGAACACTGGTGTTAAGAGTATTGACTGTGGAGCTGAGCAAGCAGTTATTGCTAACAACCTCGATCACTTCTCCATCTATCATGGTGCTGCCAATTGACCCAGAGGTAAGAATCTTGATGTTGAGCTTCAATCAATATTCAAGACTACAGTCCTTGACCTTCTGCAAACAAGCGCTTCAGGTCTTCTTCAGTTTCAGTAAGCAAGGCGTGTCATCTGTATATTCTAGGTTGTTGATGAATCTTCCTCTAATGATAATCTTAGTAAAAACCAAAGAAGATTCACTGCCCTCAAGTCATGGTGCTCTTCACTGGATTTCTGAGGCTGTAAATCTTAACATAAGAAAACGTATCCATTTTTCTTCTATGGAGTCACTGGTGGATTTGAACCACTGATCTTTCACTTCACAGCACAATATGTAACACATTATATCACCAGGGATACTTTTTAGTATTACTAAGTAGGCTTTAATATTATCCCCATTACATAGTTACAGACGCTGGAATACAGAATGGTTAAGTAGTTTCTAGAGATTTCATCATTAGCTATGATCAGTTTGGACTAAGAGTCAGCTTCCAGGCTTTACTGTCTTCATCTGCTTCTCCTATTTTGTAGAAATTGCTTCTGGAATACAAACCTCCTCGTTTAAATGCTGCTACCTAATCTAATCAGAACACTAGGGCAACTTGAGTTAAAAGTGAACACAACTATTAATCACAGTTATAATGTTCATTCTCTATTCTGAATTACTATTTAAAGTTTATGAAGACCTTCAACAAAATGACTGCAGCAAGGGACTCGAATATTTCAGAAATAATTAAGATGGCACAGAATAGGACAAGTTTCAGATCTGTTTGTGAGAGGGTCACTCTGAGTCATATTTAAATGAATGGCACCTAACAGTAGCAACATGTAATTGTGTACTTGGGCATTTCAGGTGGCCTAATCCATAGAGAGTTGCACTGCTAGCAGAAACACCACACTTGTCTGATGGTTCAAATCCAATCACCAATCAACTAGAGAAAGTGGGCAATATCCTCTGGTATGTTTACAATCTGCAAAAACCCACTGATAGGCTGGCCAGCTATTAGTTTGCCCTAACTCAACAGTGATGACTTTATTGTACTTGGCTTGGCTTAATTATTATTCAGTTGTAATTTTTTTATGTGTCATGAGCTAAGTATTTCTTATAGCAACCCTATGAACAATAGACTTGAACCTTGTCCTATCCTGTACCATCCTCATTTTGTCTGACACACTTGAGCCTATTGCTGCCTCACTGTGTCATTCCATCTCATTGAGGGCCTTGCTCTCTTTTGTTGGCCCTCTACCTCTCCCACTGTGATGTTCATTTCAAGGAAGAGCCCCTCATAACAACAAGCCCAAGAGAATGCCTATTCATGTTGTATTGACAATGCAAAGGCATTTGACCAAGTGGTTTATAATAAACTATACTTAACACTTAGAAGAATGGAAATCCCAGAACAATTAACTACACTCACACAAAATCTTCACCTAGACCAAGAAGCTGTTGCCCAAATCAAGCAAGTGAACACCACATGGTTTAAAATCAGGAAAGGCATGTGTCAAGCATATGTGTTGAATCTTTCTCCATACCTATTATAAATGCATGCTAAACAAATCATTTGAGAAGCTGGATGCTTTTAAAAAGAATGTGGTATCAGAATTGGAGCAAGATTCCTCAACAATCTGTATTATGCTGATAACACAACTTTGCTTGCTGAAGGTAAAGTGCACTTGAAATGCTTGCTGTTAAAGATCAAAGACTACAGCATTCATTATTAATTGCATTTTCAACATCAAGAAAACGAAAATCCTCACCAAAGGACTAATAAGTGACATCACGATGGAGAGAGAAAAGATTGAAATTGTAAACCATTTCATCTTACATGCAATCACAACCAATACCCTTGGTACCAGTAGTCAGGAGATAGGGGGTAGGAAAGTCCATCATCAAGGACTTCTCCAAATTACTGAGGAGTAATGATGTCAGTTTGAAGATTAATGTACAGTTGATTCAGGTTATGGTCTTTTCAATCACTTCCTATGCATCTGAAAGCTTAACAATTAATAAGAACAACAGAAGAAATGATGTTTTTGAGCTATGGTGTTGGAAAAATGAAATGACTATCCAATTGATTATCAAAAGAATAAACAGATATGTCTTGAAAATTGTGCAGCCAAAGTGCTGCTTGGAGATAAGGGTGTCAAAGCTTCATCTCACATACTTTGGCATGTTGCTTACACTAACTTACTTTGGGTGAATCAGTAAGAAAGATCAATTTCTAGAAAAGGATATCAGATTTGGTAAAGTAGCTGTAAAGGGTCACCACATCAGCTCTAGCAACTACACATCCAAAAGTATTAAGCCTTGATGAATCCCTGAAAAATGAAGATTGTTGTTTGACCCAGCAATTCCACTACTTGGAATATACTCCAGAGAAAACATAACCGCTACCCAAGCAGATTTATGCACACCCATGTTTATCGCGGCTTTGTTCACAATAGCAAAGACTTGGAAATAACCTAAGTGCCCATCAACAAACGAATGGCTAGAGAAGCTGTAGTATATTCACACAATGGAATACTATGCTGCATTGAAAAACAAAGAACTCATGAAATATTATTCAAAATGGGTGACCACGGAGAACATTATGCTGACTGAAATATCTCAGTCACAAAAAGGACAAATACTGCATGATGCCACTGTTGTAAAAAGGGATTGACATAGGCGTTGGGGGAGACACTGAGAAAGATGGGATAAAGTATGCATACTGCATTGATACAGATGAGAGATAGAACTATTTAAAGGCATATATGATTAGGTATTATTGTCATGACATGAGTCCAGAATGAAGGCTGCATAGTGGAGTGGACTTGGGGAGAGGGAACAATGAAAGAATTTTTCTTTTACTTTTCAAAGAGAAGAACGAACTGGAGGGGAGTGGTGTCCAGGGATACAAGTGCAACAATGAATGAATGAATACAAATCCAAAATCTTTGTAAATTTTCATTAAAATTAATAATAACGGGAAAATGCTTATTATTATGCAATTATAAGTATTTAACTCAGATTCACATAGAATCCTTTTACTAAAGAGGTTTACAAAACTTGTCATTTTCTAAAGTCAAATATTAATAAATTCAAGATCTGATATCTGGCTTCAGATATTTTCACATCCAGCTCAAACCGTAAATATACATGGATAATGGAAAAAATGTTTCTCTGCATACTTGATGTCAGTATGTTACAAGTATATAAGTTATATCTTAATAAAATATGTTTTAGTAGTAACCAGAGGATAATGGATCTTGTTATAAAGCATACTAGGGAACAGAAGATTAAATAAAT
This sequence comes from Elephantulus edwardii, assembly GCF_000299155.1. NCBI lineage: Eukaryota > Metazoa > Chordata > Mammalia > Macroscelidea > Macroscelididae > Elephantulus > Elephantulus edwardii. Next base: position 15,434,776 of record NW_006399784.1, read on the forward strand.
CTTTGGGCAATTCCTCTTTGCATCCTACTGTGCCAACTGTGCCTTGTACATTATCTTACACAAGAAAAGCTCCTTGTAACTTCATTACAATAGTGATAAGCCAAGATGATATGATACAATGTTAAGGTACTGGATTTCAAGAAAAGCATAGTGGGATTCATTTACTCAGCAAATAATAGTTGGTATTATTTCCTTGAAGCACCTAGGGAAACATCTAGGCCTTATAATTTGCTTCCAAAAGGTTACACAGCCTTGAAGAACCACCCTGTGGAGAAGTTCTTTTCTACATGCATAATGTGCCATGAATCAAAGACAAGTACGACTGAAAACAAGAGAAAAGGCAAATATTTTGCACTTATCTCCACATTATCTCTTGGTACTCCTATATTAAACAGTACCCTTTTCATTTTCAGAAGCTGAAGCTTGAGGAGTTTAAGAAATGTGTCTAAAGTTTCCACAGTTCATGGCACGTTACACAATTGAACCAGTAATAAAACTTAAATCTACCTGATTCTGACTTGTTACTTTTAAATTGGGTTTGAACTCTCCTCCCAGGCTTTGTTAACTCTACAAAATCAAGTTAAACAACCTCTCTGCCTATGCTTTTTATCGATAAAATGGAAATATATTACCAGGGCTTGATACATGATAGGATATAATGTTTAACACTTTCAGTATTGCAAGATATACTATTTGTTTATACTTTCTGCTGTCCCTAACAATAAAGGGGAAGGTCTGTGGGTGCCAGGGAGCTAGCAAGGCCAGGCTCCGTCTGGATCCAGAAACCCCACCAGAGGTATGTAGGCATCCATAGAGACAGCGGAGGCCTGCATCACGTCTCAAGTGGCCTTCAGGCCTATTGGCCCTTGGGCCTGTTCTAATAATCAGCACTAAAGATTAATTTATGACACTGTCTGTGCTAAGGCCCCCATCCAAGACCCTATCCTGTCATGCTGCTATGGATCTCAGCTGTGGTCTGCAAAGGGTATCCTATATCATGCATGATATTTGTGTACCTGGTTGTCTTTGCAGTTTGCTTTCAGAGGTACTACATCTATCTATCTATCTATCAGTCATTTATCAGGGAATGATTTGCATCTTTACAATTTCTTAATAATCTTACATGTGTATAGATTTACATGTTCTTATTTGCTCTTTTTGGCACAGGACTTGTCTGTCCGTCTGCTGTACTGGTGTTGTTTGTGGGGTGATCTAATGCTGGGATTTGTGCCATCAATTTCTCAGGATCCAGAAGAGTCATCCATGGTTGAGAGTTTGAAACAGACCTCCTAGATTAAGACAGATTAGGAATAAGGATTTGTCTTCCACTTCCAAACTATGGGTCTTTGAAAACCCTATTAATGGAGGAAAGTGGACATATAGCCCAGATAGAAAAATCAAATGAGGCAGAAACAGCTGCAAACAGCCACTAATAACTGGAACATGGAATGCACAAAGTATGAATGTAGGAAAAATGGAAGTTGTGAAAAAATTAAATGGAACACATGAAGATTGACATTCTAGGTATCAGTGAACTGAGATGAGCTAAGCATGGGCTACTTTGAATAAGACAATCATATCGTCTACTATGCTTGGGATGAAAACTGAAGAAGAATGGTGCTTTCATAGTTAATTCTTTTTCAAGATCCATCCTTAAGTATAATGTTGTGAATGATAGAACACTATCCATAGACATAATAGGAAGAACTGCTAATATGATTACTACTCAAACATATGCACCAACAACTAAAGATAAATATAAGGAGAATTTCTATTAACTTTTGCAATCTGAAATTGACCAAATATGCAATCAAGATGCACTAGTAATTATTGGGGACTGGAATGCAAAGGTTAGAAACAATGAGAAAGGAATGGTAGTAGGAAAGCATGAACTTGGTGACAGAAATGAGGCCAGAGATCAACCAATGACTTCTTTATAGCAAATACCATTTAAAAAAAACAAAGACAGCTACTTTACACATGGTCCAGGCACAATCTTGAATGAGACAGGAAGCATCTAAAGAAGAAGGAAGGAATATATAGAGTCACTCTACCAGAAAGAATTTATTGACATGGAAAACTTTCTTGTTCATATGAATATGAACCAATGGTGATAGAAGATTAAGTTCAAGTAGTACTGAAGGCATTGGCAAAAAATAAGGCCCCAGGAATTGACGGACTATCTATTGAAATGATTGAATGCAGCCCTGGATGTGCTCACCAGTTTATGTCAGGAAATTTGGAAGACAGTTAGCTGGCCAATTTACTGGAAGAAATCAATATTCGCCTCTATTCCCAAGAAAGGGGCTCCAACGGAATGTAGAAATTATCAGACAACATCACTAATATCCGATGCAAGCAAAATATTGTTGAAAGTCATTTAAAAGCAGCTAGAATAGTACATTGATAGAGAATTGCTAGACGTACAAGCTGGCTTTTAAAAAAGGCTGTGGCATGAGGGATATTATTGCTGATGTCAGATGGATACTGGCTGGAAACAGAGAATACCAGAAGAATGTATATTTGTGTTTTATTGACTATGCAAAGGCATCTTACCATATGGGTCTTAAAAATTATGGCTAACCTTGAGAAGAATGGGAGTCACAGAACACTTAATTATGTTCACATGGAATCAATACCTAGACCTAGGAGCTACTGTTTAAACAGAGAAAGGGGACATTGCTGGTTTAAGACCAGAAAAGTGTATTTCAGGATTGTATCCTTTCTCCATATCTATCCAGTCTGTATGCTGAGCAAATATTTGGTGAAGCTGAACTCCATGAAGAGGAGTATGGCATCAGGATTGGAGGGACACTCATCAACAATCTGTGTTATGCAGATGACAACCTTGCTTGTTGACAGTGAGAAAGATATGAAATGCCTGCAGCAGAAGATCAAGGACTGCAGCCTTATGTATGGATTACATTTTAACATCAAGAAGATAAAGATCCTCACCACATACACAACAGTCAACATTATGATAGATGGAGAAAAGATTAAAGCTGTCAATGATTTAATCTTGTTTGAATCATCAATATACTTGATACCAGAAGTCAGGAAATTAGAATACATATAACATTGGGACAATATGCTGTCAGAGATCTCCCAAAATACTGAAAAGCAATGGCATCAGTTTGAAGACAGGTGAATCTCATCAGGCTATCATCTTCTTAGTCACCTGTTACACATTTGAGAGCTGGACAATGAATAAGAATGACAGAAGAAGAATTGACTCCTTTGAGTTATGGTGCTTGAGAAGAGTACTGAATACCCCATGGATGGCCAAAAGAATAAACAGGTATGTCCTGGAAAAGGTGAGGCCAGAGGGCTCCTTGGAGGCAAGGATGATGAAGCTTCATCTTTCACACTCTGGACATGTAGCTAGGCAAGGATATTACTTAGAAAGAGATAATATGCTTGCAGAGAGGGAGGGTCAGTGAAGGAGAGGCAGACCCTAACAAGATGGCTTGGCACTGTGACTCCAGCAATGACTTTAGTATTTCAGAAATGATGAGGATGAAACAGGATGGGGAAGGTTTCAGGATGATTATTCATAAGACCACTCTGAGTCATACTCAACTTGATAGAACCTAACAACCACAACACTCTGATGAAAGTAACTTATTATTCAACAGATTGTCATAAAGAAATGATAGCTGTCCATTACTGAACATTTTGATTAAGAATTCAATAGAAGAATCTTTGATCAAAAGGGGAGAATGAAGAACAGGATTTCAAATTCTCATACTTTCCAGACTCCGCAAAATCCTGGCACTAGTAGTCTAAGGTAATTTTTAAAAAATTAAACCACAAATATCTTCTGAAGTCTTCTGAAAAACAAATAATAGCTTAACCAAGGAAAATAGATGGCATTAAGTATTATGCAAATTCTAAGAAGACATAGCCATGTCTTTTTGATCACTTACTATGCTTCTGAGAGCAGAACAATGAATAGGATGACAGGAAAATAATTGATGCCTTTGAACTGTGATGTTGGAGAACATTGAACATCCATGGAAGGCCAGGAGAACAAACAGATATGTCTTGGAGAAGGTGCAACCTGACTGCTCTTTGAGAGGCAAGAATGATGAGGCTTCGCTTCGCATACTTTGGGCATGTTGCTAGGAGGGAATGTTCCTTGGAGAAGAACATGATGCTGGAAAGGGTGGAGGATTGGCAAAGGAGAGGAAGACCCTTGACCAGGTGTATTGACACGGTGACTGCTGCAATGGGTTTTTGTGTGTGAGGATGGCATAGGATAGAACAGGGTTTAGAACTTTTGTTTACAGGGTTACCATGAGTTATACTTGACTCAGTGCCAACTAACAACAACAAACATAGCTAGCTACATAAGATCAAACTGACAACAGCAACTGAATAGATTAGACAGAAATCTTAGGTGGTAGTGAGTTTATGTCAATGACATAGGAATAACTCAAGCAGAATTTTTTACAATAATCATGAAACAGGAAGAATATACATTTCTATCAACTGATGAATAAGGATATAATAGGTTGAGTGTTGGGTGGTTGTTGTTGTTAGGTGCTGTTGAGTTGAGGATGACTCAGAGTGACCCTATGAAAAGCTGATCTGAAATCAGTCATATCTTTTGCCATCTGCACACTTCCTGATGCACTGGATCCCATTGTGACAGTCACCAATGTCATTCCACCTGGTTGAGGGTCTTCCTCTCCTTCACCAACCCTCCACACTTCCAAGCATCATATCCTTCTCCAATGAATAGCCCCTTCTAGCAATATGCCCAAAGTACATGCAGCAAAGCCTCAGCATCCTTGTCTCCAAAGAGTACTCTGGCTATGCCCTTTGCAAGAAATATCTGTTTATTCTTTTGGTCATCTGTGAGATGATCAGTGCTATTCTCCAACATCACAGCTCAAAGGCATTAATTCTTCTTCTGTTATCCCTATTCATTGTCCAGCTCTCAGACGCATAGCAAATCATGGCCTGAATCATATACACCTTAATCTTCAATCTGACATCAAGTGTTGAACAGTTAACTAAAAGAGATAGCTTGGCACTTCCAAACATCCTGTAAGAGAAACAGGTCATACTTTCCTCCTGTTACGATTTAGTCTCAAATCGAGTAGAGGGTCACCATGAGTCAGAATCAAATTGAAGGCAGTGAGTTTGCTTTAAGTTTGATGAGTAGACTTGTCTACTCATGAGTAGAAATGTGGTCTGTACATACAGCATAATACCATTTAACCACCAAAAGAAATGAAATTCAGATGCACAATAGAAGGGCTTTCAAAACACTGTCATAAGTGAAAGAAGCCAGACACAAAAGGTCACATATCACACGTTTATTTATAATAAACAGCCTGAACAGACACATCTTTAAAGACAAAGCTAATTTGAAGTTGCCAAAGCCTGGGGGAAGGAGTAATGGAGAGTGACCGCTAATGAACAAGGTGTTTCTTTTTGGGTGATGACATTGTTCTGAAATTAGATAGTGGTGATGGATGCACAACTCTGAGACCCTACTGAAAACCTTCAACCACACTCTTTAAAAGGGCAAATCTATGGTATGTAAGTTCTACTGCAATAAACTGTTCATTTAAAAAAATGTTACTTATTTGGCTTTCCCTTCCCATAGGCTGCATGAATTTGATAACATTTAAGCAGGAGTGACTTGGGGAGAAAGAAGATTCAGAACATGAATCTCTCACATTAAATCCAATGAAATATGTCTAAGGTTATGAAAAACTACATGTAAGACGTTGTACTGGGATGCATTTTGGGATATTTTTTACGTTCTCATTTTCAAAGAGACTTAAAATTGAGTAATACAGATTTCAGGGTTACACTGACGTAAATGAAATTTAAAAAATGTTAATCTTAGACTGTGATGTATGAACATTTTTAAAGGAATAGTTTTGCTGCAGAAAATGTAGTATGCATTGCCAACCCCATTGCTCCTGAGCCACTTTTATAAGAAGTCAGATATTGAGGTGAAAGCGTGCGTGCCTAAAGCCACAAATGCTAGGACGAAAGCTATGTTATCCGGCAGGAGTAAACAGCACTGATCACTTTAACAGAAAGTTTGTCTTTAAAAAAATTCCATTCTAATTTCTCAGATATAAATTTTGAACTTCCGGACAATTCTTCATTTGAAACTAATTTTGAAATTGTCATTGCTGTTAGGTGTCACTGAGGCAGGTACAACTCATAGCACCTCTACAAACAACAGATCTGAGCCTTCTCCCAATCCTGTTCCAACCTCATCATCTCTGACATACTTGAGCCCATTGCTGCAGTCTTTGTGTCAATTACTCTCATCAAAAGTCTTCCTCTTTTTTTTTTTTCTGATCATCTACCTTTCCAAGCAAGAAGGCCCTAACCAAGGAACAGCCTCTTCTAGCTACCTGGCCAAATTATGTAAGATGAAACTTTATCATCTTTGCCTCCAAAGATCATTCTGGCTGCACTTTCTCCAAGACACATCTTTGTTCTTATGGAAGTCCATGGGATATTCAGTACTCTTCCCCAACCCCAGAACTCAGAGTCATCAATTGTTCTTCTTTCATTCTTACTCATTGACCAATTCTCAGATGAACAGTAAGTAAGTGAAAATATCATGGCCTGAATCAAGCACACCTTAGTCTTCAAACTGGTATCAATGTTCCTCCGAGATATTTATTTTTACATTACGTTTTATTGGTTTGCTTACAACGTTTATAGTCATTGTATTTCACACTATTCTTCATTTTCACATTGTGTTTCATAAAATCATTCTTATGTACTGTTGTTGTTGTTGTTATGTACCCTATATACAATAGCCCTAAACCCTGCTCTATCCTGTGCCAATCTTGTTGTCTCTGACACACTTATCTTCATTACCCCAGTCACTGAATCAATCCATCTCATCAAGGGTCTTTCTCTCTTGTGCTGTCTCTCCATCCTCCCAAGCATGACCTCCCTCTCCAAGAACTGGTCCTAACTTGCAACATGTCCAAAAGATGTCAGACGAAGCTTCAGAATCCTTGCCTCCAAGAAGCAACCTAGTCTCGCTCTTTCACTTGATCTTAGCCAAAAGGCCGAGAAGGGATTAGTCTCGCTCTTTCTATGACAAATCTGTTTTTTTCTCCTAGCAGTCCTTAGTATATTCAATACTCTTCTCTAGCACCACAGATCCAAGGCATCAATTATCCTCCTATCACCATTAGTCTTTGTCCAGATTTCTGATGCAGAGAAAGTAATTTCAAAGAGTATGGCCTGGATCAGATGCCTCCAGAATGACATCATTGCTCTTCAGTACTTTGGAGAGGTCTCTGACCGCAGACTTTCCCAATGCAATTTGTCTTTTCATTTCCTGGCTGCTGGTGCCAAGAATGTTGATTGTGAAGTGAAGCAAACTAAAGCTGTTAACAATCTCTTTCTCTTCACCATCTATCATGTGTTAAATCGGCCCAGTGGTGGCTAATCTTTGTTTTCTTGATGTTGAACTTCAATCCTTGACCTTCTGCAGCAAGCATTTCCTCCTCATTTTCAGCAAGCAGGGTTGTTTCATCTGCTTAATGCAGATTCTTGAAGTCTTCCTTCAAGTCACATCTGTCCTCATAGAGCCAAGCCTCCTGGAAAATCTTTTCTGCATACAGATTGAAAAGATATGGAGATAGGACATACTCCTGACATACACCCTTCCCAATTTTGAACCATGAAGTGTTTCCTTGCTCTGTTCTGATGACTGCTTCCCGGTCCAAGTGTAGGTTTTGCATAAGCATGGTCAAGTGTTCTAGGATTCCAATTCTTCTGAGAGTTAGCCATAATTTGTTGTGATCCACACAGTCAAATACCTTTGCATAGTCAATGAAGCACAGATAGAAATTCCTCTGGTATTCTCTGCTTTCTGCCAAGATCCATATCCCTAGTACCATGACCTCTTCTAACTCCAGACTGCACATCTGGCAGTTCTCTGGTGACATATTGCCCCAGTCGTTTTTGGATAATTTTTAGCATAATCTTGCTTGCATGTGATATTAGTGATATTGTTCGATAATTTCTGCACTCTGTCAGGTTACCTCTCTTTGGAATGGAAGCAAATACGGACCTCTTCCAACCAGTTGAGCAAGTGGTTGTCCTACAGATTTCTCTGCATAACTTGGTTAGCACATCCAGAGCAGCATCTGTTTGTTGAAATACGTCAATTGGCATGCCATCAATTCCTTTATATGTATATTAATACATAATCTCATGTATTAAGTTTTAAAAAAATAATTGGCATTGGACCTTGCCTATCATTACCCTCTCTTTTCACCTATATTCTTCCCATTTACTTCCCCACCCCCACTCCACCAATCTGTGCATCCCTGTGGTTTCAGCCCTTGTTCCCCCACCTCAAGTTCCTTTACTAGTTATTCTTCCTTTTTTACAAATGAGACTGTATTAGTTCAGTCAGCATAATGCTCTCCTGCCTGTAGCAGAACAGTAAGTAATAAATGTTGGAGAAAATGAAGAAAGGTAGAAACTCTCATACACTGTTGGTGGGGTTGTAAAATGGTGCAACCACTCTGCAAGACAGTTTGGCATCTCCTCAAAAAAGTTAAACATAGAAACTCCATGTGACTCAGCTATTCCACTAGCAGGAATATATCTCAAGGAAATTAGAACTGAGACACAAACAGAGATTTGTACACCAATGTTAATACCAGCATTATTCACAATCACATGAACATGGAGAAAGCTCCTCAATAATTTAGAGAAGTCCCTGGAAGCAGACTTGTCCATTGCAATAAGTCTCCTGATCTGTTTGTTCCAAGAAAATTGATTGTGGACCCAAATAAGACAAAATTGTTGACAACTTCAACCGTTTCTCCATCTATCATGATGTTTCTCATCGATCCAATGATAAGGATGTTTGTCCTCTTGACATTGAGATGGAATCCATGTTGCAGGCTGTAGTCTTTGATTTTCTGCAGCAAGCATTTCAAGTCCTCTTCGCCTTCAGAAATCAAAGTGTGTCATCTATATAATGCAAGTTGTTGACAAATCTTCCTCCTATCATGACCCCACATTCTTCTTCACAGAGTCCAGCTTCTTTAATGATTTTCTCAGCAAACAGATAGAATAAGCATGCAGAAAGAATACAATCCTGACATACATCTTTCCTAATTTTAAATCATGCAGGGTTTCCTTGCTCTGTTCAGACAACAGCTTCTTAGTCTAGGTATATGTTTTTGTGAGCAAAATTAAGTGTTCTGGGGTTTTTATTCTTCTCAGTGTTAGCCATAGTTTGTTAAGGTCCACACAGTCAGAGTTGACCTTTGCATAGTCAACAATTTGGGGAATACTGCTCATTATTCTCTATTCTGACAAGAACACAAAGAAAGCGGAGACAGCACTCTATATTAGATCAAAAAGGTGATATCAGATTATCTTTAGAGGCAAAAGGTATATTCTAAGGCTCTTTTCATTATTGTTTTAAAATATCATTTTTTTGAAACAACTAAATCTGTAGATTTTTATTAACATATGGCCTTCTTTGTCACAGTGCTGCTATACCAGAGATACTATAAGTGCATGGTTTTAACAAATTTATTCTCCTACAATTTAGAAATTAGAAGACCAAATTCAGAGTGGAAGCTAAAGAAGACTTTCTCTTTGTGTGTTGCTTCTGAAAGAAGGCACTTGCTTCCTACAGCCGTTATAGATAGAGCATTTCTTGGAGATTATCATGTCTTAGACTTCTACTGAAAGAGCTTCCAAACACAGGAGCTTTGGCCCAAAGGACATTATTTACTCCCATTTCTTCTGTCTTGTGATGCTGAAGTCCTTGCTCTCTGCTCACGTCACACGCCTTTCAACTCACGTGATGCAGATCACTTCCCAGGGAAACACCGTTTTCATGTAATCAGGCTTGTGACTTAATTAAGAATATTGCAACTGACCCTGGTCCGCTTACAACTGCAAGTCTGATCATACTCCATCATGGAGAATGACTATATGATTATAACTGCCTATACTTCTGCCTCATTAGTAACAAAGACATCAGGATCTAAAAGACACGTGAAAATTTTTATTATCATTGAGAATCAAAGTCTAGCCAAGTTGCATATTTTGAGAGGACACAATTCAAGCCATGACAAGAGCGTTTCTATTTATTGTTCTTCTGAAAGTTCACATAAATTCTCAATCCTGTGATAGGCACACATTTGTCTGCATTTTAATGATGGAAGTAGCACTTCAAAAATAATAAGTGTAAACATTTGTTGTTGATTGTCATTGACTTTGACCCACAGCAATTCTATGGACAATAGATCTTAACTTGTCTTAACCTGTACCATCTTTATAATCTCCATTTGTTTGAGCCCATTGTTATTGCCACTGTGCCAATTTATATAGTTAAGGGCCTTCTTCTCTTTCAATTGTCCTCTACCCTTCCCAGAATTATATCTTTATCCAAGGATTGGCCCCTTCTGACAATATGCTCAAGGTATATAGTTCAAAGTTTCACAATCCTTGTCTCTAATAAGAACCCTAGTTGCACAGTGTCTTCTTTATTCATTGTATGACTTTTAGATACAAAGGAAGCAACTGAAATTATCATGATTTGGATCAGGAAAACCTTGGTTTTTAAAATTATAGCCTTTCAATAAAGATTTATCTAATTTTAGTAATGATATTATATTTGATAAATATGTTCAATATAATGCTTTACATTATAGGCATATACTTATTTAATGAATTTTAAAAGAATAAATAAACAAGTTCAGCATAATTGAAACCAGTGATCCAAGAGAATTCCATTGATTCTTGCAGGCAAGTGTAGACCATTAATTAGTCTTGTGGCCATGAGCGATTCTCTTGTCCTCTCAAGGACTCAGTTTCTTTCATTATAAGATAAATATTTACTAGACATTCTCAAAAGCTGAGGGTCTATTTGAACTTCACAAAACTGTTTATTTATTATTTTATTTTGTCCCAGTGCATAGACATACATATTTAAGCCACATGATCTGTGCCCTATAGGGAAAATGTGTTTTTAAGTTGGTCCTGGTCATTTGGGTCTTTGCTTTATAGACCCTTTTCAAAGAGTGTAGTGATTACAAGAGTTACATCAAAGTATAAAAATGTAAGAATAATACATGTTCCTCCACTTTAAGGGTTTTCTTTTTCATTTTTCCTTTTTTTTCATTTTCTTTCCATTCATTCATTTCTTTTTCATGCTAAGCAACACAGTTGTATTCCAAAATGAAAGATTTATGATTTTGCTATTTGAAGGAGAAAAGATTGGTTCTATTATATGGACATGGGACATGGTTTCCTCTACAGAGCAGGATTTCAATGGCACAATTTGAAGAAATATTAAATAATCTTAAGTTCTAAGGAGCTGCATCTGATGTCCCAATCACTAACAAATCACCCTCAATGAGTCCAGTTGGAATTATGGATATCATTACTGAAGTCATACAGATCTTCGCTGAAAGCAAAGGATACAAGAAAGATATTTTCTTGCATTTTATTGATTACACAAGGCATGCAATTATGTGTCACTCACATACTCAATACCATTGAGTCAGAAGTGACTCATAGCTGACCCTCTATTGCACTTCCAGGGTTCATGTGGAACTTTTATGTAGACCAAGAGGCAATAATTTGAACAAAACAAGGAAATAGATACCGTATGGTTTAGAATCACAAAAGATTTGTTTCTTGGTTGTATGTTTTCATCATTTATTCAGTCTGTATGCTGTACAGAGGTAACTCATGGTTGCTGTGGTGCTAACCACTGTGATACTGATGCGCCAAATGAGATAATGGTTACCCATAGTGGACAGTGTGTGTTGGAGCTTCTCGATTAAAACAAGCTTGGAAGCAGGAGTGGCATCCACTCCTGAAATGGCTTGCCTCCAGAAACATTATGAACATGTAGAAACAATGAAAGTTATACAAGTGTTTAGGTCTTTCATTCATAGGGTCACCATGAGTCTTCTACAACTCAATGACACTTAACAACAACAACATGCTGAAAAAAATAATCAAAAAAACTATGCTGTAGTATCAAAATTGAAGGAAGACTTATGAACAACAGGCAATATGCAGATTACAAAACATTGCTTGTTGAAGACTTGAAGCACTTACTGTTGAAGATATAAAGATTCAACAAAAATCCTCATAGCTTGCTCAATAAGAGACATGATAAAAAGAGAAAAGATTCAAGTTGTGGATTACTTCAAGTTATTTATATCTACAATCAACATCCATGCAAGCAGTATTTAGTACACATTGCATTGTGCAAATCTACCGCAAAGGATGCCTTTAAAGTGTTACAAAGCAAAGGTATCACTTTGGGAATTAAGATGAGTTTTATCCAAGCTATGGTATTTTTCAATCTTGATGTCTTTGAATCACAGTGTTTGTAAAGAATACTGAGTATACCATAAATGACAAATCTATCGTGAAAGAAACAAAGCTGGAATTATCCTCCAAAGTAAGATCATAGAGACTTCATCTCACATATTTTAAATATATCAGGAGAGGTCAGTCATGACAAAGGTACTTGATGCTTGTTAGAGAATGAGAGGAAAAGATGACCTTCAATAGGACTGATTGACTCAGTTGTTGCAACAATGAGCTAAAACTCACCAATAATTTTGAGGATGGGATATGAGAAGGTAGTATTTCATTCTGTTTTACATAAGATCACTATGAGGTAAAAATAGATCATTATGAGTCTGAACTAACTCAATGGCATCAATAACAATTTATTGGAAAGTTCCCCTTAAAGGTCTTCCTGTTGTTGTTGTTGTTGTTGTTGATACTTGCCATCAAGAATGGACCATGGGCTGAGCTTCCAACTGGTTTTCAGAGGCAGTAAATTATTTAGGAAGAGATTGCTCATCCTTTTCAATGCAAAAACCATAACAACAGACAAGGAAAGTCACTACACAATGCTTAAAGGGTTAATAGGACAAGAGCACATAACCATAATAAATATCTATGCACCAAATGAAAGACCTACAAAATATATAAAACAAACATTAACAAAACTGAAAAAGGAAATATTCAAAATCACTATAGTAGTTGGAGACTTCAATACACCACTCTCAAGAAAAGGGAAAACTACCAGAAAGAAACTCAACAAAGATGCTGAAGAATTGAACCACACAATAAACCAGCTCAATCTTATAGATATTTATAAGCTAATGCACCCAAAAAAAGCACTGTATACCTACTCCAATGTGCATGGAACTTCTTGAGAATAGATCACATTTTAGGGCACAAGGCAAGCATCAATTAATTCAATAAATCGCTCAGCATTTCTTAAGCTTAAAGAACTAAAGAATAAATTCAAGCCATGAGTTGCAATGCTTAAAGATGCTATGGGCAGAACAGGGAATGATTCAAGAAGCATTAAAAGAAGATGGAAGGAGTAAACAGAGTCATTGTACCAAAAAGAATTGGCCGACACAGAAGAATATCAAGAAACAACATATGAGCAAGAGGGATTGGTGATGAAGGAGGAAGCACAGGCTGCTTTGAAGGACTTGGCAAAAAATAAAGCCCCAGGAATTGATGGAATACCAGTTGATGTATTTAAGCAAACAGATGCTGCCCTGCATGTGTTCACAAGGCTGTGCCAAGAAATCTGAAGGACAACTACCTGGACAACTGACTGGAAGAGATCTATATTTATTTCATTCCAAAAAAAGGTGACCCGAGAGAGTGTGGAAATTATTGAACAATATCACACATTAGCAAAATCCTGCTGAAAATTATCCAGAAAAGGCTTGAACAATACATTAGCAGAGAATTACCAGAAATACAGGCTGGATTTAGAAGAGGTCGTGGCACTAGGGACATTATTGCCAGAGTGAGATGGATCTAGGCAGAAAGCAGAGAGTATCAGAAGAATGTCTATTTGTGTTTCATTGACTATACAAAGGTATTTGACTATGTGCATAACAAAAAGTTATGGCTAACCTCGAGGTAAATGGGACTCTCAGAACACTTGATCATTCTTTTATGAAATGTATATTTGTACCAAGAAGCAGTCCTAAGAACAGAGTAAGGAAACACTGCATGGTTCAAAATCAGGAAAGGAGTGCTTCAGGGATGCATCCTGT
>NW_006399784.1:15449957-15454314 GCF_000299155.1 Elephantulus edwardii
GCTGTCAATGTATAATTGATGTGATTTGTGCTTCATTTCCAAAAATACATGCAACTTTTTGAATATATTTGGCAAGTACTATTATGATTTTCTGTTAACCTCTTTCCCAAAGTTATATGTCATTTCTTTAAACCTCAGAGCAATACCAAAAGTGATCACAGTATTACAAACTAACAGACAAGTGGCGACTGGAATGCAAAACTGGAAACAAAAAATGATGAATAGTTATAAAATATGGTCTTTCTGAAAGAAATGAAGTTAGAGATCAAAGAATAGTATTATATACTACCAGTGACATAGTCATTGTAACACATCTCTTAAAAAAATAAAACATGACTTTACACATGGACATTGCCAGTGGAATACACAGGAATCAAATCAGCAACATCTGTGGAAATAGATGGTAGAAACGCTCAATACCATCAGTCATGTGCCACCTGAAAGTGAAGGAAACCTAAAAACAAGTATACAAGAGTCAAATTATGGCCTTGAGTGTATCCCACCTGAACTGAGAAACCACCAATATGTTTGATACACTGAACACTAATGAAAGAAGGTTGGATGAGTTGTGGGATAATAGTAAAGGCATCATACACAAAGAAAGCAAAAGGTAATAACAGCAAAGAAAACAAAGATGAAATAGATTTCAGAAGAAACCCTTAAACTTATTCTTCAAAATAGAAAAGTTAAAGTGAAAGGAATATTAGATGAAATAAAGAGCTGAACAGAAGATTTCATAGGGTAGTTTGACAAAATAAAGCAAAAAACTATAACAAAATCTGCAAAGAACTGAAGTTAGAGAACAAAAAGAAAAGAACATGTTCAGAATTTCTCAAGGTGAATTAACTGAATATTCAGGCTTTGAGTTGCAGCACTGAAGGATTTTATGGGCAAAATATTGAATGAGGAAGAAAGTATCAAAAGAATATAGAAGGAATACACTGACAACTCTTCCAAAAAAGAATTGGTTGATCTTGAACCATTTCAGGAAGTAAGACATGATCAAGGACCAACAAAATTGAAGAAAGAAATTAAGTCTGTGCTGAAAGCTTTGACCAAAAAAATAAGGCCTCAGGAATTTATGGAATACTAATTAAGATGTTTTAGCAAATAGATGTATTCAATTATTTATGCAAAAATTTTGCAATCAACCTGGTGAATTTACTAAATATGTGTGCCCATGTAAAAAATATCAATCCAACAGAATGTGGGTATTTTCAAACAACATTATTCATTTTCCTATGAAAGTAAAATAATGAAGAAGATTATTTTTTAAAAAGCTGTAACTGTACACTGACAGGGAACTGCCAGTCAAAAATTCAAGTTAGTTTCAGAAGAGGCAATGGAACTAGGGACACGCTGCTGATGTCAGTTGGATCTTGTCTAAAAGCAGAGAACAGTGGAAAGAAATTTGTGTTTCATTGCTCAGTTGAATGCAAAAGCTTTTGCATGCAACTGTGTGAATCATAATAAATTATGGATAATATTGAGATGAACGTGAATTCCAGAATACTAAGTAGTGCTTATGAAGAACCTGTACATAAATCACGAAGCTGTTATTCACTCAAAATACAGTAACACTGCATGGGAAAAAATCAGGAAAAGTATGCACTGTATGACAGAACAAACCAGTACCTGGCCTGCACCATCCATCATTACAATTGCTGATATGCTGTTGCAGCCACTCTATCAATCCATTTAATTTAAGCTCTTCATTTTTCTCACTGACCTTCTACATTTCCAAGCATATCTTCTCCAGAGACTGACCCTCATAAGAACATGCCAAAAGTATGTGAAACCAAAGGAGTGTATTAAGCTTTAGTCTTTTATCAAGGACTTCTCTTCAAGCTGCTATGAGTTAAATATCACTCTCTGGTGGTAAGGAATTGCACTGCCAACCCAAAGGTACATGGTTCAAACTCACCAGCTGCTCTGTGAAAGAAAGATGGGCAATCTCCTCCAATGTGATTTACTTACTGCCTCTGAAAACTCATTGAAGGGTCAATTCTGACTCAATGGTACACAACAACAATAATTGTATATAGGAAAAAATAGAGTTCATGAGTTGAAAGACAAAAGTTTTATCTTACAGATATTCCAATTAACAGTGAAAATGAAGGCATTTTGCCCTGCTTTCTTGGTAACTGCTACAATCAGTAGGAATATAAATAAGAGATAAAAATGCTTCTGCAATGAAACTGTGAAGAAAATAAGAGACAGTTACTGAAGATTAATTACTAAGAGGAATGTTGAGGAAGTATATCCTATGGGTATAGAGGACAGTATGCACAAGATCAGTATGTTTTGAGACAAGTAAGCATTCTCATCAGGATAAATTGTCAATTTGGGTGAATTGCTCTTACCCAATTTTTAGTTCCAAAGTCATAAGCGAGTAGTCTTTTAACTTATTAAAATAAATATTTCATACTAAAAGGAAGATAGCTAGTTCATTTTAGCAAGATGGTTCAGACAAAAAATAAATTTTATGATGGCAGGATATAGAATAAGTATAGTTTTATGGTAATTGGAATGTAAAATCCACTAACCTTTTCCATATCCATTTAACAGGATAATGATTATCTAACTCACTTTGTCTCTAAGAGGACCAATGTCAAGAGTATTCACATTCTGGTCTCATTTTCTCATTAAATTGTTCATTAAGGTTAACTCCTCTGTATTTTCTAGCTAAGGCTGAAGTTAAAAAAAATATATATATCTGGAGTTTGAAATGTTCTTTTTCTACCCTCACTATAAATGCAGAAGTTGGGACACTATCCCAGGAAACTGGGTCATTAAATTCAGCACAAAGCTCAGTAATCTAATCTGCATGTTTAACAAGCCCTCTGGATAATGCTAATGAAGCTACTGCTTCCTTGGCCACACTTTGCTAAACATTTGGTTTGAGTCAAGGATTTGAGGTTTTGGGGACCTTAGAGATTATCCAGTAAAGTTTAATTGACTCATTTCACAAATGATTAAACTGAAGCAGAGAGATTTGGTGTCTGCCCAAAGTCTGCCAGTTATTACTGACAAATGCTGCCTAACTCAAAGTGCAGAGGTATCAGTACCATACCTTTCCTACACATGACCTGGGATGCAAAAGTGTAAAATAAAACAGCGCCCCAGGTTTGCTCCATAGTTTCCACAGGCTGCATGGAAGTCTGAGAATGTGATCTGAGAACATGAAAACAGAACATTAACAACAGAATTCAGAAGAGTATTCTCAGTCTTCAAAATAAATTTAAAATAAGCTGCAAACTTAATATTGAAATTTGTATTTTAATAAGAACTTTCATGTATTATCATATCTTATTTAGTCTCCCCACAGCCCCATGACAGAAGTTTGTTGTGTACTGTCAAGTCAAACCTTTGAGCAGGTTTTCAGAGCCAGTAAATCACACGGAAAGATTGCTCAGCTTTCTCCCCCCGAGCAGCTGGTGGATTCAAACCACATTTTTTTTCTCCTCATTTTCTTTAATTAGCTAATTTTAATAAAAGTTTACAGAGACTTTGGATTTCTATTCATTCATTGTTGCAATTTTTTCCCTACCCAACCTCCCCCCCTCCCCCACTTAGACCTTCTCTTTGGAAAGTATAAGTTCTTTCATTGTTATACACTCTCTCCCGCAAGTCCACGATGCAGCCCTCATTCTGGACTCCCGTCATGACAACAATACCCAATCATATATCCTTTTTAAACAGTTCTCTTCCTCATCTGTATCAATGCAGTATGCATAATTTATCCTATCTTTCTCGGTCTCCCTCCAGCCCCAATGTCAGTCCCGTTTTACAACAGTGGCTCTATGGAGTTATTTATCCTTTTGTGACTGAGATATTTTTTGGATTGGCAGCACAGGTCCTTACCACTAAGCCATCAATGCTCCCTGAGAGAAGTAGGAGCCACTCCACATCCTCTCCAACATTTATTGTTTATTGTCCTATTAAACTTTGCCACTGCTACTGTTATCATTATACACTGAAGAAAGATGGCCAATCTCCTTCCGTGTGCTTTACAGCCTCTGAAAACCTGCTGGAGGATCAGCTGTGAGTCAGTTTTACTTGATGGCATAAAACAGTCACAATCATAATTATGCAGATGATAAAACTTGAGCTCAGAGAACTCAAGCATGATTTATCAATATTTTCACTCTCATTCTTACTGTAGTCAAGTCAGAACTGACTCATGGCTGACCCTCATCTGGTTTCTGAAGCTGACTATCTCAATGGTAGGTTGCCTATCTTTCTCCTGCAGAGCCACTGGTGGACTCAAATCCCCAGAGACACTCAGTTAAAATGGCAACTCCCTACAAATTACAGTACCAGAGTTCCCTACGGTGGTATAACATTATATATATAT
>NW_006399784.1:15459309-15472496 GCF_000299155.1 Elephantulus edwardii
GCAGGAGGGGAAGACACTCTATGAGGTGAATTGATTCAGTGACTGGGGTACTCAGGATGGGTGTGTCAGAGGCAATGAGATTGGCACAGGATAGAGCACAGTTTAGGGCTGTTGTACATAGGGTCGCTATGAGTCACAAATGACTCGACGGCACATAACAACAACAACAACAAGAAGCCACCAGGGCTCCATGCACCTTTTAGTTAGAAAACCAATATTGGATGAAATCTGTCATCAGGGATTCTACACAATTCTTGCCTGTTGTCTCATTTCAACTAAACCATAATCAGGTCCAATAGGACATTGGGATGTTGGGCTTGTTCAGATATGCTTACCTGTTCTCTGCTCAGGTGAACTTAACCCAGAGATGTGGATGTCTTGTGGGATAATACACAAGCCCCCATCTTCTTACCTAACGTATCTGCATAAAAACATGAACACACACAAGGCAGATCATCAAGATAGGAAAAAGAACTTTTCTGGAAGTTGTTGGAAGTTGCACCAGCAGCCTGTCTCGCTCACTGTGCCAGGGGAGATGGCGCATGAGCACACGTGTCAGGACCTGAAAGATGGTGAACTATGCCTGGGCAGGGCGAAGCCAGAGGGAACTCTGGTGGAGGGCCGTATGGGTTCTGATGTGAAGTGACAAATATGAAGGATATTTCTGACACATAGAGTTTAGCTTTGTACAATGATTTTAGAAATTCCCTCCTGATGTTCAACTGAAACTCAGCAGTACTGTTGGGAACTATAGCTTTAGATAAGATTAAAATCCAGATGTTAGGATAACCAAATGAGTAGTAAATGGTGACTTTTGAAAATTCCCTCTGGAGCCTGTAAGCAGAAACAAGGCATTCACTAAGGGTAGTAAGTCCGAGGAGTTGAGTGCTGTGTCCCATCAAGTTGGAACCAACTCTGAGGGGACGCTCCAGTGGGTTTTCAGAGGTAGTTAACCACCTGGGAGGAGATTTCTCATCTTTCTCCAGTGTAGCAGCTGGTGACTCTAACCACGAGCCTTTGAGATGGCAGTACAACTCCTTGCCACTAAGCCCTAGAAGAGCCTTGGACATGTGAGATGGAGACTACTGCAGTGCGGATTCATGGGCAAGTTGCCAGTATATTCAACACAATTCAAATGCTGTGAAAAGTTTTCAGAAATTGGGAAAAACCAAGAGGTTTATTTATGGTATGGCAAGGACGGTGGGGTATGAGGTGGAGGGGGAAAGAGCAGATCAAGTAAGGAAGTGAAGAGCAACTAGCATGTCCAATTAACTAACACAATTTCCATAGCTAGTGAGAATCAGAAAGATATAGCTCACTGCAAGTCAGAAGTGACATACAGCTGACCTTTCAACAGGTTTTTGGAGGCTGTAAATCACACAAGTGGATATCACTCGTCTTTCTTCCTTTGAGTCGCTGGTGGATTTGAAACACCTGAGAGGTACCACCTTTGGGTTACCAATGTAACTATTTACTGGACAATTATTTTCCTATCTGAAAGCCTCCTAGAGTCTTTTTCTCTCCCCAAAGTGCTTATCAGCATGTAGCTTTATTTCTGAGTTATCTCAGTGCTATGAGGCAGGAACCTGAAATCCCACAGACAAAGAATCTCAATTCTTGCTCACATCTACCATGAGTCTGTATATGGGCACTAATTTTAGTGTGGTTATCTTTAGTGGGTCAAAGGGATTTAGACGTCAATCTGACTGCATTTAGATTCCTCTTCCCAAACCCTTTAGAGGCTCATGCTATTCTTCAAGGAGGCTCTGTTGGCCTAGTGGGTAAGGAGTAGCAGTGCCGAACCAAAGGGAGGTGGTTCTAATTCACCAGCTGCTTGTTGGTAGAAAGATGGGCAATCTCTTCCCATGTGAAACCCTCTGAAAACCTGCTGGAGTGTCACACAGGAACAATAAGCCATTCCTCCAGCTCTCACCACTGAGGTGGCCTCAGCTCTACAATCATCACTCAGTCCATAAATCATTATAAAGAGTATAATGTTGTTAGTGTTCTCTGATATCTATCACTAGGTGAAGTCATTAATAGAAAAGTATTGCTTTTCTAACTCAACCTGCAGAGACAAGCACACTGTTAATGTCAGAGAAAGCAGAGTAAGAGGTTCTAAGAAGTCAGTGGTAAGCACAGAAACAAGAATGATTAGATGGCAATGGAGAAGAATATTGATGGCATTATATTTTGTTTCCTCTTAATGATATATAGGTGAATGGTTTGTAAAATAATGATTAAGAATGACTTGGAAAAAAGATAATAATGAAGTATACAATTTTTAAAGTATTTAAAGAATATTTAAAAAGCTACAGAAATGTATGTCTCCTTGGAGAAAAATAAATATATGTATAGATATATACTTAGAGATGAACCAGAAAATAGACAACAAAACGTGATGGTTGTTAGGCACTGAATTATTACTGATTCATAAAAACCCCATGTACAGGAGAATGAAATTTCCCAGATTTACACTACTCCTACAATTAATGCAGATCTGAACCCATTGTTGTAGGCACTGTATCAATACATCTGTGGTGTTGTTTATTGTTCAAAATGGTTTTCCTAGCCATTAATTTTTATTTTGCTATGTGGATGGGTGGGAATGGTGTGTAGGGCATGTTGGCCTAGGTTCAAGGAAACTGACTGATCTCATCACTAAATTGAGAAGATCAGTGGCAGATTTTAAGAATCTCACAATCACCATCCATCTTAATCCCAGCTGGCCAGCCTGTGGCCCCAGGTTTCGCTTGTGGACGAGAGCATCCCAGAGGCCTCAGCTGGAGTGAGCATGGGCTCAGTGGCTCCCTCATACTGTGGGCACTCATGGACACTCCACAAGCTGGGTTGGGTAGAAATGTGAAGACCTTTGCCCAGGATCTCCATCGAGACAGAAGATCTTGGCTGCTGTTTTTAGCATATGGTCCCTGTCGTCGGTTGACAGCCTTAGCAGTGCAGACCAAGAGTGACTGCACGCTGGGGCTGTGGGACATTCCTGGAAGTGGAACTATCCTCGTCAGGTGACCTGGCCCTGCCCGTTTTGCAAGTAGTCTACTCCGTGAGCTCACTGTGGCCAGGAATCTGGACACAGGGAAGGACAGTAGCCTGTTGTAAACATCTTTGTCCAGCAGTGAGCTGTGGGCCTATGCTGCTTGGAAAAGCTTCTTAGAAGTCTCTTAAACTGGGGCAGAGGCAGCCTGAAGTCCTGCATCTCTTCTGCTCAGCTCTAGAAACTAGGAGGCCACCACACTGTACTCTGTCTTTCAGGTATCCGTAAACTTGCCAGCATGCCTGCTGGTGGTGCTGAAGCATCTCCGCAGCCCCTGGCTCTACAGCACCTGCTGCCGGCTCTGCCCCAGCTGCAGCAGAGGAGAAGAAAGAAGAGAAGAAGGAGGAGTCAAATGACAACGTGGGCTTTGGCTTGTTCGACTGAGTCCCCTTCCTGCAAATAAAGCCTTTTTATATGTAAAAAAAAAAAAAATAAATCTCACAATAAGCAAAGAAGAAGCCGGCATGTAGTGTGTGCCCTTCACGGCCAGAGATTCTTGTACCAGCTAGACCTACAGCAGCAGCAGCCATGACCAAAGCAGAGAATCAAAGACCCAACATGAGACAGAGCTGATTTTGACTTCTACTCCCCAGAACCAGATGTAAGAGCCTTGGCCTAAATTTGTTTGATTTCAAAGGGCAGCCCAGAAAGACAAAGCAAAGTATTGTAATAAACTGTGCAAAGATCTGGAGTCAGAAAATCAAAAGGGCCAAACTCGCTTGGCATTTCTTAAGCTAAAGAACTAAAGAATAAATTCAAGTCTTGAGTTGCAATACTTAAGGCTGTTATGGCAGAATATTGATTGATCCAGGAAGTATTAAAAGATGGAAGGCGTATACAGAGTCATTGTACCAAAAAGAATTAGCTGACACAGAAAAATGTCAAGAAACAACATATCATCAGGAGCAACGCTGATGGAGAAAGTTCAGGCTGCTCTGAAGGACTTGGTAAAAAGTAAAGCCACAGGAATTGATGGAATACCAAGTGACATATTTCAATAAGCAGATGCTACCTTGGATGTAATCATCAGGTTGTACCAAGAAATCTTTAGGATAACTACCAGGCCAACTGACTGGAAGAGATCCATATTTATTCCCATTCCAAAGAAACATATTTGTTTGACAGAGCACGGAAAGGAAATAATCATATCACACACAAGCAAAATAGTGCTTAAGATTATTCAAGAATGACTGGAAGAGTACATTGATAGGACTACTAGAAACACAAGCTGGGTTTAAAAGAGGCCATGGCACTAGAGACATTATCGCCAATGATAGCAGAAAGCAAAGAGTAGAGGGATATCTATCTGTGTTTCATTGACTATGCAGCACAACAAATTGTTGTTAACCTTGAAGAGAATGAGAATCCCAGAACACCTGACTGTGCTTATGCAAAACCTATACTTGGACCAGGAAGCAGTCCTCAGAACAGAGCAGGGAAACACTGCATGGTTCAAAATCAGGAAGGGAGTTGCATCAGGAATTTTGAATTGATATGCAGTACAGATCATTTGGGAGGCTAGGCTTTATGAGAAGAAATGTGACATCAGGATTGAAGGAAGACTCATCAACAACCTATTTTATGCAGGCGACACAACCTTGCTTGCTGAAACTGAGAAGGACCTGAAGCACTTGCTGCAGGTCAAGGGTTGTAGTCTTCAATATGGACTGAGGCTCAATATCAAGAAAACAGATTCTCACCACTGGGCCAATTGACGGCATCATGATATATGGTGAAAAGATTGAGATTGTAAGCAGCTTTAGTTTGCTTGGCTCCACAATCAACACTCTTGGCACCAGCAGTCAGGAAATCAAAAGATAAATTACACTGGGAAAATCTGCTGTCAGGGATCTCTCCAATGTACTGAGCAGCAATGGTGTCAGTCTAGAGACTAACGTGCACCTGATCCAGGCTACAATCTTTGCAATGACTTATTATGTATCAGAGAGCTGGACAGTGATGCATTTGATTTGTGGTGCTGGAGAAGAGTCTTGAACATACCGTGGACCACCAGGGAAGCAAATAGTTTTGTCTTGGAAATGATGAAACCATTTCCCCTTAGAGGTTAGGAGTTTGAAGCACCATCTCATATACTTTGGGTTTGTGGCCAGGAGGGATCCGTCCTTAAGAAGGACATCATGCTCATAAGGGTAGAAGGACAGCACAGGAGAGGAAAACCCTGGATGAGATGTATTGATGCAGTAACTAGGGAAATGGGGGTGGGTGTATCAAAGTGAGACTGGCTCACGGCAGGGCCAGCTTCCGAGCTAAAAGTTGCAGGTGACTCAATGGTACATAACAACAACAAAAGCTTAGTAAGATCAGTGTTGAGATGAGTAGAAAGATATGCAGGAGCACGGAAGCTGAGGGATTAATGGGAAGGACATATTTGACCTCATGGGAATTGGTTTTGTGTTGTTGATGTTGTTGATGGGGACAGTTCCATTTGTGAGGTCAGTAAAGGTCAGATATAGCAATCCCTACGTGGTCCTTGCTCTTTTTACATCTCATTGAGGTTTTTTTTTTCTTTTTGCTGACTTTCTGTTTTCCAAGTATGATGTTTTTCTCCAAGGATTGGTCCCTCCTGATAACAGGTCCTAATATCCTTCCTCCAGTAACATTGTGGCTGCAATTCTTCCAAAACAGATTTGTTCATTTAGAATTGCCAGATACAATTTATGGTATATTCAACATTCTTAGTCAAGACCATAATTCAAGGCATTTATTTGCCTGTTAAGTCTTCTTTATTCGTTGTCCAGCCTTCCCATGTACATGAGACAATTGAAAATATCATAGTTTATGTAAGGTCATCATTATTCTTCAAAGTGACATTTTTCCTACACCATAAAGAAGTCTTTTATAACAGAAAAAATATTAATAGTCATCTGGGAGGTGAGATTACGGTTGGTTTTCATTATTTTCTAAATTTTCCAGTGTCTGTGTGTATTACATTTGTGACAGAAGAAAAAAAATAAACAGAAATCTGAAGCAATGATGCTGAAGAAGGAAGTTCAAGTCGCTTCCCATATTTCAGCAAACAGATGCTGCCCTGTACACGCTCACGAAGTTATGTCAAGAAACCTGGAAGGTCACTTTCTGCTCAACTCACTGGAAGAGATCTATATTTATTTCCATTCTGAAAAAGGTGACCCGACAGAGTGTGGACATTATCTAACAATATTAACAATATCACACACAAGCAAGATCCTTCTGAAGATTATCTATCCCAAACTGACTGGAACAGTACACATCAGTTATACAAGCTGGGTTTAGAGGCACACTAGGGACATCACAGTCAACATTAGATGAATCTTGGCTGAAAGCACAGGAAAATATCTCTATGTTTCATTAACTATGCAAAGGCATTTGACTTTGTGGATCACCACAATCTGTGGTTAACCTTGAGAGGAATGAAAATCATAAAAGCCTTAATTGTGCTCTTGAGAAATTTATACTTGGACCAGGAATCAGTCATTAAAACAGAGCAGGGAAACACTGCATCATTCAGGATCAGGAAAGGTATGCAGCATACTTTTTAAATCTACTTACAGAACTGATCATTCAGGAGACTGGACTTTATGAGAAATGTGGCATCAGGATTAGAGGAAGATTCAACAACCTACATTATGCAGATGACACAACCTTGCTTGCTGAAACTAGAGAGGTTATGAGGCGTTTGCTACAGTAGTTCAAGAACTGTAGTCTTCAATATGCATTGAAAGCAACATGAAGAAAATAAAGATTCTCACCACTGTGCCATTTGGCAGCTTCATGATAGATGAAGAGATTGAGTTAGTTAACAACATTGGTTTGCTTGGTTCCACAATAAACACTCTTGGCACTAGCAGTCAGGAAATCAAAAGACAAATTGCACTGGAAAGGTCTGCTGTGAGGAAGCTCTCTAGATGAACAATGTCAGTCTGGAGACTAATGTGCACCTGATCCTGGCCATGATCTTTGCAATTACTTGCTATGTATCAGAGAGCTGGACAATAACTAAGGATGATAGAAGAATAGATGCCTTTGAGTTGTGGTGCTGGATAAGAGTGTTGAACATACTGTGGACTGCCAGGAGAACAAACAGGTTATTCCTGGAGACAGTGAAATCAAGTTGCACCCTGGAGGCATGAAGTTCCTTCTCACATACTTTGGCCACACGACCAAGAGCTACCAGTCCTTGGAGAAGAACATCATGCTTGGAAAGGTAGAGGAACAGTGCAGGAAAGAAAGACCCAGGATGAGATGGATTGACTCAGAGATTGGAGAAATGTGATTAGGTCTGTTGGAGATAATGAGATTGGTTCAGGATAGGGCAGGTTTCAGAACTGTGGCACATAGGGTTACTATGAGTCGCAGGTAACTCCATGGCACTTAAGAACAACAACAGCATGTTGTTAATGGTAGAATTTGTACAAATATCTGATGTCCTACTGCATTTGACATCCACAGTGGAAATAAAACATAGGAGCAGGAATTTTAGAACAAGTACTTCTTTTTTAACACCCTTACCTGCTGCTTCAGACAAAACTGAACAGAATTCATACCAAACTGTATTTCAGACAAACAGGGTTTTTAAACATAAAAGTATGGGCAACACAACTAGTTTAAATTTATTCCATTTAACAAAGAAAACAAAGATTCATTTCTCCAATTCATATATTGTTGCTACAATAAGTAAAAGTGATAAATAAATTCAAATATTTATAGTTGGTATGTTCAGAAAACACTCTTGGTACCAGCAGCCAGGAAATCAAAAAGCGTATTGCGATGGGAAAGTCTGCCATTAGGGACCTCTCAAAGGTACTCAGGAGCAACAGTGTCTCTCTGGAGACTAAGGTGCACCTGATACAGGCCATGGTATTTGCAATCGCTTGATATGCATCAGAGAGTTGGACAATGACTAGGGAGGACAGAAGGAGAGTGGATGCTTTTGAGCTGTGGTGCTGAAGAAGGGTACTGAATGTACCATGGACTGCCAGGAAAACAAACAGATTCATCTTGGAGAGGATTAAACCAAGCTATTCCTTGGAGGCAAAGATTCTGGGGCTTCGTCTGACATACTTTGGACATGTTGCCAGGAGGGACGGGTCCTTAGAGAGGGACATCATGCTTGGGAGGGTGGAGGGACAGCGCAGGAGGGGAAGACCCTCTATGAGATGGATTGATTCGGTGACTGGGGTAATCGGGATGGGTGTGTCAGAGGCAGTGCGGTTGGCACAGGATAGAGCAGGGTTTAGAGCTGTTGTGCATAGGGTCGCTATGAGTTGGAAACGACTCGACAGCACATAACAACAACAACAACAATGTTCAGCAAGAAGCAAAGTGAAAAAGGAAAGATTCAGTGCCTATGACCTTGATGAGAATAAGTGAGAACCTGATGTAATAAGTTACATCTAGAAAACCATTGATAGAAGAAAGGTTGAAAGAGAAATACAGGGGCTGCAAGAGAGAGTAAAGATACCTGAGATCACCTACATTTATATCTCTTCACTTGCTCCATTATGTCTATTCATTGGATTCTTAATTTTAATTACCTACTTTTTCTAGTTTGTATTTGGTTCTTTTAAAACATTTGCTTGGTTATTTTTTTTTTTTTAGTTATAGGCTCCTTGTTTATATTTTGACTCTTCAGTCTTATTTTAGTCTTTTTTTCATATTTTTGTGGTGTGACCCTAAAAGTTGCCTTTTTTATTTTTTTAGCCATTTAGCCTCTGGTCTCCAGCTACCTTAACTGCAGACACATGGTCTTGCAAATCAGCATCATCTGTGAGACAAGGATAAGAGAAAAAAACATGCCCAAACTGGCAGCAATACTCAGGTGGGAAAAACTTGAAGCGAGCACATCTTATGGTGATAAGGAGAGACTGTGGCATTGCTGTGGACAAATGGTGGCAAGGTGTGGCCTGAAGCTTCTTGGATTTGTGCTGGCCACATTTAAATAAAGGTTTGGCTGTTCTTTCTGGATGTTTTAAAGAGGAGCTGACTTACAACTGCTCTGAGGCAAACCTTGCTGGGTGATTTAAAATATATTTATAAAAGTCAGAGGCTTTTGTGTTCTACAAAGTGGTTCATTGCAATTGTGTTCATTTTAGACTGAGGTTTCTGTTCCAGGTTGGGCAGAATAAATTCAAAAATCCCTGTGAGTTTTTAGCCAGAGGTTTGGTCTGTAAGAAATCAAGCAGAAGTGGATTTCCTGATAAGCCATGCGAACATGGACTTATTTGGCTTCCTTACTAATGTACAGTGAACATTTTCACACAGGCATGCTACCTCTTTGGAAAGAACCGTGTGCACTAGCCTCACTGTTTAGAGGAAATGTCAAGGGAGGAAGGAAGTAAATAGTCTTCTTCATTTTATGTTTAACTATCCTTTCAGGCTGTTGTTCTCAATTAAATCTAAATTTTTTTTTAAAAAATCCTATGAGTTGATATTCTTTGTTCATCAAAGGTAGAGTTTTCCCTTAGGTCCAGTGAGACTTCAACATGTACACAATGTCACTAGTTATCAGCTTTGGCTAGCTCCAAATTTCATCGCAACTTATTTGGGTTGCTCCCAATTTTATCAGAATTAGCTGGTCAATCTTCAGTGGTTAAAACAACAATAGAATTCAGTTTTAATAGCTCCTAGGCAAACACTTTGCAAATAGAAAATTTATCTTTTACATGATTAGAGCCCCATCTTGGGAATTAGAATCAAAGGGAACATTTGAAGCCCTGAAGGCCACAAAAAACAAAGTTTACAATTACCTGCCATCAGGGTTTAGAAATAAAAATCAAATCAGAGACTCACTATCTCTTGCATCTCAAGGCTAAATATCTACTTATTCATTCCGTCTGCAACAGTCTTCTGCCTTTGAGACATGATTAAATAGCAAGACTGAACCCTTTCAGCCAGGTCAAGTTGGGATAATAAACTTAAGAAAATTGCAAATCTCACATCTGTACTCTAGCTACCAGCCATAGGTTACTTTTTCAATTTAAATCAATTGAAATAAAATAAAGCAGAGTGTTGAGTTTTACTGGCTAATTTTAAAGTTCTTAGTTAGCCAGAGGTGGCTGATGGCTACTGCACTAGGTGGCACAGATAGCAAACATTTCTACCATTGCAGAAAATATTATGGATAATGCCAGCTTAGATCCTTGGCTAAACTGAATGAAGGGGGAAGAAGTGCTCTACCCAAAACAACTGTGGAGTCATTTCTAGGAAAAAAAAGTATGACTGCACACATCAAACAAATAGATGTGCAGAAATTTTCTATATTGATACTGTATTGCCTTTTATAGCAAGATAACTTTCTGCAAGAAAGGTTGTTTCATCTGCATAATGCAGATCATTGGTGAAACTTTCTCCGACCCTGATACCACATTTTTCTTCATATAGTCCATTTTCTCCAGTGATTTTTCTCAGCATACAGTTTAAATAGGTATGCAGAAATGATACAACCCAGAGGCCCATCATTTCTGATTTTAACCAGGCAGTGTTCCCTTGTTGTGTTCAGATAACTGTTGCTTGGTCTAGGGTTAAATTTCAAAGGAGCCGAATTAAGTATTCTGGGATTCCCACTCTTTTTTTTTTTTCCCTTTTCGCTGTACTAGTTTATTTACAAAATTTGAATACAAACGGAACAAATTCTTTCAATTTCCCTCACCCCCCACCTATCAAATTGTACAACCCAATGATTAATCCTCCCTCCTGTACATCCACATGCTTTTGCTTCCAGCCTCTCCCACCCCTCTTGGATCCTTATACTCATTCTATAATAATGGTTTTATACAGTATTAATCCTTGTGGGACTGAGTTAGTTTACTCAGCATAATGCTCTCCAGTCCTGCCCAAGTTAGGTAATGATTTACAAAATCATTGCTACCGTGTGCTGCATAGTATTCCATTGTGTGAATGTATCATAATTTCTCAATCCATTTGTTTGTGGTTGGACATTTGGGCTGTTTCCATGTTTTTGCAATAGTGAAAAATGTTGCTGTGAACACTGGTGTACAAGCAAGTCACTGGCAATAAGAGAGATGCAAATCAAAACCACAATGAGGTATCATTTCCCTCCAGTAACCGTGGCCAAGTTTAATAGGGCAGCAAGTAATAGATGTTGGGGATGATGTGATGAGAAAGGAACTCTTATACATTGTTGGTGGGGTTGTGAAATGGTACAACCATTCTGGAAGGAAGGTGAACATAGAAATTCCATATGACCCAGCTATTCCACGACTTGGAATATATCCTGAGAATATGAGAACTGAGTCCCATTCTTCTTAATGTTAAATTTCTCCACAATCTTACCAGTATTTGTTGTTTGCTGCCCTGTTGAACTTTGCTATTGTTGCTGGAGTGAGATGCTATCTCATAGTTATTTTGATTTGCATCTCTCTGAGAGCTAGGGATGTTGAACATTACTTCATGTGTTTGTTTGCCATCTGTTTGTCTTCTTTGGTAAAGTGTCTTTTCATAACCTGTGCCCATTTTGTGATTGGGTTGGTTTCCTTTTCTTTTTGTTTGTTTGTTTGGTGGGTTTTTTTGGTGAGGTGCTGGAGTATTGTATAAATTTTAGATTTAAGTCCCTTATCAGACATGTCATTGCTAAATATTGTTTCGTACTCTGTGATTTCCTTCATACCCTATTGGAAAAGTGTTCGTATGTGCATAGGGATTTGATTCTTAGAAGGTCCCATCTTTCTATTTTATTCTCTCCTGGTTCCAGGTTGCCTATACATAGTCAATAATACACAGTAAACATCTTTCTGGAATTCTCTACTTTTAGCAAAGACTCACCTGACATTAACAGTGATATCTTTTGTCCCTTTACCTCTTCTGCGTCCAGCTTGAATGTCTGGCAGTTCCATGCAAATGTACTTACTGTCCCAGTCATTTTAAAATAATTTTCCTGAATTATGCAGATAACACAACTTTGCAGAAAAGAAGAAAGCTCAAAGCACTTACGCAGAAGATTAAAGATTATTGACTTCAATAGGGGTAACACCTCACAATTAAGGAAATAAAAATTCTTACTGATTGATCTATATTGGGGGGCAATTATATTGGGGGGAAAAAGAGTAACGTTGTTAATGATTTCCTTTTACTTGAATTCACAGTCAAGACTCATGATAACGGCAGCTCAAAATCAAAACACATGAGTTGGGGAAATCTACCATCAAGGACCTATCCAAAGTTCTGAAGAAAAAAAAATGTTAATTTAAGGACTAAGGTGTGCATAATCCCAGCTATGGTATTTTCAGTTGCTTGCTATGCATCTGAAAGTTGGAAGAATAATTGATGTCTTTGAATTATAATGTTAGTGAAGAGTACTGAATATATCATGGACTGCCAAAAGAATAAGCAAATATGTCTTGAAGAAAGTGCAATCAGAGTCCTCTTTAGAGACAAAGATGAAGAAACTTCATCTCCCTTATTTAAGCATATTCTCAGGAGGAACTCATCCTTGGATAAAGAAAGACATCATGCTGGGAAAGTGGAAGGTTAGAGAAAGAGAAAAAGATCCTCAATAAGATGGAACAATACAGTAAATACC
This sequence comes from Elephantulus edwardii, assembly GCF_000299155.1. Taxonomy (NCBI): domain Eukaryota; kingdom Metazoa; phylum Chordata; class Mammalia; order Macroscelidea; family Macroscelididae; genus Elephantulus; species Elephantulus edwardii. The sequence continues at coordinate 15,471,900 of NW_006399784.1, forward strand.
ACAGTGGGCTTTAGCATGACAGAGATCATGAGAAATCGTGCAAGATAGGGCAAGGCTCAGAGCTCTTTGTTCATAGGATTGTTATGAGATGTAGTTGCCTGCATGGCACCTAACAACAACATAGCAAGATAAAATATTGACAGAAGAATTTCACAGTGGGCCTTCAGGTGGGCTCTATTGCTCTTGGGACACAGATCCTTAGTTGAAAAATGATGCTAAAGTGTTCACAGTTTATCCATGAAGACAGGAATTACAGTCCTCTCATTTTGCTTCAATTAAATAAATTATATTTTTACTTGCTTGTCAACTATTTTGTTTTACTTCCATCCACAATCAACATGCATAGTAGGGACAGCCAAGAAATCAAAAGATGAGATTTTGATGGGGAAATCTACTATCAAGGCCTTCTTTAAAGTGCTCAGGTGCAAGGATAAAGACTAAGGTGCAAGGGAGCTCTGGTGCCCTAGTGTCAAGAAGCTGCACTACAATCCCAGAGGTATGCAGTTCAAATCCACCAGATTCTCTGCTAGAGAAGGAGGAGCAATCTCCTCCTGTACCAGTCAGATCTGATTTGATGGTACACAAAATCATGAAGTT
>NW_006399784.1:15475806-15479507 GCF_000299155.1 Elephantulus edwardii
AAAAAACAAGGAACCCATGAAATATTATACAAAATGGGTGACCCCTGAAATATCTCAGTCACAAATGGACAAATACTTCATAATGCCACTGTTATGAAACAACGAGGGAGAAAACTGTTTAAAAGGGATTTATAATTAGGTATTATTTATTATTAGGTATTATTTGCTCTTGAAGTCAGCTGACTAACTGGCGGGATGGCTGGCATCTCCATGGCAGCTCCTTTGGTGGCAGTCAGGTAAGAGAAGTTTCTGGGTTCTTTTTTGTTGTGTGTTACTGTTCTTTTTGCCTTTCAAAGGCGGGTGGGAGGCACTTACCCTTAGAGTAAGGGTAAGCAAAGGTGGGGTGGAGCCTGCAGAGCCTGCTCCAGGCACTAGCTTAAAATCCTGTAGACCGAGGGCCTTAGCTTTTGGTTTTGGTGAAACATTCTTCTAGGTCATGTAACCTTGGTCTGTCCACTTGCTGTACAGAGGTAACTTGTGGTTGCTGTGAAGCTGAACACTGTGACATTGATGAGTCAAATGTGAGAATGGTTACCCATGGTGGACAATGTTTGGTGGAGCTCCCCAACTTTAAACAAGCTTGGAATCAGGAGTGGCATCCACTTCCACAATAGCTTGCCTCTGGAAACCCTATGAAACTGGAGAAAGGATGAAAATTATACATGAAGTGTCCAGGACTTTTGTTCATAGGGTCGCTATAAGTCACCTATGACTGATGGTACTTAACAACAACAACAACATTATTTGCATGACAAGAGTATAGAATAAGAGCTGCATAGTAAAGTGGACTTGAGGGGATTATATAACAATGAAGGATTTTGGTGTTTGTGTGTGTGTGTGTGTGTGTGTGTGTGTGTTTTTCTTTTCAAAGAGAAGGGCAAACTGGCTGGAAAGAGTAGGCAGAGAAGAAAATATGAAACAATGAATGAATGGAAATCCAAGTTCTCTATTAACTTCCATTAAAATCTCAATAAAAAAAAAAAAGTTTTTTTTCAAAAAGGGTCCAGTACTTGAAAAAAGAGAATGCTAGAAAAAGTAGTAGGTCAGTGAAAGAGGGAAACTCCTCAAGGATATAATTGATACAGTAACTTCAACGATGGATTTCAGCAAGGTGAAGATTGTGAAGATAGCACAGAATAGGCAAGGTTTTTTTATGTGCTGTTCCTAGGGTTGCTATGAGTAATAAGTCCACATGACAGTACCTAACAATAGTACAATTTATTGTAGTTTATCCTGAGGTTCTGTGAAGAAAATACCACTGAAGTGTAATGAAATTTAAAAGACCTCTCTTTTCCCCTGTGCCATATTTCTTAATATGTTCCTATGGATATTTAAATAAATTGCTGATGTATTTACTCACCATCATTGCATCGAACTTCAGTGTGCTGTCAAATCATCCATCCTTTAGAACACTGAATGATTATTATTATTTCTATTTCTATTACTGGAAGAGCCCACTGTTAGAGCTCTTCAAATTAAGGGAATTTGTTCTCTAAGGGCAATCTTATCTCTGTTTTAAGACATTAGAAATTGCATTCCAAGTTTTTAAATGGAATCATTCTTTTTTGTTTAATTGAATTTAATGAAATTTTACAGAGACTTAGGGTTTCCAGTCATTCATTGTTGCACTTTTCTCCCTGCCCATCCCCTCCACCCCAATTCACTTTTCTCCTTGACGAGTAAAAGAAAAACGATTTCATTGCTATACAATCATTCCCCCCAAGTCCACTGTACTGTGCAGCCTTCATTCTGGACTCCTGTCATGACAATAATACCTAATCATATATCCCTTTTAAACAGTTCTCTCCCTCATCTGTTGCATCATTTCTCCCCTTATTCTCTGTCTTCCCTCAACCCCAATGTCAGTCCTGTTTTACAATAGTGGCCCTAAGAAATATTTGCGACTGAGATAGTTCACTCAGCATAATGTCCTCTAGGGTCATCCACTTAGTATAGTATTTCATGAGTTCCTTGTTTTTCAGTTCTTAACATAAAAAAACTTTCAGGTTTTTCTCCATTAATTCTTTGCTTTCCCACTTTGAACTTTCTCTAACTTTCCATGATGTCTCTCTATCACTACACTGTCTCTTTCTCTAAATATTTTTGCCCAGTTTTTATGACTGAACATTGTATAAAAGTATTTGACTTTTACCACTATGTTTTTGTCTCCCTTAGGTCATCCACTACATATATGTTCTCGAGGCTGGAATTGAAGCACAGCTAACTCTCTGTGGTGAGTTTCACTGCCAGTAAGTCATAAGGGAGGAGTTTGCCCATTTCTTCCATAGAGCTGCTGTTGGATTTAAATGGCAAGCCTTTGGGTTGACAGCACAATTCCTTACCACTAAGACAGCAGAGCTCCTATAAGTTTTCAGGAGAAATTTAAATGGTGAAAAAGAGAATGATCCTGACGGTTTGTGAAAGAAGAGCACACAAGAATTTCTTCCTGTCCTTCTGAATCAGTCACACTAAACTTCAATAGACCTTTGGCTGATATCATTGATCCTTCAAAACTTGAAATAAGTGCATTTATTCTTCCAATACCAAGGCTTACACACCTCTCCCTAGATAGCATTAGAAGTATTCTTAACCTGAATTCATAACTTTGTCCTTCTCATATACTCTCTTTCCTCAATTTCATCTATCTCTACTGTTTTCTTTTCAAAGTGTTGTTGTTAAAGCAGAGAATTTCAAAGCTCTTTGAAATTTGATTTTCTATTTATTTTTTTCTGCTTTGATGAGGACCATTAGCTTCTGAAAATGGGACTGTTTCCATCTCATAGACTCATTTCCAATGCCTAGTTTACTTTTTCTCTTCTCTCTTTGCTGTTTGGATCTCATAGGGGAAGTATAATGGAGTGTGTAAAAAACATTTTTTTAAATGTTAGAGGCAAGTCACTAGAAGTGCAGTGTTGCACAGTGTTTCAAATTAACAACACTTTATGAAGGCAGGAACCCTAAATGACCAAATTTCCCAAACTCAGTGCCTCTCGGGTGGCTTGGATCCATCATGAGCTCTGAGAGCAATTTCCTCCTGTGCCATTTACAGCCTTGAAAACCTGCTGGAGGGTCAGCGAGGAACTGATTCTGACTTGATGGCAATGAGTTTGATTTGAGAAGGCAGAAACCTCAGAGACCTAATTCCCATTAAATTTTATATTAACAAAGCCTAGATAAGCATTAGGTGCCAAAGAGGAAACAACATCTGGGTTTATGAACATTCTTTTTAAACCCTGCTGGCATAGTGATGTTAGGCTAACAGAAAGATTAGCAGTTTAAATCCACCAGCTGCTCCTTGGAAAAAAGATAAGGCAATGTGTTGTGTAAAGTTTTGTGTACTGGAAACCAAATCCTGTGGGGCAGTTCTATACAGCCTAGGTATAGGGTCACTATGAGTTGGAAGCAATTCTATGTAATAAATTTGGTTTGGTAAAAAATTTTAATGAATATAATATCCTGGACATATTACTCAAGTGATGAGGAAAAGTACAAAGTGCACTGTATTTATGTGTCTATCTCCTGTACTTATCTTTGAATTTTCTAATATATTCATTATTGCCTTACACAACATCAGACAGACAACCAAAACAAAGACAAACAAAAAACATCAAAAATCTAAGTGAATTCAGCCCTATAAGGACAAATACTATGTAAGAATATTATTGTAGAAATAGATAACTACCTGGTGGCAAGAAGTTGTG
>NW_006399784.1:15480022-15482440 GCF_000299155.1 Elephantulus edwardii
ACTGGCAATAAGAGAGATGCAATTCAAAACCACAATGAGATATTATTCCAGTAGCAGTGGCAAAGTTTAACAGGAGAGCAAGTAATAAATGTTGGAGAGGATGCGGTGAGATAGGAACTCTTGTACATTGTTGGTGGAATTGTAAAATGGTGCAACCATTCTAGAAGACAGTATGGTGCATCCTCAAAAAATTGAACATAAAAATTTCATATTACCAGCTATTCCATTGGTTGGAATATAACCCATGAAAATGAGAACTGAAGCACAAATGGAGACTTGGCACCAATGTTCATAGCAGCATTATTCACCATCACAAGAACATAAACACAGCCCAATGTCCAAAAACAATCGAGTGGATTGAGAAATTATGGTACATTAACACAATGGAATACTATGCAGCATGCAGGAGCAATGGTTTTGTAAATCATTACCTAACTTGGAAGAAACTGGAGAGCATTATGCTGAGTGAATTAACTTGGTCTCATAAGGAAAAATAGTGTATAAAACCATTATTGTAGAATTATTATGAGGATCCAAGGTGAGTTAGGGTGGAAGCAGAGGGGTGAGGGTGTGTGTGCGTGTGTGACTAATCATGGGATCGCACAATTTTCTGGGTGGGGAGGTGAGGGAAATGGAAAGGATCGGGTGTAAAAAAAATGTATTCAAATTTGTAAATAAACTAGTATTAAAAAATTGAAAAGAAAAGCAAAGGCATTGTAATTGAATTTATTCTGACTCGTGGTGACTTTCCATCAAGTTTCTAAATCTTTACTAGAGGAAACTTATCTATCTTCCAAGGAGCAGCTGGTGAACTTAAACATACAACTTTTCTGTTAGCAGCCCAACATTTTATGCACTACACTATCAAGACTCCTTAGGGAAACAGTAATTCTAAACAAATATTTGTTGAATGACAATCAGCAGATAAGCCATAGCAATTAGACACAAAGACAGTTTCAGTGGAATTGGTATTTCTAACTAGCTATGTTAGTTTGTTGACAAGCTACTTAAAAGTGAAATCCTGTGCCTGGTCTTCTCCAGCTCTGATTGTGGCTGACACAAAAATTCTCATTCATTTTTCCACCACTGATGGCATCCTTTCCTTTACATTTATTGCTTACGCAATCCCTCATAAATTTTTAGAAATTCTAGGACTAGAAGGTTGTTCAGTTTCAATAATAACATGAATTCATTTGGCAGTACTATTTACATCTCTCTCCTGTGCTGCAGTGATTTAAGTGAGCAGTCAGAAAACTGAATTACAGTGATTCATATAAGATCTTTTCTGCGGAATTTGTTAACTGGAGCTGAACAGAGAAGGACATTTCTATTTTAAGCAAGTTTTAGTTACTCAATGTACGTATGCCACAGTCTAGAATGTCACATGCAAATAAAAACTTTTCCTTCCCTTGCTTCTACATATTTTACATAATAATTCACCCTCCTAACAAGTAGCTATGAATGTCAAGAATTGTTCATTTACTTATGCACTACTGAAAACATAAAAGATGAGTGAGATATCCTCTGCTTTTGAAGTGTTTCTTAATTACTCCTTGTATTTAAAAACCAATTTCATTTTAAAGCCTTTATTTAAAAAGTGGGTTTTTACAATGGACTTAAAAGACCCAAAGACTTCTGGTTTGCCATTGAGTAGTAAAACCCACTAAATTTCCAGGATACTTGATTTTGGCATCCCGGTTTTGAATAACTAGAATGAATTTGTTCTGTGAGGTCCATATTTAAATATTATAAAGTAGAAATATCTACAGAATAGCTCTCTGATTTCCAATTTCAGTAGACTGTCTGGGGCCTATTGAAACAACAAAAAGCACTGAGTGAAATATTTTAAAATAACCTTTTCAAAAATTGAAGTTCGTTTGAAAGAAAAGAATTTGTAGAGGTTACTTTCTACTCTTTTATAGATTTGATTGCTTGAATTTTATAAAATTGTTTTCTCATTTTGCTTTTTGATGGATGGAAGTGGCATTGCTTATTTTGGTTTTTTGTTTATTTGTTTGTTTGTTTGAGGTTGTTGTGTTTTTTCTCATTTCTGTGAGCTTCCAGGATGTCTCTTAATTTGGTTAAAGCCAGTTTGAATTTGGCTTTTGCATCTCAAATTAGAAATACATAAGAATAGATAAATATTATGTTTGCAATTTATCCTCAAATGTTAAGAGTCATAAAAGGAAAATAATAAAACAAATAGAGTTAAATCATAATAAATGCTGTGTCTAAAAGAAGACATATTATTCAACTCTAAAATAAAAGCCATTAGCTAGGTATCTGGCTTTATAGTTTCCATAAAATTTTGAAATCCTTCTGCCCATACTATTTTTAAATGAAATTTTCTGTGCCTCCCTTTCCTTTTATGAATCCAGTTACACACACACACACACACACACACACACACACACACAC
>NW_006399784.1:15482940-15489448 GCF_000299155.1 Elephantulus edwardii
TGGTAGAGCCATCCACTTGTATTTCAGATATGGAAACCTTAGATATACGAAGACATTTGGCCAACTGAGATTATTCCCATTTCAATGATGGCTTGTACTAAAAATAATAAATAAATTATTTTCTGTTTCCTTTTGGATAGTTTAGACAGCTACATTTTCATGTTTATTAAACTTTTATGGTAGGAATATGAGCTCAGGTAGTAGCAAATCACAGAACCTCACATGTGATGCTAGAAATACTTTCTTACCAAAGATTATGGAGTTGGTCAGAGGAACAATAAGGGTTGGTGGTAGTCTTGACAGTATCAATGAAAAGAATTTTATCATATTAAATGAAGGTCATGAAGTTTCTAATAGCCAAAGTAGCAGCGTTGGTCTCTCAAATGTCCACATGGATCTTAAGGAAGTTGTTTTATGTCTACTGATAGATTTATGTTTGTGAAGAACTGGACAGATAGCGTAAAAACTTGGCCTACAATGCCTCTCAAATCCTCTGAAGTGCTAGAATTCAATGTTTAAAGAGTTCTGGAGAATGTAAATGACACAGAGGGATTTTTAAGGCATTTGTTTCTTGCCTGTTAAATATTGTTTTAGAGTCAAGCAATAGGGAGTATTGGCCATGCACTCCTGAAATAATAGACCTCAGAAATGTACAATAAAGAACATTTAGGTTAGACTAGCAGATACGGCACCAGAGGCAGAATCTTCTCACTGGGAATCACAAAGGAGGAAGAACAGCTGCAAACAGACACTGCTGGTTGGAATGGGGAATGTGAGAAATGTGAATGTAGGAAACTTGGAGATTGTTAAGGAAGAAATGTAATGCATAAAGACTGAAATACTAGGCATTGGGGCAGTGAAATGGTTGGCATGGGTTATTTTGAATCAGATAATCATATGATCTACTACACTAGAGATGAAAAGGTGAGGAAAAGGGAGTCACTTTCATAGTTTAAAAGACCATTTCTATATCTGTCTTGAAATACAATGTTGTGAGTGACAGGATAATATCCATACACATAAAAGGAAGACCTGTTAATTACCACTATCATTCAAATTATATGCACCAACAGCCAGGGCCAAAGAGGAGGAAATAGATGGCTTCTACTAACTCTTGTAGTCAGAAATAAATAGAACACGCAAACAAGAAACTTTGATAATAATAGGTGACTGGAATGCAAAAATTAGGAACATGAAAGAAGGATCGGTAGTCAGAAAGTATGGACTTGGTGACATAAATGAAGCTGGAGACAGAATGATAGAATTCTGTACAATCAGTGACCTTTCCATTGCAAACACCTTTTATAATAAACATAAATGGTGACTCTACACATAGACTTCACCTGATGGTCTATATAGGAATCAATTGACTACATCTGTGGAAAAACTTGTTGGAGAAGCTCATTATCAGTTGTGAAAACTAGGCCAGGTTCCAGTTGTGGAGCAACAGATCATCAACTACTCATATGCAAGTTCAAACTAAAGCTAAAGAAAATCAAATTAAAAAAAGAAAAGAAAATCCACAAGAAAGAATGTTCCTGAGTCTATCCCATCATAATTTAAAGACCATCTCAGGAACAGGTTTGAAACCTTGAGCACTAACAGATGAGCTGTGAGAGGATATCAAGAATATCATTCATGAAGAAGGAAAAAGTCACTGCAAAGACAGATGACAAAGAAAAGACCAAGATAAATGTCAGAAAAGACTCTAAATATTGCACTACAATGTCAAGAAGCCAAAGCAAAGAGAAGAAACCAAGACACTAAGGAGCTGAACAGAAGACTTCAAAAGGCAGTACTGGAAGACAAAACAATGTATTGTAATGAAATGTGCAAAAATCTGGAGTCAGAAAATAATAAGGGCTGTATTTGCTCAGCATTTCTTAAGCTGAAGGAACTGAATAATACATTTAAGCTATAAGCTGGAATATTTAAGGATGCTATGAGCAGAATACTGAATGATTTAGGAAGCATCAAAGAAGATGGAGTACACAGAGGAATAATACCCAAAAGAATTGGCTGACAAAGAAGAATTTCATGAAACAACCTATGACCAAGAGCCTATGGTGATGAAGCCTCTCTGAAGAAATTGTAAAAAAAAAAAAATGAGGCCCCAAGTATTGATGAAATAGCAATTGGCATATTTCAGCAAATAGATGCTGCCCTGGACGTGCTCACCAGGTTATGCCAAGAAATCTGAAGGACACCTAGAAAGGTGACTCAACAGAATGTGGAACAGAATTATGGAACAATTTCACTAATATGCAAGCAAGATCCTGCTGAAGATTATCCAGATAAGACTGGAAAAGTACATCAGCTGAGAACTTCCAGATGTGCAGCCTGGGCTTAGAAGAGGCCACGGCACTAGGAATATCATAGCCAAAATTAGATGAATCTTGGCTGAAAGCAAAGAATACCAGAGGAATGTCTATGTGTATTCCATTGACTATGCAAAGCCTTTTGACTGTGTGGATCACAACAAAATGTGGCCAACCTCGAGAAGAATGGTAATTTCAGAACACTTGATCGTGCCCATGCAAAACTTATACTTGGACCTAGGAAAAACAGAACAGAGGAAGGAAACACTGCATGGATCAGGATTAGGAAAGGTGTACATCAAGGATGCATCTTATCTCCATACCTTTTCAATTTATACACAGAACAGATCATTCAGGAGTCTGAACTCTCTGAGGAGGAGTGTGGCATCAGGATTGGAAGAAGACTCATCAACAACCTATGTTATATACATTACGCAATCTTGCTTGCTGAAACTGAAGAGGGCAAGATGCATTTGCTGAAGAAAGTCAATATGGATTACTGAAGCTCAGCATCAAGAAAATGAAGATTCTCACCACCGGATCGATCAGCAGCTTCATGATGGATGGAGAAGAAATTGAAGTTGTTGAGAACTTCCACTTGTTTGGTTCCATAATCAACTCTGACACTAGCAATCAGGAAATCAAGACAAGTTGAACTGAGAAAGTCTGCTGCCAGGGATCTCTCTACCACACTGAAGAACAATGATGTCAGTCTGGAAACTAAGATGTTCCTGATCCAGGCCATGGTCTTCCCAATTATTGCTATGCATCAGACAGCTGGACAATAATAAAGGATGCTAGAAAAAGGACCAATGTCTTTGAGTCGCGGTGCTTTAGAAGAGTGTTGAAGTACTATGGATAGCCAGGAGAACAGCCGGTCTTCCTGGAGAGGGTTAAACCAGACTGCTCCCTGGAGGCAAGAATTTTGAGGCTTTGGCTCACATACTTTGAGTACATGGCCAGGAGAGACCAGTCCTTGGAAAGGGACATCATGCTTGGAAGGCTGGAGGGACAGCATAGGAGAGGAAAACTCAGCATGAGATGGATTGACTGAGTGACTGGAGAAATGCAGTTGGATCTCTCAGAGACGATGAGATTAGCTCAGAACAGCGCAGGTTTCAGAGTCAGTGTGCACAGGGTAACTATGAGTTGTAGGTGGCACCATGGTATATAACAACAATAATTTTTCTAAGGATTAAGGATAAAACTATAGGGCAGTCAGCTACCATCTTCACAAATGTCAGGAATGAAACAAATCTGTCTTGGAAGAAGTAAAGCAAGAATGCTCCTTAGAAATTAGAATGGCAAAACTTCACCTCACGTATTTTAAGCAGGCTATCAGGAAGGATCAATCTTTCAAGAAAGACAGCATGCCTGGCAAAATAGAGGACGGAGGAAAAGAGAAAGACTTTTAATAAGATGGTTTGACAGAGAAGGCTTAGTGCACAACAGCGTTTGTGAGGATGGCATAGGACTCATCAGTGTTTTGTTCTGTTGTATATAGGGTAGTTTTGAGATGGAACAGACACAGTGCGTTACCAATAATATTCACAGCGGCTGTGTAGTCACCACTACCACTACCAGCAATGCCTCCACCCGTCTATGCTGCTTGTTGTAGATATCACTGTTACATCATGACATTTCAATTTCAGATAATTCTATAAAAATGCAATTACTTTTATTTCCATACTAATTGGTAAGGAGTTGCAAGCTGTGCACCAATATGCTACAAATTTCACTTCCTCATCCAAAAGCTAGAATGCAATGAACATAATCCTGTAGATCCTCATTTAAGGACGCATCATTTAATGATTAATCACTTTCATTCTCCTCCGTGCTCCATGTTATGCAAAACTGGCTTTATTGCTTTGTGGGTATGTTTTAAATGGTTATAATTGGTTTTAGAATCTTATGTTATTACTTACTTAACATTTATGAATGCTACTATATATTCATATTTTTGTGTTAACATCTAGCTCCAAACTACTATTTGGTAAATTAGTTCCAGGTTGTGAAAGAGACTTTCTTTAGTGTCTTTAAATCGTATCTATAGATAAATCAGATCAGGTGTCTACAGTTCTAATTTAGTCTTACTTTGATTTAAAACAAGGCTCAATGCCCTTTCCAATGATTTCAAAGCTACATGCACAGCAAATGAAGATAATTAATGGTGATAAAAATTTGTTGCAAATATGAGTTAGTGTAGTCATTTTAAAGTGATAACAAATGCATATAACATTAAAGGGCAAACCTAGGGATTTGTGTAGTTCCTATGGAATGCCCTTAATGTTTAATTGCCCATTCACCCCCAAAATTCAAACTAAATTGCTTCCATCTTCTTGTTTGATAACTTGCTATAATGAGAATCAACTGTATCAATTTTTTATGGACCTTTGTGAGCAAATTTATTTTCTTCCATATTTATAATAAGTAGAGAACTCTAGAAAGACAAAATGTGAACAGTTCTCTATTATAAATATTATTTTTATTGTTTTTCAATGCTGCATGTCACCCAATTTGTCACTTCACTGTTACTGCATTCATATTGTCAGGATTCAAAGCCAAATGTAGAATATAAGGATAATTGCATAAGTTTTGCATAGCTGATTTGCAGGACTCTTAATCCTAAAAGTTGGCATCTGTTCTCAAACATTTTCTCAGTAAAACTAGTCTGGTTAGTGTATTAGATTTAATAATTCCACTTCTGTGGATAGTTGCAAGTTGGAATAGTAACAGAGGCGCTGATGTTGAAAGTGAGTCTGATTCCTGGGATTCCTGGTGGTGTCTTTACTATAAATATGCCTTGAGCCCATCCTTTAAAAACCCACTCAAGCATCACTCACCGTTATTATTCCTTTTGGAGCATATAAGCAGTCATGTCTTATGATTCATTACACATTAGAATGAGATAAGAGTAACATTTGCTAGAGGGGCTGTCTAGGGAGACAGGGAGAAAATACTCAGATGATGTTTTCAAGACTGAGATTTGAACAGTTCAAGATTTTAAAAAAAATAAATAAAATAAACACACACACAATACATTTCCTAATGATAAATGAATCCCAAATCGGAGACTATTGACTAGATTTATCAGGAGGATTTTCCAAGTAAATGTTGAAATTGAATAGATTGATTGTAGATTTTTCTTTTCTATCAAAGTCAAGTAATCTATTTAATTTTTTTCCAGTTGGACATATATCTAACACATAAGAAGAAACACTGACTTGCCATTACCTTGATCTTTGCTGGTATGCTTTAGTAAATGAAATATTAGAAATACAATAATACACAATACAATAATTTCTTTGTTTTGTTTCACTGTTCACCAAAGCATAACATCCCAAAAAAGTTAATGTTGGTTGGCTGTCTTTTAATATACTTTTCTGCTAACAATTCTATTTTCTGACCATTTCTATAGCATATTGTCTATATATTAATAGCAGTGCACTATTAATGTCATATATGTATGTGCAATATGTACAACAGGAATTTCTAGATACAGAGCTAAGGGTGGTGAATGAGATAGAGATGGAGATACGTATGTTTCTAAATGCGGAGGCCTGGCATTTTGAATATTGACAGCTGATCCCTCCATTAAGAATCAATCAGACGAAATCTTGTTGTTTTCAGACAACAGGCACTGTAATATTCTGTGAGATTTCATTATATCCTTGTGAGACTGAATCAGTTAACTTAATTATCATTATATTGTTGGGCATTGTGTGCCATCAAGTAGGTACCCATATCCTCCAGTGAGTTTTCAGAGGTAGTTATTGTATGAGTGAAGATTGTCCGTCCTTCTCTCACGGAGCAGCTGGTGGATTCAAACCACATACTTTCAGGATTGCAGCGCAAATTCTTACCACAAGGCTGTCAGGTATTGTAATGAGGTTATGTATGGTTAGAAAAGTGCTTAATTAAATAGTAAGTGAATTATTGCTAAGGAATCTCAGTGGTCCAACAGTTAAGTGTCTTACTAATTAAAAGGTGGCTATTTCATACCACCAGTGACTCTGTGGGAGAAAAAAAATCTGGCAATTGGCTATTCTAAAATGCAACCACAGTACGTATGTTGTTGTTGGTAGGTGCTGTCAAGTACAGTACGACCCATAGCAACACTATGAACAACAGATCTGAACAACCCTGTTCTATCCTGTGCCTCTTCACGCTTCCTGACACACTTTGCCCAT
>NW_006399784.1:15490103-15500221 GCF_000299155.1 Elephantulus edwardii
CCAGACCACTGTCCTCCAAATTTCCTGGCATAGACTGGTGAGCACATCCAGGGCTGCATCTGTTAATTGAAACAAGTCAATTGGTATCCCATCGATTCCTGGGACTTGATTTTTTGCTAATACCTTCAATGCACCTTCTACTTCATCCTTCATTACCAGTGAATCCTTCTCAGGTGGTACTTTCTGAAATTTTTTAATGTCAGTTCTTTTTGCCCAGTGATTTTGTGTGTTCCCTCTGTGTATTGAGTATGTTGTTAGGAGTTTCTTTGGAGAAAGGCACACAATACACTTGGAAAGATGAGGGGTACGAGAAAGAGGAAGACCCTCAACATAATAGATTAAACGCAATGACCATATAAAAGACCCTCAGCAACATAGATTAAATACAATGGCTGTATCAATGGTCTCAAGAATATTAGAGGTGACAAGGACAACACAGGAAAGGGCAGGATTCAGATCATTATACACAGGGTTGCTGTGAGTCCTAGCCACTTTACAACACCTAAGAGCAACAAAGATTACAGTCTAGAAAATTCTATGTATCAGTTCTATTCTAACCTATAGGGTCTCTATGAGGTGGGACTGACTCAATATTAATAATTTAATTATAAGCCTTTGTACTCCTGGAGCAGTGTTTACTAATAGTTATCTGGTGATACAGTCTGGAGAGAATTATGCTGCAGGGGAGTCAGGAAGAGGAGTGGGAGTTGGGGAAACTCAGCTTCCCCCCACCATCCAAACAGGTAGCCTGTCCCAGAAGTATGCACGGAACAAGGTGGTGATTCTGGATCTACAGGACAGATCACCCTTCCTTGGGAAATATTGTGACCACAGAGTGCTGTAAATGGAAGGGAAGATTCCCAAGCCACAAGAAGTTAAACTTGGAGCAGAAATTAAAGGGAAAGGACTTTTCTTCAGAACCATCTGAAATAAGAAGGCTTTCCTAACATTAGGGCTTTATATTTGGACCTACAGGCCCCTAAACTCAAGGGACACTGATCATAGCATAAGAAATAGACAGTATCTTGAAGAATTTGGAATCACAGAAACCCCCAAAGCTTGAGATACAAGCTATCAGATCAATGGGTACATAACAGGAGATAAGTGTTGAAGGGAGTAGGTGGGAGTAAAAGGGAATACTGGTGGAGCAGGGAAAGAGGTGGGTCAAGGGCAGGGACAAAACTAAAATTACTAGCTATTTCTACAATTGGAAAAGATCTTTCATCTGCATTGTTCTGTAAAATGCTTGCCTGTCAGATACTTTTCTAAATCTGAGCATTCAAATTAAGACAGACTAGGAAGAAGGATTGGCCATCCACTTCCGAAATAGCAGGCCTTCGAAAACCCTATGTACAAGAGAACACACTTAGACTAGCATATAATGAAATAGATTTGGAACTTTCAAGTATGGAAATACTGAGGAGGAGGAACAGTTGTAAACAGACACTAGTGGTTGGAACATGGAATGTGAGAACTATGAATGTAGGAAAATTAGATATTAAGGAAGAAATGGAACACATAAATATGGACATACTAGGTTTTAGCGAGATGAGATGGACTGGCATGGGACATTTTGAATCAGATCTATTATGCTGAAGATGAAAAGGTAAGGGAAAATGAGGTTGCTTTCATAGCTAAAAAAGTCATTTCTAGATGTGTCTTGAAAGATAATATTGTGAGTGACAGGATAATATCCATACACATACAAGGAAGCCCAGTGAACACAACTATCATTCAAATATATGCACCAACAAACAGAGCTAAAGAAGAGGAAATAGATTATTTCTACAAACTTTTGCAGTCAGAGATCAATTGAACATGCAATCAAGATGCATTAATAGCAATGGGTGACTGGAATGCAAAAGTTGGGAACAAAGAAGAAGGATCAGTAGTTGGAAAACATGGACTTGGTGACAGAAATGAACCTAGAGATAGAAAGATAGAATTTTGCACAATCAATAATTTATTCATTGCAAATACATTTTACAAGAGACAAAAACACAAGGGATACACATGGATTTCATCTGATGGTATGCATAGGAATCTGACAGATTACATCTGTGGAAAGAACCCCTGGGGAAGCTCAATATCAGTTGTGTAAACTAGGCCTGGTGCTGATTGTGGAAGAGATCACCGACTACTCATATGCAAGTTTAAGATGAAGCTAAAGAAAGTGAAATCAAGCCCACAGGAACCAAAATATGACCTTGAGTCGATACCACCTGAATTTCAGAACCATCTCAGGAACAGGTTTGAGGCCCTGAACACTAATGAGAGAAGACCAGATGAATTATGGGAAGATATCAAGAATATCATCCAAGAGGAGTGCAAAAGGTCATTGCAAAGACGGAGGAGGAATAAAAGAACAAAATGGATGTCAGAAGAGACTCTGAATATTGCACTGGAGCACAGAGAAGCCAAAGCCAAAGAAATCAAGACATTAAGGAGATGAACAGGAGATTTCAAAAGGCTGTGTGACAAGACAGAGTAAAATATTATGATGAAATGTGCAAAGAGCTGAAGTCAGAAAATCAGAGGCCGAACTCGCTCAGCATTTCTTAAGCTCAAGGAAGTGAAGAGGAAACTCAAGGCTCGAGCTGCAATACTTAAGGATGCTTTGAGCAGTATATTGAGTGATCCTGCAAGTAATAAAGGAAAATGGAAAGAATATACAGAGTCATTATACCAAAAGGAATTGGCAGACAGAAGAATTTAATGAAACAACATACGAGCAAGAGCCTATGATGATGGAGGAAGAAGTTCAGACTGCTCTGAAAGAATTGGCTAAGAATAAGGCCCCAGGAATTGAAGGTATATCAATTGACATATTTCAATTAACAGATGCACTAGATTTGCTCACCAAGTTGTGCCAAGAAATCTGGAGAACAATCACTTAGCCAACTGACTGGAAGAGATCTATATTTGTTTCCATTTCAAAGAAAGGTGATCCCACAGAGTGTGGAAATTATCCAACAATATCATTAATATTGCATGCAAGCAAGATTCTGATGAAGATTATCCAAAAACTACTGGAATAGCACATCAGCAGAGAACTACTAGAAGTGCAAGCTGGGTTTAGATGGGGTCATGGTACTAGGGATATTGTGGCTAATGTTAGATGGAACTTGGCTAAAAGCAAGGAGTACCAGAAGAATTAATTTCATTAATTACACAAAGGCATTTGACTGTGTGGATCATAACAAACTGTGGCTAACTCTGAGAAGAATGAGAATCTCAGAACACTTGATTGTGCTAATGTGAAAGCTATACTTAGACCAGGAGGCAGTCATAATAACAGAGCAGGGAACACAGCTTGGTTCAAAATTAGGAAGGGTGTACACCAGGGCTGCATCCTGCCTCCCTATCTTTTCAATCATTATGCAGAACAGATTATCCAGGAGGATGGGCTCTAGGAGGAGAAATGTGGCTTCAGGATTGGAGGAAGAATCATCAACAATCTGCATTATGCAGATGACAAAACTCTGCTTGCTGAATCTGAGGAGGACCTGAAGCACTTGCTGTGGAAGGTCAAGGACTACAGTCTTCAGTATGGTTTGAGGCTCAATATCAAGAAAACAAAGATTCTCACCACTGGGCTAACTGGAAGCTTCATAATGGATGGTGAAGAGATTGAGATTGTTGACAGTTTTGGTTTGCTTGGCTCCACAGTCAACATTCTTGGCACCAGCAGCCAGGAAGTGAAAAGACAAATTGCATTAGGAAAGTCTTTGGTTTGAGACTTCTCTAAAGTACTGAAGTGCAATGATGTCAGTCTGGAGACTTGCAATCATTTGCTATGCATCAGAGAGCTGGACAATGACTAGGGATGAATTGAAGGAGAACTGATGCCTTTGAAATGTGGTGTTGGAGAAGAGTATTTAACTGCTAAGAAAATGAATAGGTTTGTCCTGAGAGGGTGAAGCCGGGCTGCTCCTTAGAGGTAAGTATTCTGAAACTTCGTCTGACATACTTTGGACATGTTGCCAGGAGGTACGGGTCCTTGGAGAGGGACATCATGCTTGGGAGGGTGGAGGAACAGCACAGAAGAGAAAGGCCCTCGATGAGATGGATTGATTCAGTGTCTGGGGTAATGGGAGTAGGTGTGTCAGAGATGGTGAGATTGGCACAGGATAGGGCAGAGTTTAGGGCTGTTATATATAGGGTTGCTATGAGTAGCAGATGACTCGACGGCACATAACAACAACAACCCAAGTCAGCACCTCTCCAGTGGTCTGAATCCACCAGTAGCTCTGCAGGAGAAAAAGGGGCAGTTTCCTCCTGTGTGATTTACAGACTCCATAAAATCCACTGGCGGGTGAGAAATGAGTATCTGATTCCAAGTCAACAGCAATGGCTTTTTCTACCTAACTGCTACAGAGAAATTACTTTTCTACCATATGAGATTAGTATAAGTGGATCTTCAGGACAGACATCAGAAATAAATAACACAATTATTTGAACAATAAAAAAGGTAAGATAATATTTTATTCATTTTAAGCATATTTTGAGAACAGAGAAATGTTAGCAAATCTGAAACTGCAGTGGGATTGATTGTGACTCAGAGAGGCTCCACTGGACAGAGCAGGAACTGCTCCCGGAAGGTTCTAAATCTGTAAATCTTTGTGGACAGATTGCCCCATCATTCGCCCATGGGCTGGCTGGTAGTGTCAAATTGCTAACCTCTCAGTCTGCACTTTAACCACTGCACCACCAAGGGTCTCGACACATCTCTTTAAATGACCTGTAATTCCTCACTGAATACGACCAGGTAAAGAGTAGATTATATGTTGAACACTAGCAAATGTCATTAATAATCAACTTCAAGGGGGAAGAACAAAAAAGGAAAAAATGAATGACCAACTAGTTGCTATTGCCCTCCTATGATGTGCCTGATTTTCTATTAAGAGGTTTTACACAAGAAGCTTATTTATCACCTAGCATTTTCACAGTTCCTCTTTATAGAGACCTACATTTCATTTGCCTCCACTTTTATAGAGCTAGAAAATCCAAAGCAGATGTCCTGACCCCAAAGTGAATTACTTTTCTTATCAACAATAGGTGGTATAATAGAGTGCAATCAATCTCTTCCTTCATTTTTTCCTCTTTCTTTCTCTCCAATTTTTCTTTCCAATAGACAACAGTGTGTGACAGTCATTTTTTTCCCTTTAAAGAATATAAAGCAGATTAACTTCAAAGGTCTGGAAATAAAGAAACAACTTCCACTCCTATTCCTTTGAGAGGCGTAAAGCAAAGCTTTAGATCTAAATATGCAGTCTCCTAAAACAGAGTTAAGCAAGAAAAGGATATATAAGCATTAAATAAGAATATAAAATAGGACATGGGTGGTATTTGGTAGAAAGTAGAGCTACAAAGTTTATTTCTGACTCATAGAAATTCTTAGTTGGTGAGAAAAAAGTAATGACATAAAAATTAAAGAAGGGTAAATATTGTGGAATTTACCTTTCTGTAACATGAAAGCTGAGACTTCAAATCTTAACAAATTATTAGTTAGAAATGTGCATGTACTTCTGTTTCCTCAAGAATGTTTCTTTCCTTTTCTCCCTCATATTATCAAACCCTTTTCCCAACCCATTTCTTCACCATGACTAACAAATAAGTACAAGTCCCCTCTCCCCTTAAAACAAATACTTAACAGACTTTTCCCTCAAAATTCTGCTGCATTTTCATGTCCTTCATATTCAAACATAACAGAGCAAGGGTCTCATTCAAAAATTTATTTCTTCTCTGCATCTCTTCCTTTCCTTATCTCCTATTGGTTTTATTTATCAATTTATCTGTACAATGTTGTTGTTGTTGTTGTTGTTGTTGTTGTTGTGTACCTTCAAGTCAGAACTGACTTGCTGATCCTCCAGCAAGTTTTTAGAGGTAATTTATCGCTCGGGAGGAGACTTCCCATCCTTCTCCTGCAGAGCAGCTGTGTGCCTTCGGGATTGCAGTGCAACTTTTTGCTACTAGGCCACCTGAGCTCCCATCTATATAACAGTACTCAGTTTATTTAACTGTTATCTAACTAGTTATTCAACTATTTCAAGTTTTGTTAATAAAATTCTTTGTAGGCCTCTGCTCCATACTTCCTTTCATGGAAGGAGATCCATCCCTTTGGAATAGAACTTTCTAATAAATTATCTTTACATTTAACCTTAAAAAAAGTTCTTTGTGGATGTAGATAACATATATATTTAGCTACTTTAAGAAAAAGACAATGGCCTCAACAATGTGAGTGGGCCTCATTCATTAAATTGAAAGCCTTAAGAACAAAAATTAAAGTTTTCTTAGAGAAAAAACATTCTATCTCAAGCCTTAAACACCAGCTCCTTCCCAAGCTTAATGCAATGTCTAGTAGTTTTTGGACTTGTCAGTTCTCATAATTGCATAAGCCATTTTTTTAAAATAAATCTCTCTATATACTAAATGCATGTGAACCTTGGACAATGAATTAGGAAGACTGAATAATTGATGTCTTTGAATTATGGTGTTGACCACAAGTATGGAACATAGTTGGACTGGCAATAGAACAAGCAAATCTATCTTGGAAGAAGTGCAACCAAGGTGTTTCTTAGAGGTAGGGATGGTGAAACATCATCTCATGTATTTTGGATATGTTGTCAGGAGGGACCAATCCTCGGAAAAGACATCATGGTGAAGAAAAGTAGATGGTCAACCAAAGAGAGTAAGAGTCTCAAAGAGACATATTAACATATTAATACAGTGACTGCAGCAATGGATTTGAGCTTGATGGAGATAGTGAGAATGGGGCAAAAAATGGCAAAGTTCAGATCTGTAATGCATAGGGTTGCTATACTGAAATGTAGTTGACTCAGCACCTAACAACAACAACAATCTAAAAAGAACCACTGAAATAGATTGAGTGAACTATCAGAAGTTGACATATTCCATTCCAAATTCATTCTTTAATATAACTCAAAAATACTAACAAACAAATCAGTCTTTTTAAAACTCTATTTCCACAGTATCATCTATATGCATTCACTTCCTCCCACTCCCTTTTAATATTCATAATTTTAATATTCTTAATCAATTATGATGCACCCACCTATTCACTTCTTATTTCACAAATATCAGAGCATTAATTATATATCTTGTGCTTTATTAGTTAATGGGAATTTTTAAACAATATATTAAATAAGATGATCCCAGCAGAAATGTGCAATCTAACAAGGAGTTGATGGGGAGCAAACAAATAAATAAACATGTGGATAGCATGTGAAATCAGCACAGAAAATATGGGAAATCAGGAACAATGATATCTTAAAAAGTCAGAAAAAAAAACTCAGAGACAGGGACTCCGGGTAAATTTAAAAAGATTAGTTCTGGAAATATAAGAAAAGGAGATAGCAGTACAAATAAAGGAAAAAGAAATTAAATGCATTCATTAACATCATGTTCACAGTATGCTATTACTGTTGTCAAGTGTTAAGTCAATTCTGACTCATTGCAACCCAGAATATAATAATAATAACAATATAAGAATGGTCCCAGGTCTTGCCCTATTCCCACAATATTTGCTATTCTTGAACTCATTATTGCAGTGATCTTGTCAATTCTTCTCATTTAAGAATCTTCCCTTTTTCAATGACCTTGTACTTTACAAAAAGGACCCATAAACAATAGGTTGGCAGTTAAAATCCACCAGGCACTTCATAGGAGAAAGATAGGCTATCTCTTTCTATTAAGATTTATATACTTGGAAATCCAATGGATGATGGGTGTGAGCGGGGATGGAATTAATACCAGTGGGTGTGGTTTTGGTTACCAAGTCTGATGTCCTTCTATAAGGACTGGTCCCTCCAGACAAAACGCCCAAACTATTTGAGATGAAGTCTCACCATCCTTGATGCTAAGGAATATTCTTCCAAGAT
The DNA here is from genome assembly GCF_000299155.1 of Elephantulus edwardii. NCBI lineage: Eukaryota > Metazoa > Chordata > Mammalia > Macroscelidea > Macroscelididae > Elephantulus > Elephantulus edwardii. The sequence continues at coordinate 15,498,005 of NW_006399784.1, forward strand.
AGATTTGTTCTTCTAGCAATCCATGGTATAGTCAATACTCTTCATCAACTTCATAATTCTTATAATCATCCTTATTCCGTGTCTAACTAGCACATAGCTATGAGGCAACTGAAAATACCATAGTTTGGGTCAGGAATATCCTACTTACGTCTCAAGGTGACATCTCTGCTTTTTTCACACTAGAAAGAGGCCCTTTGCAACAGACTGCCCAAGGCAATATGTTATTTTATTTTTTGACTGTTGCTTCCAAGCGTGTTCATTATGAATCCAAGTAAAAGCAAATGTTAGAAAATGTCAACATTTTTTCTGTTGACTGTGAGGTTGGTCTTTTGTCCAGTTGTGAAATGTTTTGCAGTTTTTATGTCAAAGTATAATATTAATGGCTATAGTCTTTGATCTTCATCACTTTCAATATTTTTTGCTTTCAGCAAAGTTGTATCATATGCACATGGTAAGTTTTTAATTAGTCTTACTCCAATCCTGATGCCTTATTCTTCTTCATATAGTTCAGTTTCTTGAATTACTGTCTCAGAATTTATTTATTAATTGCTGTTAGCTTCAAATGACAGAATATAAAAATTAAAAGTAACTTAAACAAGCAGTCTTCAAAATAAAATCTAATAACTTTAGGAGTACTCACTTTCACTCTCATTGTTCAGTTGGAACCAACTCATAACTAATCCTCCAGTGGATTTTCAAAGACTGTAATTCACAATGGAGGAGACCGCCCATCTTACTACCACATACAATTGTTAGACTCCAGCTGCCTGCCTTAGGGGTAGAAGGGCAACTCCTTACCCACTAGACTACCAGAACAATACTATTGTTGCTTCTTGTTGTTATGTGCCATTGAGTTGATTTTGACTCATAGCAACAATATGTACAACAGCTCTGAGCCATGCCCTTTCCTGAGCCAGTCTCACTGACTCCAACACACCTACCCCTACAACCCCAATTACTATTTCAATCTATCTCATCTAGAATCTTCCTCTCATGCATTATCCCTTCACCTTTCCAAACATGATGTCCTACTCTAAGGACTGGCCACTCCTGGCCATGTGCCCAAAGTATGTGAAACAGAGCTTCAAAATTCTTATCTCCAAGGAGAAACTTGATTTAACTCTCTCCAAAACAGACCTGTTTATTCTGCTGGTGGGCCATGGTATGTTTAAGACTCTACTCCAGCACACCAATTCAAAATTATTCATTCATCTATCATTCGTAGTCATTATACAGCTCTCTGGTTATATAGCAAGTAAACTGCAAAGACCACGGCCTGGATTAGGCATGTCTTAGTCCATAAACACACATCATGACTCTAGCACTTTGGAGAGGTCCCTAAGAGAAACATCCCCAACGCAATTTGTCTTTTGATTTACTGACTGCTAGTGCCAAGAGTGTTCAATGTACAGCCAAGTAAGCTGAAAGTGTTAACAACCTTAATCTCTTCTCTATTTATCATAGTGCTACTAATTGGCCCAGTGGTGGGACTCTTTGCCTTCTTGATGTTAAGCTTCATTCCATATTAAAAACTACAGTTCTTCATCCTCTGCAGCAAGCGCTTCAGGTCCTCTTCAGTTTCAGCAAGCAAGGTTGTGTCATCTGCATAACATAGGTTGTTGATGAGTCTTCCTCCAATCCTAATGTCACATTTCTCGTCATAAAGCCCAGCTTCCCAAATTATCTGTTCTGTACATAGATGGAAAAGGTATGGAGACAGGATGCATCCCTCAATGCATACTTTTCCTGATTTTAAACCATGTAGAGTTTCCTTATTCTGTTCTGAGTGAGGACTGTATAAGTTTCCAAGTATAAGTTTCACATAAGTACAAACAAGTGTTCTGAGATTCCCATTCTCCTCAAGGTTAGCCATAATTTGTTGTGATCCACCCAGTCAAATGCCTTTTCATAGTCAATGAAACACAGGTAGACATTCCTCTGGTACTCTTTGCTTTCTGTTAAGATCCATCTGACATAGGCAATAATGTTCCTAGTGCTACGACCTTTTCTAAACCAATCTTTAATTTCTGGTAGCTCTCTGTCAATGTACTGGTCCAGTCATTTCTGTATAATTTTCAGAAGGATTTTGTTTGCACACGATATTAGTGATATTGTTCTATAATTTCCATACTCTGGCAGGTCACCTTCTTGGAATGAGAATAAATATGGATATCTCTTCCAGTCAGTTGGCCAGGTAGTTTTCCTCCAGTTTTCTTG
>NW_006399784.1:15500447-15503958 GCF_000299155.1 Elephantulus edwardii
AATGTTTCCCAGATCATTCACTATTCTGCCCATAGCCTTACTTCAAGCCTTCACTTTATTCTTTAGTTCCTTCAGCTAAGAAATATCAAGCGAGTTTGGCCCTTTTGATTTTCTAACTCCAGCTCTTTGCACATTTCATTATAATCCTTTGTTGCTTTGTTTTCCCCGTCTTCACTTTGAAATCTTCTATTCAGAACCTTAATTTCCTGGTTTGGCTTCTCAATATCTAATGTTTGAATTCTCTTCTGACATCCATCTTGGTCTTTTAACAATGTCCAATGATTCTACAGTCATTCTTCTCACATTCCATGCTCCAATCATTAATGTCTGCTTTACAACAGTTCCTCCTCGTTTGTGTTTCCAAATTCAAGGGCTCAGCCTCAAGTGTTATATTTGCTAGTCTACTCTAAGTGTGCTCTATTATACAAAGGATTTTTGAAGGCCTGTTATTTCAAAAGTGGAGGGCCAATCTTTCTTTCTAGTCTGTCCTTTTTGGGAGTTTGCTTTAGAACAATATCTGACATACAAGCATTTTTACCAAAAGAAGCAGATGAAAGACAACATCCCCTTAGAGAAGTAATCAATGGATTCAGTGTCGGTCCTCCCCCACTTGTTGAATGTATCTTGTCCTGTCTCTTTCCCTGTTCCACCAGCATCCCCTTCCACTCCTGCCTCGCCCCTCACCCACCTCCCTCCCCTCACCAGCCAACCCTTCATATGAAGCTCAGGCTTCATGTCACTTCTGCGATGCCTTATGCCTCGCACTGCTACTGATCTCTCATGTTACTACCAGTCTCTCTTGAGTTTTGGAGACTCTGAGTCTAAATCTCATGTACCAGCTTTAGGAAAGGATTTTTGTCTGAGGCAGTACCAGGGAAAGGTCCTTGCCCTGAGCTCTTGCTCCAGGACTGTCATCTCGTGACTTAGTGTCTCTGCTCTTCCAACTTCCAGAGCACAGCTGTCACAGTAGGATAATTTCCCAGGTGAAGGAAGTGACTCCTCTAGATGTGGTATGTTGGTGGTGTTTACTTCTCCTGAGGGCACAGGCCCAAACACTAGTTTGGGTTGAATCTATTATCTTGCTTTGTATTCCTTGCTGTCAACAAAGCTCAGTGGAATTCTAGGAAGATGGGCATTACCTGATCTGAGGAGGCCAAGATGATTCCAGACTCCTCCCATGTGTGAAGCCCAGGAGTTCCTGAGGTAGTTTTGGTTGCATTTCTTTTCTTGCTTTGAAACCCTGACTGTCAACAAAGCCCAGTGGAGCTTTAAACTATGAGATGAGTATCCAGAGCCTTAATTTCTTAAGATATTTATTCTTAAAACTCCTCTGCCTTAGGGCTACCTGGACTTCAGACCTAATTCTAGTTCACTACTTCCATCATTCTTCTCTTAATATTTCTCCCCAATTTAAAGGCATTCCTCTCTATTCCCCTATTGTTGTTGTTAGGGTCTATTAAGTCTACTACAACTCATAGTGACCCTATGAACAACAGTTTAAAACCTTGTCCTCCATATGCCGCACAAGTCTTGACTGATATAATACAAATCTCTGGCTACCAAAGAAAGAGGGGGCTGAAAACATGAATTCTGAGCTGATAAAAGTAAATTACTCTCTTGCATAGGTTACAAATTTTTTAAGTGACATAAATTATTTACTTTTAATAGATTTAAAATATATTTAATGTTGCTGTCAGATAATAGATAACTAAAATAAAATCTGTTATTAGAATAATTGTTCTGAAAACACGAAAAGAAAGGATACACTGTTAAATCAAAATTCCTTCCGTTTCCCTCTATAAATCAAAATAATCAAGCTTCTCAGTACTAAAATCCAAAAGAATGAATAATAGAGATAAAATTGCTGAGCTCTCTCTCAAGTAACATTTGTATTCAGTTTTTTACCTGGGGTTGATTCTCTTCTCATCACATGATTGCAGCTAATATCCCAAGACAACTTACAGATAGTGACATCAGGGTTTATATAATGATCTGTTCAAATAAATCTCTTTTTCAGGATTAGTAAACCTTTCCCAAGATTCTCTCACAAAAGACATCTCCATAAATCTTGTTGATCATAATTATATTATGTTCCTACTTCCCAAACTAATAATCATTTAACCACTGAAGTCCAAGACCAACCTCCATTAATGTACTGCAGATTACCTAATTCCTAATAAAATTAGGGTTCTATTAGCATAAAAAGAAATGTTGGTGCCATAGTAGTTAAAACTCTCTACTACTAACCAAAGGAATGTGACATAAGGATTATAGGAAGACACACCAACAACCTGAATTATGTAGATGACACAACCTTCCTTGCTGAAACTGAGGACCTGCTGCAGAAGACCAAGAATTACAGTCTTCAATATGGATAGCAGCTCAACATCAAGAAAACAAAAATTTCTACTACCAGGCCAACTGTCAGCATTATGACAGATGGAGAAGAGATTGAGATTGTTAACAATTTCATCTTGCTTGGTTACAGTCAACATTTTGGCACAAGCAGTCAGGATATCAAAAGACAAGTTGCATTGGGAAAGTGAGGCTGTCAGGATCCTCTCCAGAATACTGAAGAGTAACAATGTCAGTCTGGAGACTAACATGTGCCTGATCCAGGTCATGGTCATCACAATCATTTACTATGCATTAGAAACCTAGACAATGACTAAGGATGATAGAAGAAGAATCAAAAAACCTTTGAGTTGTGGTGCTGGAGAAGAGTATTGAACATACCATGATCTGCCAAGAGAACAAGTAGATCTATTTTTACTGGCAAAAATAAATTATCAGGTGAGGGACCAATATCTGCCTCACTGTGGTAATAAGAATAGTTTCTAATTGTCCTATATGTCTCTAACATCTACATCCATACATTGCTACCACAGCTTTGGTCCTTAAACACAAATTGAATTATATTATTCTCCTACTCTAAAGGAACTTTCAAAAGTTTCTCACTGGTTACATTCTACATGAATAAATTCTTAGCATTTAATGTAACTGCCCCCCCATCTCTGATTCCAATATCGACTCGTTCTCTTCTTTGCCTAAATTGCCTTTTTCCTCCTATATTTCAGTCTTATATTGCCCAAATATTCAAAATTCGTGGGATTCCATTTGCATTCTCTATTAAAATTCATCATTTAAATCTTACTCAAATTCCACTTGTCTCCTAGAATATTTTCTTAGCCTATTGTTATTCGTTTGGAAGCAGGAGTGGCATGCACTTCCTAAACAACATGGAAACTCTATGAACTTTGAGAAATAACAACACTTCTAAAAAGGCTTCAGGTCTTTTGTTCATAGGGTCACTATGAGTAGTACACAACTTGACAGCAATCAACAACAACATTGTTATTAGTTGTCTTCAAGTGGATTGCAACTCATGGCAATTCCATATGTGCAGAGTAGAACTGCTTCAGAAGGCTTTCAAGACTATGTTCTTTTTAATATTTTTTTAATTTTATATCAGTTTCCATACAAAATCTGTACGCATTGTGTTTCACAAATT
>NW_006399784.1:15504797-15516037 GCF_000299155.1 Elephantulus edwardii
CAAGGGTTCTGAGGCTCTGTCTAACATACTTTGGACATGTGAGAAGAGACCGGTCCTTGGAGAAGGACATCATGCTTGGGAGGGTGGAGGGACAGAGCAGGAGGGGACGGCCCTCTAAGAGGTGGATTGATTCAGTGACTGGGATAATTGGGATGGGAGTGTCAGAGATAGTGCGATTGGCACAGGACAGAGCAGAGTTTAGGGCCGTTGTACATAGGGTCACTATGAGTCGCAAGCTACTCGACGGCACATAACAACAACAACATGTTAAATATAAAAGGCATTATACTATAAACTCCTTGAAGAAATGAATCATATTAATTTGAGAATTATTATTCTCTGTAACTCCTGGTGTCAAAAAGGTGAACTTTTGGGCCAATCTTCCCTAAATTAAGAGACCCAGCAAGCAAGGGTCAATCTAGTCCAAAATGTTTACTTCCAGCACAATCTTCTGTATCCTCTCTCTCCATATGTATTCAGTTTGTACGCTGAACACATTTTTCAACAAGCTGGACTCTGTGAAGAAGAATGTGGTAAGATCAGAAGACTCATCTGTTATACAGATGACTTAACCTTGCTTGCCTGCTGCAAAATATCAAAAAATACAGCCTTCAATGTGGATTGTATCTCAACATAAAAAACACAAAACTTGTCACCACTGGACCTATAAATGATATAGATCTGGACACAATAGATGGAAAATAGATTGATATTATCAATGACTTAATCTTATTGGGATCCACAATCAATATCCTTGGTACCAGCAGACCAGGAGATATATTGCACTGGGAAAGTCTGCAAAGCAGTCAAGGACCTCTCCAAATTATTGTGGAGCAATGGTATCAGTTTGAGGACCAAAGAGCACCTGATTCAGGCCATGGTCTTTTTAATCACTTGCTATGCATCTGAGATCTGGACAAGGAATGAATAAGGAAGAAAGAAAAATAATTTATGCCTTTGAGCTGCGGTATTGGAGAAGAATCTGAATATCAACTGCTAAACAAGCAACCAGATATGATTTGGCAAAGGTACAGTCAGAATGTTCCTCGGAGGCAAAGATGGAAAAGCTTTGTCTCATATATTTTGGGCATGTTGCTAGGAGAGGCTATTCCTTGGAGAATGATATCATCCTTGGAAAGATAGTGGGTTGGCAAAAGAGAGGTAGACCCTCAACCAGATGAATTGACACAGTGACTGCAACAATAGGCTGAATTATGTCAAACCTGGTGAGGATGGCACAGGACAGGACACAGTTATTCAGAGGGTTGCTATGGGTTGTGCTTGACTTGAGGGCACTTAACAACAACAACTCCTAGAGTACTGTTTTAGTGTAGTATGCAAATTAACATTCACTAAAATTACTGCTTGCTTCTGGAAAGCACTCTTCTAAGCGTTTTCCAAGAATTAAATATACAGTCATTGACCCAAATCTTACAACTTAGGAGATTAGACAGTAGACAATGTAAGCACTCTGCTTTACATCTAACGATCCTCATCACTGGGCCAGTGATGACAGTATCATTATAGATGGAGAAAGAATTGAAGTTGTTAAGGATCCCATCTTACCCACAATCAACACTCTTAGCACAGCAGTCAAGAGATTAAAAAATGAGTTGCATAGGGAAAGTCTGCTGTCAAGGATCTCTCCAGAGTGCTGAAGAGCAATGATGTCAGTTTAGAGACTAGGGTGAACCTGATCCAGGCCATGGTCTTCTCAATGGCTTGGTATGCATCTGAGAGCTGGACAATGAATAAGGATGACAGAAAAAGCCTTTGAGTTGTGCTAGAGAAGAGTATTGAACTACCAAGAAAACAAATAAGTTTGTCCTGGAGAGGATTAAACCAGTTTGCTGGAAAAAAGAATTTTGAAGCTCTTACTTTGGCATACTGCCAGGAGGAACCAGTCCTTGGAAAAGGACATCCTATTTGGAAAGGTGAAGAGTAAATGCAGAAGAGGAAGACCTTGAGATGGACTGACATAGTGAATGTGGCAATGGAGTAAAACGTGTCAGAGATGGTAAAGTTAGTTCAGTTTATGACAAGGTTCAGAGCCATTGTTCATAGAGTCACTATGGGTAGTAGCTGAATTGATGGCACATAACAACAACCACCTCTAATGATAATGCATGCTTCCATTCCATATGTACTGAATCAGAATGTACACTTAACAAGATCCCCACGTGATTTTCAAAGAAGCCAAGATGAAGTTACAAATGGGATTTTATCAGCAGAATCAACCTAAAATCTGCCATGTCCAAGGCCTGCCCCAAGGTTGCAGGTTTTTCCCATGATAGATCAGGTTTGTACACTCTTCTTCCATTAAAGGTTATTATATTGTTATGTGCCATTGAGTCATCATATTGATCCCATGAATAAAGGGTCTATCTGAACCTTCCTCTATCTTGTGCCACCCTCACAATCTCTGCTATGTCTATCGCCCTTTGTTCCAGTCACTGCATCAGTCCATCTCCTTGAGGATCTTCTTTTTCTGACCCTGCACCTATCCCAGCATGAAGTGTTTTATAAGGACTATGTGCCCAAGGTATAAGAGACAAAGTTTCACCACCCTTGCCTCTAAGGAGCACCCTGGTTGCACTTCCTGCAAGACAGATCTGTTTGTTCTTTTAGCAGTCCATTAGATATTCAGTACTCTTTGCAAACACAACAGTTTAAAGGCATTGATTCTTCTTTCGTCATCCTTATTTACTATCCAACTTTCAGAAGCATAGAAAGCAATTGAAAACATCATGACATGGATTAGGCACATCTTAGTCTTTAAATTACTTATCCAGGGCTATCATAGACAGAGGCAGGCTTAGGCATGCCAGCACTGATTATCAGTTAATAATTAACCAATATTAATTAAGGAAAGCTCTGTACGGAAATTGCTTCAACTTATTACCTGGCAAGCTAATTATGTGCCAAGATTTGTGCTAGATGCTTTCACATATAGTATGTTTAAGAACATTAGTTTTTCCAGTTTATAAATGTAAAAAATGAAATACTGAGATATTAAGTAATTTAGCCTACATTACAAACAATGGTCTTTGCAATCACTTGCTATGCATCAGAGAGCTGGACAATGACTTGGGATTATAGAAGAAGAATCAGTGTATTTGAGCTGTGGTGTTAGAGAAGAAAATTGAATATACAATGGACTGCTAAGAGAACAAACAATTTCTTCCTAGAGAGGTTTAAACCAGGCTGCTCCTTGGAGGCAAGGATTCTGAAGCTTCATCTGACATACTCTGGACATGTTGCAAGGAGGGACCAGTCCTTGGAGAGGGACATCATGCTTGGGAGGGTGGAGGGACGGCGCAGGAGAGGAAGGCCCTCTATGAGGTGGATTGATTCAGTGACTGGGATAATCGGGATGGGAGTGTCAGAGACAGTGCGATTGGCACAGGACAGAGCAGAGTTAAGGCTGTTGTACATAGGGTCGCTATGAATCACAGGCAATTCGATGACACATAACAACAACCCTGCCACTGGTAAGCACTAATGTTATGCCCCTCAGCCAAGCCAAAATACAAATTACAACAACACAGTAATCTATCAAATCAAGTGAAGCAAATTAAATTAGCTCTTTCTTATAATGTAACTGAGCACACTGAACTTAATGACATTTTGAGGAAACTGCCATGTATTTGTTTGTTTGTTTGTTTGTTTTTAAAACTGCCCTACTTAAATTCATTTTTTATCTTGGCTCCTACAGTTGGTTTCCTTTCTGTATCCTTGCTTTGAGGTATCTTGTGATGAATGGAGCTCTGGTGGCCTATTGAGTAAGGAGCTGTCCTGCCAACCCAAAGCCAGCAGTTCAAATCTACCTGCTGCCCCTGGGAGAAAGATAGGCAATCTCTTCCCATGTGATTTAGACCCCCTGAAAATCCACAAGGGTATCAGTGGTAAATCAGTGGTTCTGACTTAGTGACAATGACAGAGAGAGAGATCAAATGTTCAGAACATCAGTAAACTTACTTTAATCAATCAACACTTGATTCTGGATTCGTTCCCTTCACCTTCCTCTGGCTCTCTCTGTCATGTGCCTAGTATTATGTTGGCATAAGACAAATACAAAGGTTCATACAAATTTTGAGGACCTTTATCCCCAATAAACAAACAAAATTCCAACCATTAAACAGATAAATAATTCTGCACAATTATGTGTGATTGGTTCTCTTACAACATCCATCACAGTGTTCATTACAAGTGTAAGTTGCCAAGGAAATTGTGAAAACTACTATTTTTCAAGAGAAGGTGAGTGGAGCTAGATAAGTTAAAGTCACAATGCAAAACTCTTCTCCACCGCCACCCCACTCTGAAGGAATTTTAGCACTCAACATGGTTTCTATAGCAGAAATAATACTCGATAAACAGATGCTGATTGAGAGTTAAAAAGAATACAACTGATGTATTGAGACTAGTGAAAACATGTATAATGGGTGTCTTTTGAAACTGTCCATGCAGGCAGGAATCTAGTCTGTTAGTTGGTGTGGTTTTGAGGTTTTTGTTGGTTTGCTGTGTTTTTTTTTTCTTTTCTCTCACACCTTTGGCCTTTACTTTGAAATTTTGTTTTTATCAAAGTTCAGAATCCCCAAAGGTCAATAAGGGAGCAAAAAAAAAAAAAAAGGTCAAGAGTAAACGATGTACCACAGCATGAAAGAACAGAGGCAAGACGGCAGAAACAGCAACATAACTTTGCATTTGCAAAAGGGTGCTTCCTGAGTGGGAACGGAGGTCCAGTTAGTTATGTGGCAGTGAAACCACTTAATGAAAATTCTCAGGAGAAAAACATTTGCATGTATCTTATACAAATGCCATACATATCCAGAACAGTGATTAGAAAAGACTGAAACAGTAAAGTTCTGAGGAGGTCGGATTTTGAGCTAGGTCATGAAATGAGAAGACAAAAGGCATTTTGAAATGTACACATGAGAAAAACGGTATCCTAGTGAGAAAAAAAAGATTCTTGTGAGAAGAGTTGAAAGGAGGGAAATGAACCTGCAATCAGTGGTAACAAACTGGCTAAGTCAGTATGATCAGAATTCCAAAGTAAACATCAGTAGCAGTCAATGTTGCTAGTTGCCATCTAGTGGATGACAACTCATAGCAACGCCTCATAGAGCAACAGATCTGAACCTTACCCAGCCCTGCACCAGCCTCACAATAAATGCTATGTACGGGCCTATTGTTATAGTCACTGTGTTCATCTATCTCATTGAGGGTCTTACTCTCTTTCTCTGACCCTCCTCTTTCCCAGAAAAAAAAATGTGTTTTTCCAAGGACTCTTGACAACATGTCCAAAGAATATGAGCTGAGGCTTCACCACTCTTGTCTCTCAGGCTTCCACTGCCTCCAAAATAAATTTGTCCTTTTGGCAGTCCAAGGGATATTCAGTACTGTCTCCCAACACCACAATCCAAAGGCAACAATTCTTCAATCTTCTTCATTCACTATCCGACTTGCAGATACCTAGGAAGCAACTGAAAAGCCTGATCAATTGAAATAGCTTGATCAGATGAAACACAGTCTTTGAACTGACAACCCTGCTCTTAAGCACTTTGTTAAGTAGCCATTGTAGAGAAATAGAACGAAGCTTGTAAACCTGTATATTAAGACCATATATGCTTTAAAGCCCTGCAGGGGGAGGGGATGGGACTGCTGGCTGGGGCCTGGAACCTTCACTCTGGGACTTCGGCTGTTTGCTGCATTTAATGGCAGTCTTGATGGGCACGTGAGAGAAGTTTTTGGGGTCAGGTCTGATATGTATTACTTCTCTTTTTCCCTCAAGAGCAGGTGTCCTTGAGCTTTTACCTAGGGTGGAAGTCTAATTTTTTAATAAATATTCCTTAAATTAAATAGCAATCTTTTGCCTATTTGCTGAACTAAACAACTTGGTGTTACTGTTATGCTGCCCACTGTTCCATGGTCTTGTCAAATACCAAAATGGCTATCCATTATATACAATGTTTGGACGAGCTTCCAGATTGATTTATGCTGGGAAGCAGCAGTGGCATCCAATTCCTAAAGTACATGCTTCTACAAATTCTCTAAACTCTACAAAATCTCTAAACTCTATAAATGTACAGAAATTATGTTAGTTACAGAACATAGTAGGTCTTCTGTGCAAAACTTACTCTGTCTTATTCAACTTGACAACACTTAACCACTGCTAAATGAAACTAGTGCTGTTTATATCTGGAGGAACACTCTTCCACTTTGTAAATTACTCTTTATCAATATGCAGTTTGAAGTAATCTGGGTTGCTGTGATGCTGAACCTTGTACCATTGGGGTATCAAATACCAGAACGGTTTCTCAATGTGGACAGTGTTTGGTAGAACTCCCAGTTGTAAAACAGGTTTAGAAGCAGGAGTGGCATCCACTTCCTAAACCACATGCCTCTGGAAACTCTACAAACTTGGAATTGACAATAGCTATGGAAAGGCATTAGGTCTTTTGTTCATAGAGTTACTATGAGTCATGCTTGACTCAACGGCAATCAACAGCAACATCATAGTCTGAAATCTAGAACAGAGCTTACAAAGCTAAGGTTTAGAATGTGAAGAGGTTGTAAGCAAGTATGTGTTTGATAAGGCTAAAGGGAGAAGTTGTGGAAGACTCTGGCTCTGGTGACACCTGAAGTCTGTGCTATCTGGCTCTGGTGATACCCTAAGTCTGTGCTAAGAAGAATATGCTATGTCAAGTGATCTAATATTTTAATCAAAAGATGCTATGTTTGAGCCCAGAGACTCACAGTGTCAACAAAGAGATGACACACCTCAATTCTGATTGGTGGCACCCCTGAGAGGGACTTCACAGAAAAGCATTGTTAATCTAAAGAAGAATTACCACAATTCTGTTTGGTTGCACCCAACAGGGACCATGCAGGACCACAAGGGTTAATATAGAGACAAAGCACCTCAATTCTGATTGGTTACACCTGCTTCTGAAAGGCTCTGATTGCAGAAACAACCTTCACAGAACAATGGCACTTAAACTAAAATTCTCATTGCTGCAAAACCAGAGTTATCAGGACAAGACTCCTTGCTATTCAAAGACTTCTGCTCTCTGCAGCCCCCTGCTGGATTTCCTAAGGAACTCTGTCCACTGTGGTGAGTGCGTCAGCTTGAATTGAGCACTGGCTGTGATGTGCTTACTTGCTAGGTATAATTGTTTAGATATGAATGCTTGATTAGTTGTTAAGATTTGAAATACCTTTAATGTCTTATTTTGTGGTGGTTGTTGTTAGGTGCCAAAAAGTCGAGTATGCTTCATAATGACTCTATGAACAACAAATCTGAACTCTATCCTATCCTCAGAATCTCTGACTTGAGCCCATAGCTGTAGTTACCGTGTCAATTCACCTGGTGAGAATCTCCTCTCCTTCACTGTTCCATGTCCTTTCTAAGCATTATGTTCCACTCCTGTACTAGCATCATGCACAAAGCATGTGAGATGAAGCTTTATCATCTCTGCCTCCAAGGAAAACTCTGGCTGCATGTTTTCAAGACAGATTTGTTTGCTCTTTTGGCAGCCCACGGGATATTCAGTGTTCTTCGCCAACATCACAGTTCAAAGGCATTGATTCTTCCTTTGCCATCCTTATTCACTGTCCAGCTCTCAGAGCACAGCAAGTGATTGAAAAGATGGTGGTCCAAATAAGGTGAACCTTAATCCTCAAACTAATACCACTGGTCCACAATAATTTGAAAAGGTCTCTGATTGCAGACTTTCCCTGTGCAATGTTTCCAGATCTCCTGACTACTGCTAACAAGTTTATCGATTGGACACTTGAATAACTATGAACAGGAGAAGAACACGGGATAGTTATGTTATTAGAGGCAAAGCCCAGATTGGAAGTAAATCAAAATAAAGAGAAACATCTGCAAACATCCCTTTATTGTTAGAACATGAAATGAACAAAGTATGAATATTGTAAAACTAGAAGTTGTGAAGAGGAACAGATGAGTATTAACATTCTAGGTATTAGTGAGATGAGATTGATAGGCTTTAGCCACTAGAATCAGATAATCACATGGTATAATCTCCTAGGAATAGGGGAAAAAAAGGAAGAATGGTGGTGTTGCATTCATAGTTAAAAAGACAATTTCAAGTTCTATCCTTAAAGTGCAATATTGTGAGTGACAGGATATTATCCATACACATTCAAGGAAGACCTGTTAAGATGACAATTATTCAAATATATGTACTAATAGCTAAGGCCAAAGAAGAGGCAAGTAAGAATTTTTATCAAATTTTGCAGTCTGAAATTGATCAAACATGCAAGCAAGATGTGTGAATGACAACGGTGACTGGATTGAAAAAACTGGAAGCAATTGCGAAGGAATGGTAGTCAGAAAGTACGCCTTATTTTAGGATTGTACTTCTGTGAAAATTATATATGGGCTTTGGACTCCATGGCCACAAGAAAGTGTGTGATTTGCAATCATAATATGATTTTGCCAGTATTCTCTGTGTCATAAATACATGTAATACACACTTTGGAGAGGCCCTTGATAGCAGATTTGTCCAAGTCATGGGTAGGTAACACCTATTAGACATATGTAACAGTCCTGAGTAGTTTTCCTACACTCTACCAGCTTACAGTTAAAATAACTCTCGGAATTTAGTTACATCTGCAAATATTTATTAGCAAGTAAGAAAGTAAAGATACACTTGTTTTGTGGGGCAATATTTCACCTCACTAGCATTCTAGGTTCTCTGACCACAGCTGGAACGAAAGATTCAGTACCAATGAAAGCAGCAGTATTCTAAAGACAGGATTGGATGGCAGGACTGGCTCAACATCAGACAATAAGGATCTAGCCATGGGCAACCTTTCAAGAGGATGCAGACTAATACGCCTGCTAAATTCTTATCTACTATTCATATTTCTGAATAATCCACAAGTGTTGAACACAAAGAGTTAGTCGAAACTAATTCCTCGCATTCATTTTAATACCTGATAAAGCATGTGGTGTTATTAAAATTAAATCTAGTTGAAGAGTTTGTAAGAGCTCTGAGAATATAGCCTTTTGATTAAATGCAAGCTACACCGACAATGGTTATTTACCTGAATAAAATTAAAACTAATTAACACACTCCCACATATCACAGAGCCTTTGATGAAAAATCACACGGTCTGATACAACATTCAGGAAACAGCTAAGGATTCATGAGTGAGCCAGTACTTGAAGCAGAACGAATAGTAGCCAGCATGATAGAGATAAAATCTCATAATAGGGAAAGTGCTGACTGCCAACGGAAGTAGATTCAGCATGCATCAGAGAAGTGCTAAAATAGGGACCAGCCTCAGATTGATGGGTTGAGTCAGGAAAAGAACGATTTAGATTGAAGGCACTGGAGAGGAGTAGTTGGTTGTAACACAAGCTCTATTTACTAGCTGCACAAACTTGGGCAAATTATCTGTATGCTTCATGATCTTCACCCATAAAATAGAGATAATTTTTACATCTACCTAATATACCATGGATTATTAGGAGAACGAACAGTTTCTCCCAGAGAGGGTGAAGTCGGAATGCTCCTTGGAGTCAAGGATTCTGAAGCTTCATCTGACATACTTTGGGCATGTTGCAAGGAGGTCCTTGGAGAGGGACATCATGTTTGGGAGGGTGGAGGGACAGTGCAGGAGAGGAAGACCCTCGATGAGATGGATCGATTCTGTAATTGGAGTGGTGGGAATGAGTGTGTTTGAGATGGCAAGGTTGGCACAGGATAGAACGGTGTCTAGGGCTCTTGTACATAAGGTCGTTATGACTTGCAAGTGACTCGATGGCACGTAACAACCACCTAATCTTAGAAGTTATTTATTGAAGAAGTTCATTGTAGAATAATAATTATTTTGCTGAAAAGTTGATTATAGAATAATATAAAGTGCCTTAATGAAGGAGGACCTGAGCCATTTGCTGCAGAACATCAAGGATGGTAGCCTTCAATTATGGACTGAAGCTTAACATCAAGAAAACAAAGATTCTCACCACTGGGCCAAATGGCAGCATCATGATAAAAGGGGAACAGGTTGAGATTGTTAACAGCTTCAGTTTGCTTATCTCCACCACCAACACCCTTGGAACCAGCAACCAGAAAATTAAGACAAATCACATTGAGAAAGTCTGCTGTGAGGGACTCTCCAGAGTTGTGAAGATCAACAGTGTCAGTCTAGAGACTAAGGTGCACCTGATCCGTGCCATGGTCTTTGCAATTACTTGATATGCATCAGTAAGCTGGATAATAACTTGGTATGATAGAATAAGAATTGATGCTGGAGTAGAGTATTGTGGTGCTGCAGTAGAGTATTGACTATGCCATGGACTGCTAGGAGAACAAACAGGTCTGTCCTGAAGAGGGTGACACCAGGCTGCTTCTTGGAGGCAAGAATTCTGAAGCTCCACCTGACATGCTTTGGGTATGCTGCAAGGAGGGACCAGTCATTGTACAGAGACAACATGCTTAGTAGAGTGGAAGGACAGTGCAGGAGAGGAAGACCCTTGATGAGATGGATTGACTCAGTGACTAAGGTAATGGGGTAAGTGTGTCAGAGACAATAAAATTGGCTCAGGATAGAGCAGGGTTGTACATAGGGTTGCTCTGAGTCACAGGTGACTCAGCATATAACAACAACAAAGTTCTTAAAATAGTATCTGGCACCAGTAAGTGGTCCTCGGAGTACCTGATGGATTCGAACTTCATGCCTTTGGGATTGTACTGCAGCTTCTTACCACTAGGACAGGAGAGCTCCCTAAATGAATGTTAGCTACAAAGGCAAGGAGATAGAGAGTATTAATCAGAGTATGGAACAGAGATGTGAAATACACCAAATGATTAAATGTGTTTTATTTTATTCCCATTTATAGTAATCCTACAGGGCAGAGTAAAAATGCCTCATAGCATTTCCAAGACTAATCTTTACAGAAGCAGACTGCCACAGAGTCCGTGGAGCAACTGGAAAGCAACTAACCTTTTGATTAGCAGCAAAATGCCTTAGCCACAGCACTACTAGGATAGTCCTAACTGCACTCATGTGTTAATGTACCCCAACCATGGCTTTCTGCCACCATCTCAGGAACAGGTTTGAGGCTATGAACACTAATGAGCGAAGGCCAGATGAGTTGTGGGAGGATGTGAAAGGTATCATCCAGGAAGAGTGCAAATGATCATTGCAAAGACAGAAGAGGAAGAGAAGACCAAAATGGATGTCAGAAGAGACTCTGAAAATTG
>NW_006399784.1:15517802-15519749 GCF_000299155.1 Elephantulus edwardii
CTATGAGGTGGATTGATTCAGTGACTGGTGTAATCAGGATGGGAGTGTCAGAGACAGTGTGATTGGCACAGGACAGAGCAGAGTTTAGGGCTGTTGTACACAGGGTCGCTATGAGTCGCAAGCGACTCGATGGCACACAACAACAACAGGTAATACTAATTACTCTGATTACATCATGTTGTTGTTGTTATTTTTGTTGTTGTTAAGTGTCGAGTGGTAGATGACTCATAACAACCCTATGAACGAAAGGCCTGAACACTGTATAACTTTCATCATTTCTCCAAGTTCATAGAGTTTCTGGAGGCAAGCCGTTTATGGAAGTGGATGCCACTCCTGCTTCCAAGCTTGTTTTAGTCAGGGAACTCCACCAAACACTGTCCACCATGGGTCACCATCATTGCATTTGATGTATCCGTGTCACAGTGTTCAGCATCACAGCAACCACCAGTTACCTACTTACATGTAGCATTTATATTTGTAAGTTTGAACTAGTCCTAGTTCTAATCAAAATGTTACAATGCCAAAAAAAAGCTCTCCTCTTTCCAAGGTGATATTAACCTATGAAAGTCAGCAAACTGCACATATACTAGTCCAGCAATATCAAGAGTGTAAGAATCTTACCAACTTAACCAGGAATGGGAATTAACTCAGTCCCATAAGGACAAATGCTGTATAAAACCATTACTGTAGAATGAGTATGAGGATGGAAGTAGAGGGGTGTGGTGGGCAGGGGGTGGGGTGGTTAATTATAGGGTTGCACTATTTGATGAGTTGGAGAGTGAAGGATATGGGAAAGATCTGGTGTGAAAAACAATGTATTCAAACTTGGTAAATAAATCAATACAAAAGAATATTTAAAAATAAAACCAACACAAAAATTCCTGAGGATTAAGGAGAACATGTTTGGGAAGAGAGAACATGTTTTGTAGGAACATGTATCAGTCTGCCACACATAGCAGTTATCCTTTTTAGAAGAAAATTACTGCATTGAAGTTTCTTGTAACATATTTCCTTCTTTTAAGAGGACAGTAAAGCCTTTAGAATGTTGAAAACAATGGCAATTTAATGGCAGCATATAAAAGAGCACCTCTAGGGTCTAGACTAGGCAGACAATTAGGAAAGAAAGAAAACAATAATTTTATTTAAATAGAAGTGTTTTTGAATCTCTTTGTTATAACACTTTTACCAAATCCAGACATTGGTACCTGGGAGTAGTGTGCTGTCATAACAGTAAAAATCGCATTGCATAATAACAGTCAAGTGTCAGACAGTGATAAAATAAATATTTCTGGCTGGAATGCCCTTTTCCATTTAATCTTTACATAATAAAAAATCAGATTTCTGATAAACCTGTGAAAAATCTAAGCATACTGGCAATAGAAGACCAGGTTCCTTTTTTCCTTCTGAATAATTATAGCAAACATCATAGTTAGTGGGGATACACAAAAGACTTTTATAAAGGAAACTTAAAAAAAAAGCTGGCAAAACTAGACTGCTACCTGCAGAAAGGTGAAACAGGATGCACACCTCACATCACATCATACGCAAAAATCAACTCGAGGTGGATCAGAGACTTGGGAGTTAAGCCCAAAGTCATAAATTTCATAAGAGATAAACTTGGATCAAGCTAAGAAACTCTGTTGTTGTTGTTATGTGCCATCGAGTCGCTTGCGACTCATAGCGACCCTATGTACAACAGCCCTAAACTCTGCTCTGTCCTGTGTCAATCGCACTGTCTCCAACACTCCCATCCTGATTACCCCAGTCACTGAATCAATCCACCTCATAGATGGCCTTCCCCTCCTGATCTGTCCCTCCACCCTCCCAAGCATGATGTCCTTCTCAAAGGGCCGGTCTCTCCTCACAACATGTCCAAAGTATGTTAGACGGAGCCTCAGAATCCTTGCCTCCAAGGAGCCACCCAGTTTAACCTTTTCCAGGACAAAT
>NW_006399784.1:15519849-15557674 GCF_000299155.1 Elephantulus edwardii
AAAGAGACTGCCAAATACAGCCAGAAATGTACAGTCTGAAGAGGATTAAATTGATGAATGGGACTTTCTAAAGATTAAATCCCTGTGTTCATCAAAAACTTTTCCAGCCTGGTGAAAAGAAAACCTACTGACTGGGAACAACATTTGGTAATATCATCTCAGACAAGAATCTCATAATGAAAGTTTACAGAATACTCCTGGGCCTCCACAAGAAAAAAGTCTGATAACCCAATTACAAAATGGGCAAAAGACATGAAAAGAATTCACAGAGGAAGATATTCAAATGGCCAACAGACATATGAAGAAATGCTCCAAATCACTGATAATAAGAGAGATGTAAATCAAAACCACAATGAGGTACCATCTCACTCCAGTAGCCATGGTAAAGTGTAACAGAACATCAAGCAATAAATTTTGGAGAGAATGTAGCAAGAAAGGAACTCTTGTACATTGTTGGTGGGATTATACAATGGTACAACAACTCTGGAAGGCAGTTTGGTGCTTCCTCATAAAGCTGAACATAGAAATTCCTAATAACCCAGCTACTCTATTGCTTGGAATATACCCTGAGAAAATGAGAACTGAGGCTTAGACAGAAACTTGTACATCAATATTCATAGCAGCATTATTCACCATCTCAAGAACATGGAAACAGCCCAGATGTCCAACAACAAAAGAATGGATTGAGAACTTGTGGTACATTCATACAATGGAATACTATGCAGGATGCAGGAACAATCATTTTGTAAATTACTACCTAACTTGAGAGGGACTGGAGAGCATTATGCTGAGTGAACTAACTCAGTCCCACAAGGACAAATACTGTTATAAAACCATTATTGAAGAATGAGTATGAGGATCCAAGGCAGGGGGCGGGGGGAATAGAGGGTGAGGTAAGGTGTTAATTTGATGGGTGAGTGGGAGGAAGGAAATGGGAAAGATCTTTTGTGAAAAACAATGTATTCAAACTTTGGAAATAGGAGTAATATAAAAAAATTTTAAAAATACAATGAGAGACCTAAATAAAGGAGGAAATGTTCCTTGTCATGCATAGGAAGACTCAATACAGTGAAAAAGACAATACTACCAAATGGAATCTACCTGTTTAATACAATCCCAATATAGAAACCAAATTCATTTTTTAAAGAGATCTAAAAGGCAATTGACAAGTTTATTTGAATAGGAAAGAGATCTCGAATAAGCAAAGCACTTCTAAAAACCAAGAATGAAGTGAGAGGCATAGCAATCCCTGATCATCAAATCAACTAGTAACTGTACTAACCAAAACTGCATGACAAAGACATAGACAGACCAATGGAACAGAATAGAAACCCCAGAAATTAACCCATCTGTGTATAGTCTGCTGGTGTTTGACCTGGAAACCAAACATATCAATTGGGGGTATGAGAAACTGGGGGTTCAACAAATGGTGCTAGCAAAACTGGACTTCTACCTGCAGAAAGCAAAAGCAGGACCCACATCTCATACCATACACAAAGAACAACTCAAGATGCATCAGAGACTTAGGGGTAAAATCCCAAACCCTAAAGATCAAAACCGGACCAAACTTAGAAAGTGAAGCCTATGGTAGAGGCTGACAAATACAGCCAGTAACGCATAAGCAGGAGTGGATAACATCAATGAATGGAACCTCCTACAGAATAAGTCCTTGTGTGTGTCAAAAACTATTTCCAGTACTCTGTAAACTTTTGTTACAAGACTCTTGTCTAAGATGGAATTACCAATTGTTTGTTCCCAGTCTGTAGTTTTCACCCTGTTGAAACAAGTTTTTGATGTGCATAGAGATTTAATCTTTAGAAGGTCCCATGCATCAATTTTATCCTCTTTAGGTTGTGCATTTCTGGTTGTATATGGCATTCTCTTTATACCGTGGACTAGTAATTCTAAGCTTGATCCCAGTTTGTCTCTTAAGAATGTTATGGCTTTAAGCTTTACTCCCAGGTCTCTGATCCACCTTGAGTTAATTTTTGTGTATGGTGTGAGATGTGGATACTGTTTCAGCTTACTGCAGCTGTAAGTCCAGTTTTGTTGAAGAGATTATTATTTTCCCATTTAAGAGCTTTGATTTTCTTGTTGAATACCAGTTGACCATAGATAGCTGGATCTATTTCTGGGTTCTCAATTCTGTTCCATTGATCTATGTGCCTGTCATTGGACCAGTACCATGCTGTTTTGGTTACCACTGCTGTGTAGTAGATTTTGAGGTCAGTGAGTGCTATGCCTCCAACCTCATTTTTGTTTCTCAGAAATGTTTTGTTTATTTGGGGTCTCCTGTCTCTCCAAATAAATTTGTTAATTTCCCTGTCAATCTCCTTGAAAAATGAATTTGGTATCTGGATTGATTTTGCATTGAACATGTAGATTGCTTTTGGTAGGATAACAAAAGTTTACAGAATAGTCCTGGGCCTCCACAAGAAAAAGACTGATAACCCAATTATAAAATGAGCAAAGGACATGGAAAGAATTTTTACAGAGGAACATACTTGAATGGCAAACAGACACGTGAAGAAATGTTCCAAATCACTGGCAATAAGAAATGCAAATCAAAACCACAATAAGCTACCATCTCACTCCAGTAAGAGTGGAAAAGTTTAACAGAGCAGCAAGTAATAGATATTGGAGAGGATGTGGTGAGAAAGGAACTCTTATACATTGTTGGTGGGATTAGAAAATGGTACAACCATTCTGGAAGGCAGATTGGTGCTTCCTCAAAAAGTTGAACATAGAAATTCCGTATGACCCAGCTATTCCACTACTTGGAATGTACCCTGAGAATATAAAAACTGAGGCACAAACAGATTTGTACGCCAATGTTCATAGCAGCTTTATTCACCATTGCAAGAACATAGAAACAACCCAAATGTCCAAGCACAAATGAATGGATTGAGAAATTATGGTACTTTCACACAATAGAATACTATGCAGCACGCAGGAGCAATAACTTTGTAAATTATTACCTAACTTGGAGGGACTGGAAAGTATCATGCTGAGTGAACTAACTCAGTCCCAAAAGGATAAATATTGTATAAAACCATTATTGTAGAAAGAGTACAAGGATCCAGGAGGGGTGGGAGAGGCTGGAAGCAGAGGGATGTGGACATGCAGGGGGAAGGGGGAATGATTTTGAAAAATACTATATACTACGGGAGAGGCTAGCATTATGTTGAGTGAACTAACAGCCTCATAAGGACAAATGCCATATATCTCCATTTTGTAAAAATAGAAGAAATTACTAGTAAGCTGTGTACCAAGTCCAAAGAGGGGGAAAAAGGAAAGAAGGGATCTGAGCTTAGGAGGGAGGAGAAATCTTGAGGATGCAGAATTTGGTGATCAGAGTAAGGGGATCAAGTAATTTGGTAAGATCCAGTGGGGATGTGAAAGGGTAAGGCAATCATGGATATGGATCGAAGGTGATTAATGTTATAAAACACAATGTATGAGAATGATAATGTTAAATACAGAGTGAATGAAGGAATGTATGAAACACAATGTATATAAACAAATCACAGTGTATATGACTTTTGTATATGAAAAAATATAAAAAGGAAAGGGAAATAATATATAATGGGCAATTAAAGTGTCATTTGCATTTGAAAAAGAGAGGGTGTTATTTCTTTGACCTAAAAAGAATAAGAAGTAGGCACACACACACAATGCTTTCATTTTTAAAAAAGTATTTATAATCTTCTCTAAGACTTGTCAGTAGTAATTTTAATTCTTTATTTCCTTCAGAAATTGTAGGATGTTTCCCTCTACAGGAAATCTTGGGTCATTTCACATATTTATAAAAAGACTCTTCTGGAACAGTTGTTATTCTTAATTAGAGATAAAATATTGAGTCTTTTCAGGACTTCTGAGATATGGACCTTTAGAGGTAGTGGCCAGTATGGTACATTCTTTCACATGAATTTTGAAAAGCGTAGCAAAGAAGACATGTTTATTGCCCTTCTCCCTCCCATTCACTAGGTATCTGCTGTCAATGAGCTTTCTAAAGTTATAAAGAGCAAAGATATCCCTTAAAAGACTAAGGTGTCCCTTCCCCAAGCTTTGGTATTGTTAAACACCTAATATGCATGTAAAAGTTAAACAAATGAATTAGGAAGGCAAAAGAATTAATGCCTTTGAATTGTACACTTGGCAAAGAATATTATGGACTGCTAGGGGGAAAAACACAAGAAATCTGATACAGAAGAGGAAACCTATCCAGAATATTCATTTCGGCATGTTGTCAAGAGGACTAGTTCTTGGAAAGGGGCATTATGCTTGGCAGAGCAGAAAGACCTCACAAAATGAACTGACACAGTGAGTACAACAATGAGCTCTTGTAGAGCAGTGACTTTCAGAACGGTGCAGGATCAGGCAGGGTTTCCCTTTATCATACAGGCTTAGAGCCAATTCAATGGCACCCAATAGAAAACTGAACTGAAGCACAATATTCCCTTCTTCTGATCTGCAATCTGAATAGCCCTGGCTTCTGATTATATATACTTAAGAGTTACAGTGTAGGAGTAATAAGAGCCTGGACTAGTTTGTGACTGTCCTCATTCTATGCTTACGATTATTTTCCCACCTCAGAATGCACATGTTTATGCTCTCAACTTCTAAAACGTTATTCCAATAACATTTTAAAAGATATTTTCATTTTATATATCATTATTGTTGTGTTTGCTTTTGGGGGGAGGAAAAAATCAACAAAAATGTGATTTTCATTTCATTCCTTTTTACAGTAGTTTTATAAAGTATACTGCTTTTTCCCATTTTATGAATAAAGTTACCAGTAACACATGGTTTATAAGACTTCAGGTTCAAAATGTCTTTTATTCTTAATGTAGTCAAGAATACCATCACATAGGATCAAGTCTCTTTAATGAATTTATTTTGTCTGGGGTGGGGAGAAGTTGCACGCCCTTCTATTTTGCTGGTTCTCATATGTCTCAAAGAATATCACATTTCCCCCTTTTTCACCTTCACCATGCAAAAGCCATCAAAGTGCACTTCATTTTTCCTTTTGACCCTCTCCTTTCTCCAAAAGAATGCCTTTCCAAGGTTGTCAGTACTCCACAAAGTTTTAAGTCCTTTTCCTTCAGTCAGAAGTTGTACCTACCTGGATGCCTTTTTGCATTTTCAGGCTTTCTTTTAGCTCACCCTTGGTTCTCTTCTATTTTCTTTCCTGCACAGTTTTTCCAGACCTCTCTTAAGCTATACCTTGCTCTACCCAAATGCTTGCCACTAAAATTAAATAAATTAACTTTGTGGGAAGCTTTATTTTGTTTAAAAAACCCTACAGATAATAATTAAGATTATAATATGACCCATTATTTACATTATAAAAAATGTTCATCATGTATAGTTTACTTGTGACTGCTCTGCAGTTTTGGGAAGATGTGCTTTTGACTTCCCTTGTCCTTGTTTCTGTTATGTGCCACCAAGATGCCTGTGACTCATAGCAACCCTATGTACAACAGCCCTAAACCTTCCTGTATTCTGTGCCAATCGCGCTGTCTCTGACACATCTATCCCTATAACCCCAGTCACTGAATCAATCCACCTCATACAGGGCCTTCCTCTCCTGTGCTGTCCCTCTCCGAGGTCTGGTCCCTCCTTGCAACATGTCCAGAGTATGTCAGACGAAGCTTCAGAATCCTTGCCTTCGAGGAGCAGTCCAGCTTCACCCTCTCCAGGACAAACATGTTCGTTTTCTTAGCAGTCCATGATGTATATTCAATACTTTTTTCCAACACCACAGCTCAAAGGCATTAATTCTCCTTCTATCATCCCTAGTCATTGTCCAGCTCTGATGCATAGCAAGTGATTGCAAAATTCCCAGTTGTTTTTCTTCCAGTCAACTGATCTTAGGAATGTCCATGATACAAAAGATTAAAAGATGTGAGTACAGCAGAAGAGGGCATGGAATGTTCCTCTATACCATTTTCCCCTGGGCTGTTGCTGAGGATGCTGGACTTTACGAAATTTGGTGCACCAATTTATGATGGTCAATCACTATAAACGTCTTATCACTTGCCAAGAATTTCTCCAATGATGTATTATGTGCCTAATCCTAGAGATAGATCATCATTGTGATTGTCTAGTATGAGACAAAACATGCTTTATACATACATAATTAATAACAGATAATTCAAGTATACTGGATTCCCTGGGTCTAAGTTATGTTTGCATCTCTGTGTTAACCCAAAAGTCCTACTCAAAACCCATTAACTTCTGATCATTCAGGAAATACAACAGTGGAACTTTTCTGAACAAGTTTCTATTGATTCAGACCAGGGTTTACCAGGGATATTTCTGAGGAAAATGTTATGTCTTTTATTATTATTATTATTAATTTTAATGAAAGCTTACAGACTTAGGGTTCCCAGTTACTCATTGTTGAACTTTTCTCCCTGTCCACCCTCTCCGCCCCAATTCACTCTTCTCCTTAAAAAGTAAAATTCTTTCATTGTTATGCAATCCCTCCCCCCAAGTACGCTCCACTGTGCAGCCTTCATTCTGGATCCCTGTCATGACAATAGTACCCAATCATAGATCCCTTTTAAACAGTTCTCTTGCTCATCTGTTTCAATGCAGTATACATCATTCCTCCCCTCCTTCTCTGTCTTCCCTCAATCCTCATGTCAGTTCTGTTTTACAACAGTGACCCTACACAATATTTATCCTTTTGTGACTGAGATATTTCACGAAGCATAATGTCCTCCACGGTCACCCATTTTGCATATTTCATGAGTTCCTTGTTTTTCAATGCTGCATAGGATTCCATTGTGTGAATATACCAGAGCTTCTCTATCCATTCGTTTGTTGATGGGTACTTGAGTTGTTTACAGCTCTTTGTTATTGTGAAAAAAGCCACAATAAACATGAGTGTGCATATATATGCTTGGGTGGCGGTTAAGGTTTCTTTACGATAAATTCCCAGTAGTGAAATTGCTGGGTCAAATGCTATTTCTAACTCTTTAAGAAAGCACCATACAGCTTTCATAGTGGTTGCACCATTTTACACTCCCACCAAATGTTATGTCTTTTGAATTTAAAAAGCCTGTGTTTATATCATGTGGCTAGAGTAAAACGTTATTTTAAAGTGTAACTTCATTCCCTTTCTTCATAATCATTTAGTTTTTTCCGATTCCTTCTAATTTTGTGAGTAAATACAAATGAGCTCTGGTGGCCAAGCCCACACAAAGTCGTATTACTAGCTCAAAGAAGTGCCTCTCTGGTTTGAATCCACAAGCAGTTCCATGGGAGAAAGATAGGCACTCTCCTCCTGTGCCATTTACTCTCTTCTATGCTTGCTGATCATTTAATATTCTGCCCAAAGCATCTTTAAATATTGCAACTCAAATTTGTTCAGTTCCTTCAGCTTAAGAAATGCTGAGTTCAGCCTTTTTTTTTTACTCCTGCTCTTTGCACATTTCATTGTAATAACTTTTGTCTTCCTGCACTGCCCTTTGACATCTTCTGTTCAGCTCCTTAATTTATTTATTTCTTCCCTTTCCTCTGGCTTCTTGGCATTCTAGTGCAATATTCAGTCTCTTCTGACATCCACCTTGGTCTTTTCTTCCTTCTCTTTGTCATGACCTTTCGCATTCTTCATAGATAATATTCTTGATATTCTTCCACAGCTCATCTGGTCTTTGCTCATTAGTGTTTAAGGCCTCAAATCTGTTCCTGAGATGGTTTTGAAATTCAGGTGGGATATACTCAAGGTCATATTTTGGTCCCTGTGGATTTGATTTCATTTTCCTTAGCTTCAGTTTGAACTAGCATGAGAATTGTTATACTCTGTTCCACAATCAGCTCCTGGTCTAGTTTTCACAGCTGATATTGAGCTTCTCCAGTGATTCTTTCCACAGACATAATCTATTTTATTTCTGAGCATACCATCAGGTGAAATCCATGTGTACAGCCTGCATTTGTATTTCTTATGAAAAGCGTCCGCAATGAATAAACCATTGATCGTACAGAATTCTATCAGTCTATCTCCAGCTTCATTTCTGTCACCAAGTCCATGTTTTCCAACTACTGATACTTATTCTCTGTTCCAATTTTTTACTTGCTATGCATCAAAAAGCTGGACAATGACTAAGGATGACAGAAGGAGAATTGATGCTTTTGAGCTGTGGTGCTGGAGAAGAGTATTGGACTGCTAGGAAAACAAACAGATTCATCCTGGAGAGGGTTATACCAGGCTGCTTCTGATTTCTGGAGCAGAGGCAAGGATTCTGAAGCTCTGACATACTTTGGGTATGTAGTAAGGAGGGAACAGTTCTAGGAGAGGAACATCATTCCTGGAAGGGTGGAGAGACAATGCAAGGGAGGAAGACCATTGATGAGATGGATTTATTCAGTGACTGGGGTAATGGGGGGTAGGTATATCAGAGACGGCTGTAGTACAGAGTTGCTATGAGTTGCAAAAAACTCAATGGCACATAACTGCTTTCTGAAACTGAGAAGGAACTGAAGCACTTGGTGCAGAAGGTCAAGAACTGTAGTCTTCACTATGGATTGAAGCTTAGTATCAAGAAGAAAAAGATTCTCATCATTGGGCCAACTGACAGCACCATGATAGATGGAAAAAGAGATTGAGGTTGTTAACAGTTTTAGCTTGCCTGATTCCACAATCAACATTCATGGCACCAGCAGTCAGGAAATCAAAAGACAAATTGAATTGCACTAGGAAAATCTGCTGTCAGAGACCACTCCAGAGTACTGAGAAACAAAGACATAAGTCTAGAGACTAAGGTGCACCTGATCTAGGACATTATGCATCAGAGAGCTGGACAATAACTAAGGATGACAATAGAATCAATGCTTTTGAATTTGTCGTGCTGGAGAAGAGTCCTGAACATACCATGGACCACAAAAAAAAAATGGATAGGTCTGTCTTGGAGAGGGTGAACCCAAGTTTCTCCTTGGAGACTAAGGATTTTGAA
The DNA here is from genome assembly GCF_000299155.1 of Elephantulus edwardii. Classification (NCBI taxonomy): domain Eukaryota; kingdom Metazoa; phylum Chordata; class Mammalia; order Macroscelidea; family Macroscelididae; genus Elephantulus; species Elephantulus edwardii. Next base: position 15,528,813 of record NW_006399784.1, read on the forward strand.
GTTCCATCTCATATACATTGGGCATGTGGCCAGGAAATACCAGTCCTTGGAGAAGGACATCTTAGATAAGATGGCTTGATACAGTAACTGGGGCAATCGGGTTAGGTGTCAGAGTGAGACTGGCTCAGGTCAGGGCAGAATTCAGGCTGTTGTACATAGGGTCACTAGGAGTTGCAGATGACTCAATGGAATATAACAACACAACAGCAAAGCCTGATGGAGATCAGCTATGTACAATTAGACAGCAATGAGTATGTGAGTTATACCGCAACTGCCAACCACAAATATACTTTTCAGAACTTTTCATTTTTTTTTTTCACTTAACGCTCTCAGAGTTTAAGAAGCTGCTGTGGCTTTAGTGGTAAGGAACTGACTACCACTCAAAGGCACTTAGTTGAAGTCTACCAGATGCTCCATCAGAGAAAGATAATCTCCTCTGATGCGATTTATGTTGTTATGTGCCATCGAGTCACCTGTGACTCATAACAACCCTATGTACAACAGCCATAAACCCTGCTCTATTCCTGGGCCAATCTTATTGTCTCTGACATACCTACCCCCATTACCTCAGTCACTGAATCACTCCACCTCATTGAGGGTCTTCCTTTCTTGAGCTGTCCTTCCACCCTCTCAAGCATAACATCCCTCTCCAAGGACTGGTCCCTTCTTGCAACATGTCCAAAGTATGTCAGATGAAGCTTTGCCTCCAAGGAGTAGCCTGGTTTAAACCTGTCCAAGATGGACGTGTTTATTCTCCTAGCAGTCCATGGTTCAATACTCTTCTCTAGCACCACAGTTCAAAGGCATCAATTCTTCTTCTAACATCCCTAGTTATTGTCCAGCTCTCTGGAGCATAGGAAGTGATTGCAAAGATCATGGTCTCTATCAGACACACCTTGGTCTCCAGATGGACATCAGTGCTCTGTAGTACTCTGGAGAGGTCACTGGCAGCAGATTTTCCCAACACAATATGTCTTTTAATTTCCTAGCTGCTCATGCCAAGAGTGTTGATCAAAGAGCCAAGCAAACTAAAGCTGTTTATAATCTCAAATCTCTTCACCATCCATTATGATGGAATTTATAGACTATGAAAATCTGGTGGAGGGTCATCTATGAATTGGTCCCAACTAAATGGTATGTAAGAACAACTGTCACTTATGTCTAAGTCAGAGATTGCTCATTCTTTTAGTTTCTTAGTATTGCACCAACGACTATGTAACCTTATCAGTCCTTTACTATTTAGGCTACAAACAGTGCTGCAGTGACTAATCTTTTACATTTATCATATAATAAGTATAACCAGAAGTAATTTTGGGTTAAAAGGTTTAAAAGTGTCTTTCATGTTGGAGAACTGTCAAACTATTCTTTATGATGTAACAATTTAAAATGTACAAGAATGCTCATTTCTTTAAATATTCACTAAAGTTTAATTGGTTCATAATAAGAAACACAAACTTCATTAGTTCACTTACCAACCTAACTAGGATAAAAATCTCTTGAACATTTAACCAATATTTGAGCAGGTCTCTCACTGGGAGGAAAAAGGTATTAAAAAGGTAACCTTTTGGCATAGTCCTTCTGATCATTCTGCTTTAAGGGATTATAGGCAAGTGTAATGATGACTCCCAAATAGAATACCGCTTCCACACAAGGTGGCACACAAAATTTGATAAATCAGAGCCTTTCGAATTACTTTCTTCTGCCCAATGTGCTAAATGTTGACGTTTATTAATAGCTTACGATGACCAGAAGAAAGTCTTCATTTGGGGAAAAGGTACTATGTCCTAAGAAGTGATGCAGCAAAGAATTTGAAGCTATGTTCCGAAGTCAAAGAAATTTTAAAATCTGTATCAATCTGATTATGATTACTGCTTAACTATATTTCACAAGTCAATTTACCATCACAAAAAGGTACGTATTTGACAAGTGTGTACTAATTCTGTATTTCTGGTTGAAGAGAGAGGTTGAAAACCTAGAATAAACGAATGAATGGAAGAATGAATGAATATAAATAGATAAATTCTCCATATACTAGTTATGTAACATAAAGTCAACTACAACCCACAGAGGCCCTATGATCAATGGTTCTGACCTTGCCCAGGTAGAGCCCACCTGTCTCTGTCAAACCTAGCCCTACTGACAGAATAACTGTCAACCCATCTGTATCAGCTACAGTTTAAGTTTCTTCTGTCAGACTTTTAACTATATAGTGTTTGCCATTTTAAAGATGTGAAAATTATGGTTCAGTGACATTAAAATCATGTCACAGTCAAAGCCTCATTTTTGTCACCAAGACCATACTACCATTCCTTGCTTGTTTTAAACTTTTGCATTTCAGTTGCCAATTATCATTAATGAATTTTGATTGCCTATTTGGTCAATTGTGGACTGCAAGATCTGGCAAAATTTTCCAATTTCCTCCTCTTTGGCGTCTGCTGTAAGAGTGTAGTTTTAAATAATTATGATATTAACAGGTCTTCCTTGACTCACAACAAAGTACTTCATGATGGTGGTGGCTGTTGTTGTTAGTAGGTGCTGTCAAGTCATAGACGACTCATAGCAACCCTATGAACAAAAGTCTGAGCACTGTCCATACAAAGTGGATGCCACTCCTGCTTCCAGGCTTGTTTTAGTCAGGAAGCTCCAGCAAACACTGTACACCATGGTTAACCATTATCATATTTGACACATGAGTGTTAGAGTGTTTAGCATCACATCAATCACAAGTTACCTTTGTACAGCAATGCACAGACCAGTTCTATACCACCTAGAAGAATGTTGGACAGGAAAACAATTTGAACCTGGCTGAAGGCCGCAGATGAAAATCACCCACTTTCAGCTTGGTAGCATAACTTTCTGTCCACTAGGCCAACGTAGCTCTATGTCGCCGTTGTTATTGTTGTTAGGTGCCATCAAGTCTTCAGGACAGGACTTAAAATTGTTGTTAGGTGCCGTCGAGAACTTCAAGATAGAATTTGAAATTGTATCTTTAATTATGAACATAACCTCATTTTTCTGTTTATTTCCAACATAGTATTCCATGAATGATCATTACAAAGACAGAAGGGGGGGGAAAGGACTAAAATGGATGTCAGAAGAAACTCTGAATATTGCACTGGAGGGCAGAGAAGCCAAAGCACAAAGAAGAATTCAAGATACTAAAGAGCTAAACAGAAGATTCCAAAAGGCAGAATGGGATGACAAAGCAAAATATTACAATGAAATATGCAAGGAGCTGAAGTAGGAAAATCAAAAGGGACGAACTCCTTCAGCATTTCTAAAGCTCAAGGAACTGAAGAACAAATTCAAACCTCAAGTTGCTATAATCAAGGATGCTTTAGGCAGAATATTAAATGATCAAGGAAATATTAAAAGAAGATGAAAAGAATATATTGAGTCACTGTATCAAAAGGAATTGTCAGACACAGAAATTTCATGAAATAACGTATGAGCAAGAGCCTATGGTGATGAAGGAAGAAGTTCAAGCTGCTTTGAAAGAAATAGCAAAAAAAAAGGCCCCAGAAATAGATGATATACCAATTGACATATTTCAGCTAACAGATGCTGCCGTGGATGTGCTCACCAAGTTGTGCCAAGAAATCTAGAGAAAAACCACCAGGGCAACTGACTGGAAAAGATCTATATTTGTTCCCATCCCAAAGAAGGGTGACCCAACAGAGCATGGAAACTATAAAACAATATAATTGATTTCACATGCAAGCAAGATCCTACTGAAGATTATTCAAAAACGACAGGAACAGCACATCAGCCAAGAACTGCGAGAAGTCCAGGCTGGGATTAGAAGGGGTCATGGTACTAGGGATATTGTAGTTAATGTTAGATGGATCTTGGCTGAAAGCAGGGAAAACCAGAATGTCTATCTGTGTTTCATTGATTATGCAAAGGTGTTTGACTGTGTGGATCATAACAAACGGTGGCTGACTCTTGTGGCTTACTCTGAAAAGAATGAGCATCCCAAAACAGTTGATCGTTCTAATGAGAAACCTATACTTGGACCAAGAGGCAGTAGTCAGAACAGAGCAGGGTAACACTGCATGGTTCAAAATTGGGAAGGGTGTACGCCAGGGATGCATCCTGTCTCCATACCTTTTCAACATGTATGCAGAGCAGATTATCCGAGAGGCTGGGCTCTATGAGGAGAATTGTGGCATCAGGATTGGTGGAAGATCTATTAACAATCTCCGTTATGCAGATGACACAACCCTGCTTGCTGAAACTGAGGAGGACCTCATGCACTTGCTGCGAGGGGTCAAGGACTGCAGCCTTCAATATGGACTGAGGCTCAATGTCAAGAAGACAAAGATTCTCGCCACTGGACCAATTGGCAGCATCAGGATGGATGATGAAGAGATTGAGAGTGTTCACAGTTTCAGTTTGCTCGGCTCCACAGTCAACACTCTTGGCACCAGCAGTCAGGAAATCAAAAAGCGTATCACGATGGGAAAGTCTGCTGTTAGGGACCTCTGTAAGGTACTCAGGAGCAACAGTGTCTCTCTGGAGACTAAGGTGCGACTGATACAGGCCACGGTATTTGCAATCGCTTGTTATGCATCAGAGAGTTGGACAATGACTAGGGAGGACAGAAGGAGAGTGGATGCTTTTGAGCTGCGGTGCTGGAGAAGGGTACTGAATGTACCATGGACTGCCAGGAAAACAAACAGATTCATCTTGGAGAGGATTAAACCAAGCTGCTCCTTGGAAGCAAGGATTCTGGCGCTTCGTCTGACATACTTTGGACATGTTGCCAGGAGGGATGGGTGCTTGGAGAGGGACATCATGCTTGGGGGGGTGGAGGGACGGCGAGGAGGGGAAGGCCCTCTATGAGATGGATTGATTCGGTGAGTAGGGTAATCGGGATGGGTGTGTCAGAGGCGGTGTGGTTGGCACAGGATAGAGCAGAGTTTAAGGCTGTTGTGCATAGGGTCGCTATGAATCAGAAACGACTCGATAGCACATAACAACAACAACAGTAATCTGGAAAGTTAACTAGCATTATGTATTGTTATATGGCATGAACCTTGCTTAAAAAACTTATTAAAAACTGGAATTTACATCCTATATATCTTCTGCTGGAAGCTTAATATAGTAAGAGAAATAACTGCAAATTTATGCTCCAACTGCAAAATGTTGTCAATGTTTCTGTCTGTATCCTCAATTCAGAATCAATGCATAACTGACTCAACAGCAGGTTTTCAAAGGCAGAAAATAGTACGGGAGGACATTGCCCATCTTTCTCCCACAGTGCAGTTATGTTGAGTGGGCAGCAAAATTACCACTAAGCCACCGCTATGCTGACTCCCTCCTCCCATATTAATTGCATAAACAATCATTAGAAATGAGTTACAAGTGCACATTACTATGTTGCTGAAAACTAAAAACCTGCTGCTATCAATCTTTGTTCAACTCAGTGACTCTCCACTGAGTTTCAGAGGACACATATCTTTATGTGGGAAGATAATGTGAGGAGACTGCCCATTTTTCTCTTCTGGAGCAGTTGGTGAATTCAAACTGCCATACTATGGTGTAGTAGCCCAATATGCAACACAATATGCCATAAGGCTCTTTACTAGAAGATTAAATAATTAAAATGACTTGGAATTATTACGTAGATAGAAGAGGAAATATTTATACTGACACCTGTAAAGAATTTCTGCTGTTTTACAAAAATACAATTTTCTGTCTACAATGACTTTTTATTTGGTATCACAAATACAATAAGCCTCTGATTATATGCCTATTAAAATAAATTATTCTCAAGAAAATGTCACTGTAATTAAGGTGAGAAATAAAGATTTATGCACTCTAATAAAGACAAAACAAATGTTTATTAGAAACATCACAAATTTAATGTCAAAGACATTGAATTAAAGTATAAAAATTAAACAACACATGATTTGAACATTAAAAACCATAACATTTCTTACTCAAACAACTAAACAATGAATATCAAAAACTCAAATGAAGCAGAACTATAAAAACTTTAAATAAGTTAACATCAAATTATAATTCTATAACAAATAATTATTAACAAAAATATTTATAGTTAGTCTCAAGGACCACAATGGTAGACTGTTTTTCCTTTTGCACTGCATAAAATCTGCATCTTAATCTTTTTGCCTCATCATTTCTTTCTTACATAATAGCTACTTTTGGTTAAACACTTGCTTTAATCTCCAATACAGATAGTGATCCTTGGTAATCAAATCCCATGTAACCAATGTCTACAAGTATTTTAATATCCATGAAGTGCTATTTAGTAAAGTTATTATGCAAAAATAGCAAAAACTTCTGAGTTCTAATACCCGCTCAGGAATTAGAAGCATTTTAAATTTCAAAAGTTTAAAAAGAACAGAAGTTCACTATACCTTTATTAAGAAAAACTACTGAATAACTTTTTAAACTTTGCATCCACAAGTTTTACAACTGCATGTTATTCAGAATTGTATGATGTCTTTCCTCTTTCAAATAAATATACATTTATCTTTATAAAACCAAATGTGCAAACCCGATTCTAAAATAAAACAGTATTTTAAATTGCATGCTTTACAAATAAATTTTCATACTAACGTTTACAGTATTTCCTTCAGAAGAATGAGGACTGACTGGAGATATACAGTCGCTGTCCAACATGGCTGCCATTAGTAAATGATATTGTTGGCGACAAGGGATAGCTTGAATAAGAGTAAGGCCTTGAAGTATAAGGAAGCACGCTGGGAGTCCCAGAAGAGAGGGTAGCACTAACAGGGAAAAGACTATTTATTGAGCTGTGACGAAAATTGTAGTCTGTAAATAAATACATGAACAATTATGCTGCACATATTTATGGGTATTAAATTTAATTCAAAGAGACAAAGCATTAAAACTATAATCACATTTTAACATAATGTTCTAACTTACAAATTCCTGATGATACTATATCGTTGGCAAAGACTGTTTTCAGCATTCACTACAATGTAAATCCTAAATTTTACCAGTCACTATTACATATCCTTCATTGACAGGATGCTTCAGAGATCTTACTAGAATGAATTTTCAGATGTCTATTGTTTCATAAGGGCTTCTGTTTTCCTTTAATATTTTTTGTTTTTTGTATTACAGAAAAAGAGAAACTGATTTAGTTTGTTCCACAATAAAACTTCTCTTTAATCTGGTTCTAAGGCTAAGGAGTAATCCATGAAGAAAAAGCTTAAAAAAACAGCCAATTCATATTTGCTTCCTTTTATGAAACTCTATCAAACCAGCAGGAACATTCACCTGGACTTTATATATATTTGGTGTAAAGTAGCTGTCCAATATTTCATCATTTAGATACTACTATAAACTAGTATACAACTCAACACACCAATTGAACATTAGCATCCTACTGGTACAATAAAACAGTAAAAATCTTTATAAAATAAACTTCAAGAAACCATTATCAACTTAAATACCCAAAATTAAACCAAATTGTTAAAAATACAATTATATTTGAAATATTACTGTTCCACAATAAACATTCATCTTACGTGCCAATAATTTCCTGCTTCATTAATTGTAGCATTTGTAAAGAGTGCATATGTGTGTGTGTGTGTATATCAATGACCAAATGTGTAAATCCTATGTTTTCCAAAACCTCAACTATATTCTTTAGTGTAAAATAAGCCAAAGGTGTTAATGGATTTAAAACAATTAATTATAAAAGTTATGATGTTATCTAGAAATGGAAGAAAGGAAATTTGGTCATCTAAAATTTAGTTGGAGTGTTGTTTTCCCTTGTAATATTTTCCTGGGTCTATAAATAAGGTAAAAAATATATGAGCAGTAACTTAATGTTGTCATGAGGTATAATATGTTTAGCCAACAGGAATGAGATCAACGGCAGGAGAGTAAGGTCAAGCAACATCAGAAAGGACCTAGTTAAGAAAAGAAAATGGGGAGAAAAATCAGTTAAACATAGGCTTAATTTCTAGAAATGTAAAAACTCTAATTTGAATAAGTTTATGATGTTATTATTTTTTATGAATGGTAACTATCTACAAAAGCAGCATACACCAGAAAGACATAAATAAATAGAGTTAAAATAATGGCACTATTTCCAAACAGGACAAGAAACTATTTGATTCCACTAGCTTTTTTTAGCAATCAAAGAAAAATTCTAGGTATTAACAGGTGAGTTTTCTTCTTTTCTTAAGAGATCTCACTTTACCTGAGTATGAATAGAAATATCACTGTCCCTATGGCATTTTGGAATAACTATTTTTTAACAATCTCACATTGATTCCCTCCCCTCAAATATAAAGAAGCAAATTTAAGTCAATTTACTAATGACTTCTCTATAATGCATATACATTTCCAAAATTTAACATGTTATCATCTATAGCATTATTTAGAAGAAACATTTTAATATATTTCTGCAGCTACATTTCTTTATAATAAGTGGATTGAACAAAAAAATCACATTGGCTCTGGGTTTATATTCAATAGATAATACTCCCTTATCAGCAAATGTTGTTGTTATGTGCCACTGAGTTGCTTGCGACTCACAGCGACCCTATGTACAAGAGCCATAAATGCCGTTCTACCCTGTGCCAACCTCGCCGTCTCAAACACACTCATTCCCACCACTCTACTCACAGAATCGATCCATCTCATCAAGGGTCTTCCTCTCTTGCACTGTCCCTCCACTCTCCCAAACATGATGTCCCTCTCCAAGGACCGGTCTCTCCTTGCAACATTCTCAAAGTATGTCAGATGAAGCTTCAGAATCCTTGACTCCAAGGAGTATTCTGGCTTCACCCTCTCCAGGACAAACCTGTTTGTTCTCCTAGCAGTCCATAGTATATTCAATACTCTTCTCCAGCACCACAGCTCAAAGGCATCAATTCTCCTTCTATCATCCCTATTCACTGTCCAACTCTCCGATGCATAGCACGTAATTGCAATGACTATAACCTGGATCAGGTGCACCTTAGTCTTCAGCATGACATCGTTGCTCTTCAGTACTCTTGAGAGGTCCCTCACAGCCGACTTTCCTAATGCAACTCATCTCCTGATTTCCTGGCTGCTGTTACCAAGAGTGTTGACTGCAGAATCAAGTAAACTAAAACTGTTAACTATCTCAATCTCTTCACGATCAGCAATGTAAACAGAGAAATTACTTTCACAAGACTTCTCAAGGAAGTGAGTGTACTAACAGAGCTTAGAAGCAAAAACCTCTATTTCTATACTGAAAGCTTTTCCTCCCTTTTATCGTGATCTAAATAGAAGTTTACAGATTACATTGGCTTTTAAAAAGCTTTTTCATTTTAAACCAACCCTCCCCCCAGTAGATAGTAATAAAAAGCTGCACTGCAATCCCCAAAACATGCAGTTCAAATCCCATAGTGTTCTGTGGAAGAAAAAGTAATTTTTACAGCCTCTTCCTGTGCCATTTACACCCTTTGAAAACTCACTGCAGGGTCAGCTATTGGTCAGTATGAACTCACTGGCACATGACTATAATCCAGTGCTGCATTCCTGAAGGACATTAAATGAAAAAAAAAGAAATAAAACCAAATCAAAGTTGATCAAATCGACTTTAGAAACCTTGGTGTTATGGTATATACTACGTTGCTAAGTTAAAAGATCATTGGTTCAAATGCAACAGTTGCTTTATGAGAGTGAGGTGAACAGCATACTCCTATAGAGTTTTACCTCCTTAAAATCCCAATGGCAGGTTATCAATACAAGGAACTGACTCAGGGTTAGTGGATGGTTTGGGGTTTGTTTTTTATTAATTCATCCACTTATAATCAAGAGAGAGAACAAAATCTCAAGTTATTAAAAATATTAGGAAACAAAAAGTTTCAAAGATAAGCTTAAGGCTTTACAAGTATTTCAAAATTTAAGTGTTCTTAAAATATAACTATATTAAGAAAAACATGTATACTATCAAACTCTCACATCACTGAATCAGAATCAATTTACAGCAGACCCTCCACTCAGTTACTGCACTGACTGAAGTCAGCAGCACAATTTCCTATGGACTAACCCACAAGAACTTGGATAAGTAGACAATACATTCTAAAATTAAGCTAATTGATAAAATGCATAATTATAAATAAAATGAATAAAAAGAAATACTTTTTATCCGGAAACCCTATGAACCTGGAGAAAGGATGACAGTCACGCAAGTGGTGAGGACTTTCATTCAAAGGGTCGTTATGAGTCACCTACGATTCGATGGCACTTAATAACAACAACATCATAAAAAATAAAAACGTATAAAGCCTCATAGAGTTTTAGGAAATGAGTTAAAATCCTAGCATATACTTACTTGCCACCCCTCCCCCTGATTTTTCTCTCCAATGAACTCTTCAATCATACTGTCTGTCTAAAACTGTAATGTGTACTCCCTTTTCCCTCATTAAGGAAATGAGACAAAACCAATTTCAGAATTTAAATTTTACACTAAGTGGTATTTAATTAACACTATAAATTGAGGAAGAATTTATACACAACAAATTACTTTTGAAAACTAAACACAGATCCATGTAAAATCAACACCCAAAACATAAAATATATCCATAGACTTAGAACTTTCTTTGTGCACTTCTACTCTACAGTCTTTTACTCATGAACACCACTTTCTAATGTCTAGCACCATGATAAAGTTTCCTTGTTCTTGGAAGTGATATACATGGAGCATATGTTTATATATTCAGCAACTTTCTATCAACACAACTTCTATAATTAACTCAGATTATCATGTGCTAAAATGACATAGAGGTCTCTTAAGATGCTGAGTAGTATTCCACTGTAGATAAATACTTAAATTGTCACTAAAGTGTGAAGACCAGATGATATCAAGAATACCATCGAGAGGGAATACAAAAAAGTCATTGTAAAGAGAGAGCAGAAAAAAAAGACCAAAATGGATGTCAGAAGAAACTCTGAATTTTGCACTAGAGCACCGAGAAGCCAAAGCAACGGAAGAAATTAAGGAGGTGAATAGAAGATTCCCAAGGGCTTTGTGGGAAAGTATTATAATGAAATGTGCAAGGAGCTGGAGTCAGAAAATCAAAAGGGCTGAACTGCTCAGCATTTTTTAAGCTGAAGGAACTGAAGAACAAATCCAAGCCTCGAGCTGCAATATTTAAGGATGCTTTGGGCATAATATTAAATGATCCAGGAAGCATTAAAAGAAGATGGAAAGAGTATGTAGTCATTGTACCAAAAGGAACTGTCAAACACAGAATTTCATGAAACAACGTATGAGCAAGAGCCTGTGGTGATGAAGTTCAATGGCATACAAATTGACATATTTCAAAAAACAAAAACTGCATTGAATGTGCTCACCGAGTTGTGCCAAGAATTCTGGAGGGCAACCACCTGGCCAACTGACTGGAAGAGATCAGTTAGTCCTATTCCAAAGAAAGGTGATACAACAGAGTACGGAAATTATTGAATAATATCTCATGCAAGCAAGATTCTGCTGAAGATTATCCAAAAATGACTGGAACGGCACATCAAAAGAGAAATGCCTGAAATGCAGGCTGGGTTTAGAAGAGGCCATGGTACTAGGGATATTACACCAAATGTTAGATGGATCTTGACTGAAAGCAGAGAGTATCAGAGTCATGTCTATCTGTGTTTCACTGATTATGTAAAGGCATTTGACTGTGTGGATCACAACAAACTGTGATACTCTGAGAAGAATGGGAATTCCAGAACATTTGATTATGCTTATGCAAGATCTATACTTGGACTAGAAGGCAGGCGTCAGAATAGAGCAAGGAAACACTGTATGGTTCAAAATTGGGAAACGTGTATGCCAAGGATGTGTACTATGTCTATCTTTTCAATCTATATGCAGAAAAGATTATCCAGGAGGCTGGGCTCTATCACGAGAAATGTGGCATCAGGATCAGAGGCAGACTCGTCAACAAACTGCATTATGCAGATGACAAAACCCTACTTGCTGAAACTGAGGAGGACATGAAGTGCTTGCTGCAGGTCAAGAACTGTAGCCTTCAGTATGGATTGAAGCTAAATATCAAGAAAAAGATTCTCACCACTGGGCCAATTGGCAGCATCATGACAGATCTTGAAGAGACTGCAATTTTTAACAGCTGCAGTTTGCTTGGCTCTACAATCAACACTCTTAGTACCAGCAGCCAGGAAATGAAAAGATGAATTGCATTTGGAAAGTCTGCTGGCAGAGACCTCTCAATGTACTGAAGAGCAACAATGTCAGTCTGGAGACTGATACAGACCATGGTCTTTGCAATTACTTGCTATGCATCAGAAAGTTAGACAATGACTAGGGACGACAGAAGGAGAATTGATGCCTTTGATCTCTGGTGCTGGAGAATAATATTGAACATACTATCGACTGCTAGGAGAACAAACAAGTTCATCCTGGGGAGGGTGAAGACAGGCTGCTCCGTGGAGGCAAGGATTTTGAAGCTTCATGTGACATACTGTGGACATGTTGCAAGGTGGGATCAGTCCTTAGGGACATCATGCTTGGGAGTCTGGAGGGACAGGACAAGAGAGAAAGACCTTCGGTGAGATGGATTGATTCAGTGTCTGGGGTAATGGAGGTAAGTGTATCAGAGACTGTTAAGACTGGCACAGGATAGAGCAGGGTTTAGGGCTTCTGTACATAGGGTCACTATGAGTTGCAAGCAACAAGACAGCATATAACAACAACAACAACTATAAATAAAGGTGCTACATGTATTTGTATGCAAATATGATTATGAATTTGTTTTAATACCTACAAGTGAACTATTTATCACAGTGTAGCTAAGACACAGCCCAATAGTTCTCCAATGTAATCATTTTATATCCATACCAGTAAAATAGTAAGAGTTCCAGATACTCCATAATCTCATCAACATTCACCACTGCCAGTCTTTCATTTTAACCAGGCTGCTCCTTGGAGGCAAGGATTCTGGGGCTTCATCTGACATACTTTGGACATGTTGTAAGAAGAGACAGGTCCTTGGAGAGGGACAACATGCTTGGGAGGGTGGAGGGACGGCACAGGAAGGGAAGATCCTCGATGAGGTAGATTGATTCAGTGACTGGGGTAAGCGGGATGGGTGTGTCAGAGGCAGTGCAAATGGCACAGGACAGAGCAGAGTTTACGACTATTGTACAAAGTGTAGCTATGAGTCTAAAGCAACTCAACGGCACATAACAACAACAACAACAACAATGAATATGAGATGAAATTTTATTATGGTTTTAATTGGAATTCCCTGTTTGACTTATTACCCTTTTGGTGTTTCTTTGGCAAAATGACTGCTTAAATCTTTTGATAATTTTATTAGTTTTTTTATGTTTTTAACTGTTGATTCTACTTTTTAAAATTCATTTTTTATCAAAATCATAAATGGAAATAAGATTGAAATCTGAGAAGTTTCTCATTTGAACATCTGGTTCATTAATCACAACAAGGTATAGAATTCTACTTCTTCTGATGACTGGAAAAAAGAATTAGCTAAAAAATTAGCATTCCTATTTCTAGGAAAATGTTATTTCCCCCTGAGTAGGATTTCCTTGAAGAAAGACATTATGCTTAGAAGGATACAGGGTCAGCATAATATGAGAGGAAGACCTTGAATGAAATGGACTGACACAATTACTTTGGCAATGGGGCAGACATGTCTGAGGACAGATTGGCTCAGGGTAGGGTGAGAATTGTTCACAGAATCCCTGAGTAGTAATTAACACAATGGCACCAAAAAATTATTGAGGAGGGGCATCCACTTCTGAAATAGCTTACCTCTGGAAATTCTTATGAACGTGGACAAACGATGAAATTTACACAAGTGTTCAGGTCTTTCATTCATTGGGTTGCTATGAGTCATCTATGGCTTGATGGCACTTAACAACAATTAACAACAACATACAGACAGCTCTGTTGGCATAGTAGATAGAAAGATATACTACCAAGCCATAGGTGGATGATTTTAATAGCAGCCCTCAGACCTGGTTTTAATTGGTTTTGGTCAAACATTCTTCTGAGTGGTACAGCACTGGTCTGTACACTTGCCGTACAGAGGTAACTCGTGGTTGCTGTGATGCTGAACACGGTGACACTGATGTGTCAAATGCGATAATGGTTACCCATGGTGGAGAGTGTTTGGTGGAGCTCTCCAATTAAAACAAGTTTGGAAGCTGAAGTGGCATGCACTTCCGAAATAGGCTGCCTCCAGAAATTTCATGAACATGGAGAAATGATGGAAGTTAAACAAGTGTTCAGGTCTTTCGTTCATAGGGTTGCTATGAGTCGTCTATGGAACGATGGTACTTAACAACAACATTTTTAAAAAGTTCTCTATGATTTACTCTTTCTTAAAGTACTACAAATGTTTTAATATATTAAATTTAATCGACATTAAGAATGAAAAACAGTCTTAACCTTATGTATTAAACTTTATTAAGGAGTAATAGCTAAGAGAAGCCTGAAATTTAGATCCTAAAGCTGTATCTAGAATAATAACCATTGCACCACACTGACAGAGGAACAAATGTAAAAGACAGGTTGCATATACACCACACACCAGCCAGGTCTGCTGTCTCTCTCACTCACTGATGTCAAGACTCAATAGTTGACCCTTCAGCAGGCGTGTGAGGCTCTATATCACACAAGAGTAGACTGCTCATTTTCCCTCTTGATTGTAGTCTAGTACTATGCTACACTTGATGTGTAGTAATGTAGTAATGTCTCATACCTTTCTCAGTCCAATACAAGAAACAATCCAGTAGTGAATACTGCCAACATGAAGGAAGCAATGAGTATGCTGACTTACAATTTCTTATTTTCTTTTGTTAATAAAATCATCTTCCCTATCTTAACACAAATATCACAGATTATTTTTTTTAGCTGATATACTCAGGATTTAAAGTGAGTTCAGAGAAAATGTCATCTCATATTAAAGTTAGCTATTTGTTTCTGACTAGACATTCTTTAGGAAAAAATCCATTCGAAGCTGTATTTTCTGCATAATTGGTTACTTTCTTCTTGTTATTAGCTACGTGATTTCTTTTACTTTCAGCACATTTTAACTTATAAAATTTGGTAGTATATATCACTATTAATTCCAGAACACTTTCATCACTCTAAAAGAAAACTCTTTATCTATTAGCAATCACTCCCCACATTTTTCCTTCTCGCCCAACAACTACTCATCTTTTTTAAATAGTGCTGTGTGCTGTTGAGTATTCAGAGGCAGTAGTAGCACAGGAGGCGCAGCTGGTGAACTGGAA
Source organism: Elephantulus edwardii (assembly GCF_000299155.1). Classification (NCBI taxonomy): domain Eukaryota; kingdom Metazoa; phylum Chordata; class Mammalia; order Macroscelidea; family Macroscelididae; genus Elephantulus; species Elephantulus edwardii. Next base: position 15,544,074 of record NW_006399784.1, read on the forward strand.
TTAAACACCCTTGGGACTGTAGCACAGCCTCTTAGCAGGAGGCCATGAGAGTTATTTCATATAAATTCAATCAAACAATTCTTGTTTTGTGGCTCGCTTTCAACCATGTTTTTTCTGCCAGAATATTATTTTTTATATGAATATGCCCTATTTTGTTCATCCATTCATTAGGTGATGGACATTGAGCTTGTAACATTTTATGATGAATAATGCCTCTATGAACATATGTGTACAAATTTTTGCACAGAACTATGTATTAATTCTCTTGAGTAAATAACTAGGAATGGAATTATTGGGTGATATGATAAGTGTGTGTTTTACTTTTTGAGGAACTAGCAAAACTGTTTTCCAAGTCAGCTAAACCATTTTAACAGCAGTACATAGGAGTGAAGCATCTATCTTTTAATCCCTGAAATACATTTCTCCAAATTTTCATATATAATGAAACATTTCTTCAAATTTCTAAGGAATCAAAACTGAATTTTTTGGAAAATAAATTCCTAACTTTACCATTTTACTAATTCAAGTTTAAACATTCAATCATACTCAAAAGTTATCTTTCAATAAAACCACCAAGAGGCAGTCATCAGAACAGAGCAAAGAGACATTGCATGGTTCAAAACTGGGAAGGGGGTCCGCCAGGGATGTATTCTGTCTCCAGACATTTTCCATTTGTATGCAGAACAGATCATCCAGGACACTGGGCTATATGAGGAGGAATGTGACATCAGGATTGGTGGGAGATTCATCAACAACATGCGTTATGCAGGTGACACAACCCTGCTTGCTGAAACTGAGGAGGACCTGAAGCGCTTGCTGCAGAAGGTCAAGGACTGCAGCCTTCAATATAGACTGAACCTTGAAATCAAGAAGACAAAGATTCTCACCGCTGACCAACTGGCAGCATCAGTATGGATGGTAAAGAGATGGGTATAGTTAACAGTTTTAGTTTGCTTAGCTCCACAGTCAACACTCTTGGTACCAGCTGCCAGGAAATAAAGAGACTAATTGCATTTGGAAAGGCAGCTGTTAGGGGCCTCTCCAGAGTACTGAAGAGCAACATCAGCCTGGATACTAAGGTGTATCTGATCCGGGCTATAGTTTTCACAACTGTGTGCTATGCATCGAAAAGCTGGACAATGTCTAGGGATGACAGAAAGATAATTGATGCCTTTGGGCTGTGGTGCTGGAGAAGAGTGTTGAATATATCATGGACTGCTGGAGATCATACAGGCTTGTCCTGGAGAGGGTGAAGCCGGGCTGCTCCTTGGAATCATGGATTCTGAAGCTTCATCTGACATACTTTGGACATGATGCAAGAAGGGACCAGGCTTGGAGAGGGACTTCTTGTTTGGGAGAATGGAGGGACAGTGCAAGAGAGGAAGACCCTCGATGAGATGGATCGATTCCATGATTGGGGTAGTGAGAGTAGGTGTATAGGTTTGTCAGAGACAGTGAGGTTGGCACAGGATAAAGCAGGAGTTAGGGCTCTTGTATATAGGGTCACTATGAGTCATAAGTGACTCAACAACACATAACAACAACAACACAACAATACATTCCCAGAACATAAAATTTCCTGAGTTCAAACACAGCGACAATTTTAAATATACATATAAAATATCATTTAAATAGAATTATTTATTATTTGTCAGTCCATATTTTCTGTCCCAGTATGGATAATCAAGGACCTAAATACAAAAAACAGAGGAGGAAAGTATTTTCAAAACTGCTAGTTTGCACAAGATAAACAACCCAAATGAAAAATGGACACAGGATATGAACAGATACTTTACCAAAGAAGACATTCAGATGGCAAACAAACACATGAAGAGACATTCAAAATCCCCAGCTCTCAGAGAGATGCAAATCAAAACAGCTAGGAGATATCATTTCACCCCAGTAAAAATAGCAAAATTTAACAGAGCAGCAGACATCAAATGCTGGCAAGCTTGCCGAGAAACCAGAACCCTTATTCACTGTTGGGAGGAGTGTAAAATGGTGCAAATCACTATGAAAGGCAGTATGGCGCTTTCTCAAAAATGTGCAAATAGAAATAACATTTGACCCAGCAATTCCACTACTAGGAATATATCCTGAAGAAACCAGAACTTCCACCCAAGCAGATATATGCACACCCGTGTTTATTGCTGCTTTGTTCACTATAGCAAAGAGCTGGAAATAGCCCAAGTGCCCATCAACAAATGGATGTATAGATAAGCTGGAGTATATTCACACAATGGAATATTATGCAGCACTGAAAAACAAAGAACTTATGAAATACACAAAATGGGTGACCATGGAGGGCATTACACTGAGTGAAACAGCTCAGACAAAAAGACAAATACTGCACAATGCCACTATTATGAAACAAGACTGATATGGGGGTTGGGGAAAACAAAGAAAAGGGATAAATAATGTACACTTCATTGAAACAGACAAGGGAGAGAACTGTATAAAAGAAACATGATTAGGTATTACCAGCATGACAAGAGTCTAGAATAAGAGATGCATAGTAAAGTGGTCTGGGGGTGGGGGGGACTGTGTAACACTGAAAAAACTTTTTTCCAAAGAAAAAAGCAAACTGGGAGGGAGGGGGGGACAAGGAGAAAAATGTCCTCCAACAATGAATGAATGGAAATTCAGGTTCTTTATAAACTTTCACTAAAATCTAAAAAAAAAAAAAAAAAAAAAAAAAACCCCAACCCTGCTAATTTGAAAAAACTTCTGACTGGAACACATATCAGCAAGTTTTGTAGACAACTATGAATATGTTAATATTAGTAATAGGTGATTAGATAAGAGAGAAAGCAGGTTACTGCTTGTGACTATTTCCTTAAGACATACTACTGGTTTGTTAGCTCTCAGTTTATTTTTACTAAAGCAATGCTTTTCAGATTCAATTTTGGAAAGCTATTATCTGGTTCCTAAACTATTTTTTTTTATTTACAACACATTTTTTCACAAACAATTTTATAAGGATAATTTGAGCTTTGTCGTTTTCTATGAAACTTCCAAAGTCTTATGACAACTATTATGAACAAAGATTTGTCAGAACTTTTAAACTATTTACACATTATAATTTAAATTTTTTTAAATAATCTTTTCAAATTAAAAAAGAAAAACTCACAAAATAATGTACAACAGGAAGCAGAGCCATATGCTTGAGAGAAGAGTAAAAGAACTGAAGTGACAGTTTCACAGAATTTTACTATGTCAAAACTGATTCAACTGTATTCTTTAAATACGTATATTTTATTTTGCTTCAGTTATACATCAATAACCAATAAAACAAATTCAAATGTTTCTTAAATTAACTTCAGTTTCTCAACCCACATTTTCGTATCACTTAAGTACTTCAAAACAAGAATCCTTTAGCCAAATGCTCATCAGGGGAAAAATTAAAAAAGAGTAACTTAGGTGTTTAACAGGTGCTCTATAAAGGTGATTGCACTATATGCTAACAGACATTATGATTTTCCAAGAGGAGCATTTAGTACAGTTTTTGTGACTTAGTTTCACCTTAATAAAAAAATCAAGGCTGTATACAATAAGTCAATTCAGACTTACAGCAACAATATATGACTGAGTAGAACTTCTCTATAGTTCCTGGTTATAAATCTTTAAAAGAGGTAAGTTGCCCATCTTTTTCCCATAAAGCAGCTGGTGGATTGGAACAGCACACTTAGCAGTTTTATAAGCAAATGCTTAACCACTGTACCAGCAGAGCTCCTTTATTTCATTTTAGCCACCACTGTCAAGTCAATTCAGACTTAATAGTGACTCTCCTTGGCATTTCCAAGGCTATCAATCTCCATGCAAGGAGATCAACTCATCTTTCACCAGTAGAACAGATGAATTTAAACCCTTCCATTAGCAACACATTTACTGAACTACTGGCTACTTCACTGAACTGTGAAAATCCATCTGAAAAGATTTCCTTTTTCAGCCCACTTGACTATTCATTTGCTATTTCTTATAGACTTGGTCTGCTCTTTATAAACTCCCTTAATTTTTTTTGTTTATATGTAAATATTCTAGCTAAGAATTCAAGGACACATTAAAAAAAAATCATGAGCAAGGGCAATTTATACCAGATATGCAAAGCTGATTGACAACCAACATAACTTACTATATAAATAAAATTAAAGAACCATACGATAAACCAAATTGGGGGGGGGGAGGTTGCAAGGGAAGGCATGTGACAAAATCTAACACTCACTCTTGATAAAAATGTTCAGCAAAACAGGAATAGAAGGAATATTCCATAAAGGAATGTAAGGGCGCATCCATCAAACCAATGGCCAGCATTATTCTCAACATGGCCCATTAGTCCTTTGGACTATTTCCATGTGGCTTTGGTTTTCTTTACTCTTTGCTCTGGACTAGGGGAAACCAATTGATGTATCTTAGATGGTTTCTCACAAGCTATTAAGACCCAAGTCACTCTCTCCAAAGTGGGATATAAAACAGTCTTTGTGGACAATGTTATGCCACTTGGGCTTGATTATATCCCAAAATTATGGGTTTGAGACCACAAGCCGATTGATCTATCCCTTCAGGTGCTTCTGAATGGCACAACTTTACCCTCTGTGTCCTCTACTACACTCATGGATCTAGTTCATTTAAATACATATGTAGAAATATCCTCTATTAAGCTTCTATCTTTTCAAAGTGTAATCCCATTATCCTTCCCACTGCGATTCAGCTTGAGAGTCCATTCATGTATTCACTTATAACTTAGTATTACTGGAAGGCTGCATATGTAATAGCATTTACTCTTCTGCTCTTTCCAGTGTCTTCCTTTGCCTTTATTATTTTATGTTAACATGTCCTTTATTATTTTTTTTCTTTGAGAAGAATTATAAAGATGACACATAATTAGGAAACATTAAAACACACAGACATATAACCATGAAGAGAAAAGTTCTTCAGATATTTTGAACACACCAATTACAAACTCAAATTACTTTAGAGGTCAAGTAATAACAAAATAAACAATTTTAAGAGACTCAAATGTAAAAATAGCAAGCAACTATATAAATTTAGCTGCTGATTAAAAAACTGAAGAAACCAAGTAAACCACATTTACAGAGTCCAAGTGTTACTGTATTAATGGGGTAATAATAATTGTGTCAAGGAACTTCTTAATGATAGCTTCCAAAGCAATCTGAAAAGACACAGCAGTGCAAGAAGGAAAGTTCAAATCTGAGCTGCAGCAATATATAATTCAGGATAGCTAGAAAGCTGTAGCTCACTATGTAGACTTTGAGGATATTGACACAGTGACTGTAACTATGGGTTCACACATAGCCAACAATTGCACAGACTGGGCAACGCTTCATTCAAGAGGTTCCTTAGGAGTTGGAACAAATTTGATAGCATCTAACAATAACAACCATACAAAACTATGGATAAAAAAATGAAGAGAAAATCAATGTCTGAGAAGAGAGAGAAATTCTACAAGTTTTACTTATCTTTCAATTATAATACAGCTAGCTTTTATAAACATTTGATGTGTAGTTTTAATCCATAATAATAACCTAATATTTACTCAGTACTTATTAAGTACTTATTAAGGTAATACTCTAATTGACAAAACTAAAAATATAAGGTCAGGACAATTTAATTTAAACAGCAGTGGGGGTTTTTTGTGGGTTTTTTTTTATTAAATTAATTTATTTATTTTTCATTTCAATGAACATCTACAGAAATTTTGGAATTCCATTCATTCATTGCTGCACCCTTCTCCCCGCCCACCCCACCTCCACAGCAGTTTTATAAGCACAATCATTACTTCTCTTTGAAAGAAGAAAAAAAGTTCGTACACTATGCCTTTTGGGGGTCGGGGCTAAGAAGATACTAGGGCAAAGTATATATAATTCAAAGACCCAATACATGATTGCTACTCAGGGAATCCCAATACTTTTCCTATTTCTTTATAGATGTGATAATGAGTTCAAGAGAGTAAAAATATTTACTGGAACTAGAAAACACTTTAGCTTCCTACAAAAGCTTATCTTTCTTGGAACCATGGTTCAAAAAGTTAAAAAGGAGTCTCAGACAATAAAATGTTTTCATTCTAATTATGCTAGCAATAGTTTTGTTAATAAGGTTGCAAAACCTCAAGTCCATTTTTAGGTAGTTTCAGAAATGCTGGTAAAACTACATGTGATACAACATCTACTCTCAGTGGTTTAAGATGTGCATACTAGCTAAAAGCTATGAGACTGCCACAGAAACCAGGACAACTGCTAACATTTTGCTAAATTTGCTGAAACTTAGAGTTACAGATATCAAAATACTACCTAAGGGTTTACTGAAAAATCTTTATTTCCTTACAACCATAAGAATAATTATAAGTGGTTTTCTCAAAACCAAATAAAAAAAAAATAACCCCCAAAGACTTTTTCTTACCTGTTCATTTTCTCCAAATTCTTCTACACAGGTCCAGGCTGAAGAGATTGTGTTCCCTGTCTGTAAGCAGTGGAGACAGAAAAGAATTGATCTTTAGAATAATGTATTCCTATCTTAGAAGTGCATGGAGCCCTTGATAATTTTAGTCAAAATTACTTTTAACTAACAGATGGTGGGATGGGAATTAAGAGAAAAATAACCAAGTCATAAACAGTTATTGTTCTGAAGTTCTGCAAAGACAAGCAAAGAGGATGTATTTTGATCAGAATTAAAATAATATGTATTTTTAAACACTTTATTATTAGTGGACAAGAAGAACTAACCCACTAATAATAAAATAAAGGGATTTTAAAAATAATGGATGTGGGCAAACTTCTGGTAAGTTGTTGTTATGTAACTGACAGCAGATCCTCCAGCAGGTTTTCAGAGGCAGTAAATCACAAGAGAGGAGACTGTCCAAACTTCTCTCATACTGGTAGCCAGTCCCATTCCAGTTCATTTAAAAATAGAAATCTTGAGTAAGATGCAGCTGATTTAAATATGAAAAGACACTTCCTTCCTATATTAAAGTGGTGTCATTGTTGCGTACCATCAAGGTGGAAATAACCCATTACTGACCTTCCAGCCAGTTTTCAAAAGCAGTTAATCACATGGGAAGAGACTGTCCAACTTTCTTCCATGAAAAGAGATAGATATCCAGAATATTAAGGGGTGAAATATATTTTACTCGATAATAGCTAAATTACATCTATTTGAAGCCTACTTTAACTATACTACAAAGCTGCATTGTTCAATCATTAATTTTAGTGGCTGCTGTTAGGTGACATCGAGTCACCTACAACTCATAATGACCCTATAGACAGATCTGAAACATGCCCTGGCCTGCACCACCATCCTTATCATCTTGAATGTGCTCAAGTCCTTGGTTACAGGAACTGAGTCAATTTATCCTGTTGAAGGGTGTTGTTTTTTTTTTTCCGAACTCTCCACCATTTCCAAAATGATATCCTTTTCCAAGGACTAGCCCCTCCTGATAACATGTCCAAAGTATGAGAGACACAGTTTCACCCTCTCTGCCTCTAGAAGGACCCTCGTTGCACTTCCTCCAGGAAACACATGTAAGTCTTTTGGTAGTCCATGGGATATTCCATATTCTTTTCTAATAACACAACTCAAAGGTGTCAATTCTTCTCAATCATCCTTACAATGTCCAACTTCCAAATGCATAGAAAGTAACTGAAAAGATCATAGCTTGGATCAGGGACCAGCTGTCTTTAAGTTGACATTGTTGCTCTTCAGAACACTGGAGAGGTCCTATGAACAGATTTTCCCAAGGCAACATGTCTTTTGATTTCTTGACTGCTGGTATACCAAGGATGTTGATTGTAGATTCAAGGAAAATTAAATCAATGACAAATGCAATCTTTGCTCCACCTATCACAATTATTCTTATTGGTCATAGTGCTAAGGATTTTTGCTTTCTTTATGCTGGAATGCAACCAATATTGAAGGCTGTAATCTTTGATCATCTTCAACAAGTGCTTCAAATCATTTTTACTCTCAGCAAGTAAGGCTGTATCATCTGCACAATGCAAGCAATTGAGGAGTTTTCTAAACCTAATGTCAGATCGTCCTTCATAGAGTAGCCCAGTTCCTCAAGGGAAGGAATGTTCCAAAACATTGCTGTCATGCATTTCAATTCAATAATGCACAAAATAGTTGGAGAGACTTTCCTTTACTATTGTTATATAAGCAAAAATATTGAGATGATAAATGAAGAATATATAAATCATAAAGGGAAATGAGACAAAAGTAGTACCTGAAAATAAGCATATTATTAAGCGATGTCTAGTCACGCACAACTCATAGTGGGCCTATTAACAAGAGATTAGAATCTTGCCCTAACCTTCATCAACCTCACAATCTACACCATGCTCATACCCACTGCTGCAGTCACTGTGCCAATCAAGCTCACTGAAGTTCTTCCTCTCCTTCACTCAATATGTGAGATAAAATTTCAACAAGCTTGCCTCTAAGGAACACTCCAGTTGTACTTCTTCCAAAATAAGTGTATTTGCTATTTAGGCAGTTCATGTTGTTGTTCTTGTTGTTATTATATGCCATTGAGTTGCCTGCAACTGATAGGGACTCTATGTACAATAGCCCTAAACCCTGCTCTGTCTTGTGCCAGTCTCACTGTCTGACACACCCACCCCCCATTATACTCCAGTCATGGAGTCAAGCCACCTCATACAAGGTCTTCTTCTCCTGTGCTGTCCCTCTATCCTTCCAAGAATGATGTCATTCTCCAAGGACCAGTCCCTCCTTGCAGGCAAAGTATGGCAGACAAAGCTTCAGAATCCCTGCATCCAAGGAGCAGCATGGTTTAACCCTCTCCAGGTGAATCTGTTTGTTTTCTTAGCAGTCCACTGTATATTCAATACTCTTCTCCAGTACCACAAATCAAAGGCATCAATTCTCCTTCTATCCTCCCTAGTCACTGTCCAGCTCTCTGATGCATAGCAAGTGATTGCAAAGACCATGGCCTGTATCAGATGCACCTTAGTCTCCAGAGACACACCACTGCTCTTCAGTACTTTGGAAAGGGCCCTAACAGCCAACTTTCCCATCGCAATACACACACACACACACACACACACACACACACACACGGATGCTTTAGGCAGAATATTAAATGAATCAGGAAGTATTAAAAGATGGAAAGAGAATATACAGTCATTGTACCAAAAGGAATTGGCAGACACAGAAGAATCTCATGAAACAACATATAAGCCTATGGTGATGAAGGCAGAAGTTCAAGCTGCTTTGAAGGAATTGGCAAAAAATAAGGCTCCAGGAATAGATGGTATACCAATTGACATATTTCAACTAACAGATGCTGCCCTAATTGTGTTCACCAAGCTGTGTTAAGAAATCTGGAGGACAAACACCTGGCCAACTGACTAGAAGAGATCTATATTCCTATTCCAAAGAAAGGTGACCCAACAGAGTGTGGAAATTATCAAACAATATCATAAATATCACACGCAAGCAAGATTCTGCTGAAGATTATCCAAAAACGACTGAAAAAGCATATCAACAGAGAACTGTCAGAAGTACAGGCTGGGCTTAAAAGGGGTCGTGGTACTTGGGATATTGTAGATAATGTTATATGGATATTGGCTGAAAGCAGGTAGTTCCAGAAGAATGTCTATCTGTGTTTCATTGATTACGCAAAGGTGTCTGACTGTGTGGATCACAACAAATTGTGGCTGACTCTGAGAAGAATGGGAATCCCAGAACACTTGATCATGCTAATGCAAAACCTATACTTGGACCAGGCAGCACTCGTCAGAATAGAGCAAGGAAACACTACATGCCTCAAAATCGGAAAGGGTGTACACCAGGCATGTGTTCTATCTCCATACCTTCTTCTATATTTGGAAGCTCATAGAATATTCAATATTTTATCCACACCACAATTCAAAGGCAGCAATTTTTTTAGTCTTCCTTATTCACTGTTCAACTTTCAATGCATAGGAAGTAACTGATAATAACATAACTTGGATCAAATGCACCTCAGTCTTCAAACTAACAAACTAGCTTTATAACATATTAAACAGGTCTATGACAACAAATTTTCCCAAATTTAACAAGTCTTTTGTTTTCTTGACTGCTGTTATCATGGGTATTTATTGTGGATAAAAAAAAAAGGAAATCCTTGACAACTTTAGTATTTCCTCCATCTTTCATAATGTTGCCTAATAATCAGTCCAGTGGTGAAGTTATTGGGGCATTTGCTGTTTGGATTTTTTTATGCTGAAGTGTGATTTATAGGGAAGGTGGCTGTCTCTGAAATTCTTCAGCAAGTGCTTCAAGTCTTCACTTTCTCCAAGCCATAACGTTGCATCATCTGCATAATGAAGGTTGTTAATGAGTCTTCCTCCAAATTCTTACGCCATAATTTTATTCCCATAGTCCAGCATTTTAAATAATTTGCTCAGCATACAGACTGAATAGGTAGAGAGAAAGGATATAACCCTAACACACACTTTTCCTGATTTTAAAATATGCACCATGTACCCCTTGTTCTATTTAAATGATTCCATCCTGGTTGATCTACAGGCTTGACATGAGCACAACTGATTACAGTTTTTTAAAGTGATGAAAGTGTCAAATCAAAGAAAAACTAATAAAAAGACCATACATATATTAATCACAGTAAAACTTAAGAAAATCACACACAAAAAATTTAAAAGTATCCAGGTGAATAAAGAATATAGGCAAAGAAAAAAACAATGAGAATGATTGCTGAAAAACAATGGAAGTCACAAGAAAGATATTAATATCAAGGGTAAAAGAAAAATTACTGTCAATCTAGTTAAAAATTCATTCAAAAGTTAACTGAAAATCAAGTAAAAATAAGTAAATTAAATTAAAAAAAACAGTAAAGTGAATAAAAAAGCCATTCAGGACACAAAAATTGGGATAATTTTAAAATCATATGGACACCACATAAAATATTTGTTTTCTTTGGTGGTATTGTTATTAGGTGCCATTGAACTGATTACAACCCTTGGAACAATCGCAATAAACTCAGCCCTATCTTCAGCCAATTTCACTGTCTCTGACACATCTGCCCCCATTGCCTCAGTCACTGTATCAATCCATCTCATCCAGTGTCCTACTGTCTTGTGCTGACCTTCTACCCTTTCCAAAACAATCAATGGAAGCCTGACTATGTAGCGGAAAAAAGAACAAAATAAAGAAATACTAAATACATAAATAAATATTAAAAATTAACATAGAGAAATCCTAAAAAAACACAACAGAAAACCATATTTAATAATGTATAAAAATGACAATGCAATCTGGGAACGGCCCACCCATATATCAGTCAAATTTGCCAAAATCAAAGATAAGGAGAGAACTCTGAAAACAGGGAGGGAGAAACCAGGAGAAACCTATAAGAGAGAGCAAATAAGGGTAAGTTCTGATTTCTCAGCAGAAACTATGTGCGCAAGAAGACAAAGTAATACAACTACCAACCAAGAATATTGTACCCGGCAAAATTGTCCATCAATATGAAAGAGAGATCAAGATATTCCCAGAAAAACAGAACCTAAAGGAGTTTGTAAAAACAAGACCAACGTTGCAGGAGACACTGAGAGACGTCCTTCTGAGAGAGGTGCCACAGAAAGCAGGATGGACCAAAGTAACGAGCAACAAAACCAAAAAGAACTCAACAAATTATAGCAATAAAACCGTGCCTCTCAATAATCACACTAAATATGAATGGTTTAAATCCAACACTGAAGAGAAAAAGAGTAGCAGACTGGATTAATAAAAACAAAATTCATCAATATGCTGTCTACAAGAGACACCCTGAAAAGTGAAGATAAAGATTGACTAAAAATAAAAAAGTGAGAAAAATATACCAAGCAAATGGCAACCAGAAAAATTCAGGATATTTTTTAATATTGGAATATTAGTCTCTGATAAAATAAATTTCAATACAAAAACCATCACAAAGGACAAGGAAGGCCACTACATAATGCTTAAAGGGTCAATAGAACACGAGGACATAACAATAATACATATCTATGCACCAAACTATAGACCTGCAAAATATATAAAATAAACATTAACAAAATTGAACAAGGAAACTTCAATACACCCCTCTCAAGAAAAGATAGAACTACCAGAAAGAGACTCAACAGAGATGCTGAAGAAGTAAATCACACAATAAACCAACTCGATCTCACAGATATTTATAGGCTAATGCACCCCAAAAAAGTACAGTATACCTTCTTCGCCAATGTTCATGGAACGTTCTCCAGAATAGATTACATCTTGGCCACAAGGGAAGAATCAATTGATTAAAAAACAAAGAAATAATAAAAAGCTTCTTCTCAGATCACAATGCTACAAAATTAGAATAACAAGAGGATAAAGGTGAAAAAAAAACATACATTTGGAAATTGAATAAAACCTTGTTTAAACATGAGTGGGTACAAGAAGAAATAAAAAAATGAAATTAAAACATTTCTTGAAACAAATGACAATGAAAACACAACTTACCAAAACCTCTGGGAAACAACCAAAGGAGTACTCAGGGGTCAATTTATAGCAATAAACAACAACATCAAAAGGCAAAAAAAAAAAAAAAAATCATCTCTAACACAACATCTCCAAAATTGAAAAAAAAAAATTGCAAGAAAACCTGACTCCCTCGACTAAAACCAAGAACTATAAACTTCATTAAAGAAAAGCTTGGAAGAACTCTAGAAGTCCTAATACACAACAAAAAGTCTTTCAACCATCCTGAAAAATCTACAAATAGGAAAGGATAAAATAGATGATTGGGACCTTTTAAGAATCAAACCTCTATGCACACGCAAAAACTTCTCCAACAGGGTAAAAAGGGAGGCCACAGATAGGGAAAAATATTTGGTAATGACATGTCAGACAAGGGACTAATATCTAGAATTTATAAAATACTTAAGGACCACAACAAGATAAATAACCCAGTTAAAAAATGGACACAGGATATGAATAAACACTTCACAGAAGAAGACATTCAAATAGCAAATAAATACATGAGAAATGATCAAAATCCCAAGCTCTAACAGAGATGCAAATCAAAACAATTGACATATCATCTCACCCCAGTTGTTGTTGTTATGTGCCGTCGAGTCGTTTGCAACTCATAGCGACCCTATGTACAAAAGCCCTAAACCCCGCTCTATCATGTGCCAATCGCATTGCATCTGACATACCCATCCCGATTATCCCAGTCACTGAATCAATCCACCTCATACAGGGTCTTCCCCTCCTGCACTGTCCCTGTACTCTACCCAGCATGATGTCCCTCTCCAAAGACCTGTCTCTCCTTGCAACATGTCCACTCACCCCAGTAAGAAAGCAAACTTTATCAGAACAGCAAACATCAAATACTGGCGAGGTTGTGGAGAAATTGGAACCCTTATTCACTGTTGGTTGTTGTTGTTGTTATGTGCCATCGAGTCGCTTGCGACTCATAGCAACCCTATGTACAAAAGCCCTAAATTCCGCTCTGTACTGTGCCAATCACACTGTCTCCGACACTCCCATCCCAATTATCCCAGTCACTGAATCAATCCACTTCATAGAGGGCCTTCCTCTCCTGCACCGTCCCTCCACCC
>NW_006399784.1:15558315-15560069 GCF_000299155.1 Elephantulus edwardii
GCGTGTGAGAAAGGCAGGGACAACACTGACACTAAAGTTAACTCCACAATAAGGGATATACCTTTAACTTGCTGGTCTGTCTGATACTTCTCTAAATCTGAACATTCACATTAAGAGAGACTAGGAAGAAGGATTGGCCATCTACTTCTGAAATAGCAGGCCTCTGAAAACCCTATGTACTTCACTGTTGGTAGGAGTATAAAATAGTGCAACCCTATGGAAGGCTGTATGGCACTTTCTCAAAAAGTTGCAAAAAGAGATACCATTTGACCCAGCAATTCCACTGCAGGAAATATACCCTAGAGAAATTATAACCAGCGCCCAAGCAAATACATGCACACATGTGTTCACTGTGGCTTTGTTTAGAGTAGCAAAGAGTTGAAAACAACCTAAGTGCCCATCAACAAATGAATGGATAGAGAAGCTCTGGTATATTCATGCAATGAAATACTATACAGCAATGAAAAATTAAGAACTCAGGAAATATTACTCAAAATGGATGACCATGGAGGACATTATGCTGAGTGAAATCTCTGTCACAAAACAACAAATATTGCGTAGTGCCATTGTTGTAAAACGGGACTAATATCGGAGTTGAGGGGAGACTGAGAGAGAGGGGACAAATAATATATACTACATTGAAACAGATTAGGGAGAAAACTGTTCAAAAGCAATACACAACTAGGTATTACCATCATGACAGGAGTCCAGAATGAAGGCTGCACAGTGGAGTGCACTTGGGGGAAAGAATTGTATAACAATGAAAGACTTTATCTTTTCCTTTTCAACAAGAAGAGCTAATTGGGGAGGAGGGGTGGGTACAGAGAAAAATGCAATAGTGAATGAATGGGAGGAAAATTATCGAATATTTAATGAAAAACCAATATGCTTTGTAAATGTTCACTCAAATAATAATAACAAGTCTTTTTTAAAAAAATGACAGTGCATTATGACCAAAGCAGGGTTTTGCTGCAGAGATGCAAGGCTGATATAATATTCATGCAGCAATAAATGCAGTAACAGAAAAATAAATCATGTAATTATCTGAAATTATATACAGAAGCATTTGATAAAAGCATCACGCATTCATTAGCAAACTATCAACAGATGAAAGTATCTTTAATATGACAGTCTCCAAGGATAAAAGCTACTACAAACATACCTCAGTGGAAAAATACTGAAAGTTTACAAGGATGCCTTGAATTATCATTTGTATTCAATGCTGGTGAAGAAGTTGTAGGCCTGTTAGAACTTGCAGTGTACAACAGAAGCATACACTAACTTCTAGGGTGAAAAAGTAATATATAAAAATAAAAAAGAACAAAGGGCATTATTCACAGCTTATATGAATACTGTAACATTACATATTGAGTATTATATATTACATATTGCAATATATTCCATACTGAACAATATATCAACAGAGAACTGCCAGATGTGCAGGCTGGATTTAAAAGAGGTCATGGTACTAGGGATATTATAGCGAATGTAAGATGGATCGTGGCAGAAAGCAGAGAATACCAGAAGAAAGTCTATCTGCGCTTCATTGACTATGCAAAGGCTTTTGACTGTGTGGATCATAACAAGCTATGGTTGAGTATGAGAAGAATGGGGATCCCAGAACATTTGATCGTGCTAATGCGAAACCTGAATGATATCTCTGACATCCTCCCACAACTCATCTGGTCTTCGCTCATTAGTGTTCAAGGCCTCAAACCTGTTCCTGAGATGATTCTGAAATTCAGGTGGTATGA
>NW_006399784.1:15564439-15576361 GCF_000299155.1 Elephantulus edwardii
TGTAATACATTTTACATATTGTAATATTACAATGTAGGAATATTACATGTATGTTGAAAATTTAAAATTATCTCAAGTCAAGTCACTAGAACTAACAAATAATTTCATCTAATATATCAGAAAGCTGGGATGACTAAGGATGACAGAAAGATGCCTTTGAGCTGTGGTGCTGGAGAAAAGTATCAAATATATCATAGACTGCAAACAAAACAAACAGATTCATACTGGAGAGAGTGAAACCAAGTTCCTCCTTGAAGACAAGGATTCTGAAACTCTGTCTGACATACTTTGGACATGCTGCAAGGAGGGATCCATCCTTGGAGAGGGATGTCATGCTTGGGAGGGTAGAGGGACAGCACAAGAGAGGAAGAGTGACTGGGGTAATGAGGGTTAGTGTGTCAGCGACAATAAGGTTGGCTCAGGATAAAAAAGTGTTCAGAGTCCTATGTTGTAGGTAGAGTCACTCTGAGTCACAAGCACAGAACAAAATCATCTTTTTAAAATGTATTCCTACATAACAGTAACAATTAGAAAACAAAATTTAAAAGACAACATAGTTTACAATGACATTGAAAAACACTAAAAACTTTAAGAAAAATCCTATAGGCATAGAAAAATATTTAACACAGTGAACCATACAGTATTTGAGAAAAAATTCTGAAAACCTTAAAGAGAGAAAACATCTATTTAGACCTTCTGATCTAAACTAAATTTAGTAATACTATAAAATCTGAATTCAATACCAATTGAAATTCCAGTAAGTTTTTAGATAGAAATTTATCAACTGATTTTAAAATTTTTATGGAAAATGCAAGGGTCAGAAAAGTAAAAATAATAATGAAAGGGGAGGGGGAAGTAGGAAAATAAACTGTACCAGTACCAAAATTTTTTTTAAAAAATTATGAAATTAAGAGGAACATATGAATGAAAGTACCACTTTAGCATCATGAGGAAAGTGTAGTCTTTTCAATAAACAATGGAGGGGTAAATAAATGTTGATAATTGGGGGAGGTGGGAATTGACACCTATTTGACATCTTAACTAAATGTAAAACATTTTCTAAATGTTCCTTAAATAAAGGAGTACATTATATTGATTGCAGAGTAAGCAAAGCTCTTTGTTGTTGTTATGAGTTGGTTTCAACTCACAGTGACCCTGTGAACAAAAACTGAACTTCGCTCCACCCAATGCCATCCTAAAACATCTCACATATACTTGAGCCCATTGGTAGACAGTCACTGTATAAATCAATCCATTTCATTGAGGGTCTTCCTCTCTTACCCTCCACCTTACCAACTATTAGCCCTTCCTGTTAATATGTCCAAAGTATATGAGACAAAGTTTGAATATCCTTGCTGCCAAGGAGCATCGTGGCTTCACACCCTTTAAGATGGAACTGTTTGTTCTCTTGACTTTATTGTTTTTATTAGGTGTTGTCAAGTAGAACATACAGCGATCCTATAAATAAACCTGAACCCTGTCCTATCCTATTCCATCCTTATTAACACTGATGCACTTGAACCTCTTGCTGCAGTCACTGTGTGTGTCTATCTCATTGAGGGTTTTCCTCTCTTCTGCTGACCCTCCACCTTTCCAAGTATGATGTCACTTTCCAAGGAACAGCTTCTCCTAGAAATATGACCAAAGTAAGAGAGGAGACAAAGCTTGCCATCTTCAATAAGCATTCTGACCATCCTCTCTTTAAGACTGTTTGTTCTTTTGACAATCCACGGGACACTCAGAACTCTTCTCCAACACTACAACTCAAAGGTTTAAATTTTTTGTCACTCAAATTTATTATTCTGCTCTCAGATGCATAGCAAATGACTGAAAAGACCATGGCACAGATTGGACACACTTTAGTCTTTAGGATGACCCTACTCTTCAGTACCTTGAAAACATAACCTGATAACAGACTTACCCAATGTAATCTGTCTCCTGATCACCTAAGTTTTGGTACCAAGGATGTTGCTGATTGCTGAACCAAGCAAAATGAAAACACTGACAACTTCAATTTTTGCTCCATCTATATTTGGAAGCAGGAGTTGCATCCACTTCTTAAATGACATGCCTCTGGAAACTCTATGAACTTTGATAAGTGTCAAAAGGTGTAGAAGGGCTTCAGGCCTTTTGTTTAGAGTGTCACTATGAGTTGTGCTCAACTCGAAGGCAATCAACAACATGTTGTCTACTGGCCTAGTGGTGAAGATTTTTGTCTTCTTGGTGTTGAGATATAATCCATTTTGAGAGCTATAATCCTTGATCTTTTGCAGTTAGTGTGTCAAATCCTCCTCACTTTCAGAAATCAAGACGGTGTCATCTGCATGAAGCAGGTTGTTGATGAACCTTCTTCTGATCCTGATGCCACATCCTTCTTCACAGTCTGTTGTTGTTATGTGCCGTCGAGTCGTTTGTGACTCATAGCGGCCCTATGTACAACAGCCCTAACCCTGCTCTATCCTGTGCCAATCTCATTGCCTCTGACACACCCATCCCAATTACCCCAGTCAATGAATCAATCCACCTCATAGAGGGTCTTCCCCTCCTCACTGTCCTTCTATCCTCCCAAGCATGATGTCCCTATCCAAAGACAGGTCCCTCCTTAAAACATGTCCAAAGTATGTCAGACAAAGCCCCAGAATCCTTGCCTCCAAGGAGTAGCCTGGTTTAACCCTCTCCAGGATGAATCTGTTTGTTTTCTTGGCAGTCCATGGTACATTCAACACTCTTCTCCAGCACCACCGCTCAAAGGCATCAATTCTCCTTCTATCCTCCCTAGTCAACTGTCCAACTCTCTGATGCATAACAAGTGATTGCAAAGACCATGGCCTTTATCAGGTGCACCTTAGTCTCCAGAGAGAAACTGTTGCTCTTGAGTACTTCATAGTCTAGCTTCACAAATTATTTCCTCAGCACACAGAGACTGAATGTTGTTGTTACATGCTGTTGAGTTAAATATGACTCATAGTGACCCTATGAACAGCTGTAGTCTCTATCATCTCTGACACACGCGTCATAGTGCTAATCCATCTCTTTGAGGGGGGATCTTCCTTGCCATTTATGACCCCCCCCCATATCTCCAAGAATGATGTCCCTATCTAAGGAACAGCCTCGCTGAACCACATGTCCAAAGAAAGAAAGGCGAAATTTCTCCATCTTTGCCTCCAAGGAGTACTCTGTTTGCACTTCTTCCAAGACCTTTTATTCTTTTGGGAAGTCCAAGGGATATTAAGTACTCTTCAACATCACAACTCAAACTGTATAATTCTTGTTCAATCATCCTTATTCATTACCCAGCTCTTTGATGCATAGCAGGTAAGACCATGAGAAGACCATGGCCTGAATCAGGTGTAGTCTTCAAATCAGCATTATTGCTCTTCATCACTTTGGAGAAGTCCCTGACAGCAGACTTGCCTAATGGAACACATCTCTTGATTTCCCAACTGCTGGTACAAAAGAGATGGAGAAAAGGTATATCCCATGCACATAACCCTTTCTAATTTTAAACCATGTATCATTCCCTTGTTGGGGAAGGAGCCAACCCAAAGGCACATAATGGAAATCCACCAGCTACTCTGTAGAAGAAAGAGGAATACTCTCCACCTATAAGTTGTTCAATTTACAACTTCTGAAAACTCACCTGGGCTCACAGGGTCAGCTATTAACACAACAGCAGCATAACAGTATAAAAGGCAAGTCAAACAGGAGAAGATGGCATTTATAACATATGCAGCAAATCTATGGGGCACAACTTTGTCTTCTGAAAGTGAAGAGGATATGAAATGCTTGCTGTAGAATATCAAGTATATCAGCCTTCAGTATGGATTACATCTCAACATAAAATAAATAAATAAATAAAGGTCCTCACTACAGGACCAATAGTCAGCATTATGGTAGATGGAAAAAGGACTGAATTGTTACTGTATTGGGCAAATCTGCCGTCGGGGACCTCTCCAAAATGATGAAGAGCAATGATGTCAATTTGAAGACTAAGGTGAGCTGTTATGCATCACAGAGCCAGATAAGGAATAAGGATGACAGAAGAATTTATGTCTTGGAGAAAAGGACTGAGTATCCCAAGTAATGTCAAAATAACAAATAGATATGTCTTGGGGAAAAGTACAGCCAGAGTGTTCTTCGGAGGTAAAGATGGCAAAATTTCATCTTTCATACTCTGGACATGAAGTTAGGTGAGTCTGAATCCACCAGGTGAACCGTTAGAGAAGGATGGGCAATCTTCTCCCATGAGATTAAAAGCCTCTAAAAACTTGCTGGAGAACTAGCCATGAGTTCAGACTCCATAGCACACAACAACAATTTCAAACAAGGTTAGCGATACTTCAACTCAATTTAACTGCCAGTTTACACTTTCTTTGGAAAAGCAACAATTGTAAATATGAATGCATCTGATAAATTACTTCAAAAAGCATTATCAGGAATTACAAGTTAAGAAAGAACTGAAAGAAAAGATGTAATAAGATGCATGTTTATGAGTAAGATGAATTAAACTTCAAAGGTTAAAGACAAAGTCTTCACCTATTTTCTGTAAAACAGAAATTAGATGTGCTGTTTAGTTTTCTATTTATTGTATTGCTGGATACAGTCGAGTCAGAACCAACCCATAGCTGATCCTCCAGCAGGTTTCAGAGCCAGTTAATTGTACAGGAGGAGACTGCCCATCTTTCTTCTGTGGAACAGCTGGTAGATTTGAACCACATGCTCAGCTTCTTACCAGGAGGCCACCAGAGAGCTTTCTTTTCTATTAGTAACTCTAAGAATAAGAGTCACTGGAAAGGAAAAGTAGGTAAAATTCCACTATTAGGATTCTAACTTTCACTAAATTCATTGAGATAACATTTTTAGATATTTCACTGGTTCCATTGAATGAGATGAAAAGTTTCAAGTCATTTAAAATGTTATGTAAACATGTTTAATGATTTCTGCATTCTGATGGTTCTCCCTTTTTTTGAATGGGAATAAATATGGACCTCTCCCAGTCAGTTCATCATGTACTTGTCCTCCAGATTTCTTGGCACAGCCTGGTGAGCATACCCAAGGAAGTACCTTTTTGCCAAAATATGTGAATTGGTATTCCATCAATTCCTGGAGCCATGGGTTTTCATCAATTCCTTCAGAATAGCTTGAAATTCCTCCAGCTCTTATGCTATTTTTGCGTTCACTTCCTGAGATGCCCTTTGGAATCTTCTGTTCAGCTCCTTAATTTTCTGCTTTCTTCCCTTTGCTTTGGTTTATCTGCTCTCTAGAGCAGTATCAGGTGTGCTTGATCTAGGCCATGGTGTCTGTGATTATTTGCTATGCCTCCAAGAGCTGGACAATGACTAAGGATGACAGAAGAATCAATGCCTTTAAGCTGTGGTTCTGGAGAAGAGTACTGAACATACACTGAACTTCAAAGAAAACAAAAAGGTCTACCCTGAGGATGGTGAAGCCAAGTTGCAACTGGAAACTCGGAAACTCCATATCACATACTTTGGGCATGGTGGCAGGAGGGACTAGGCCTTGGAGAAGGCTATCATGCTTGGAAGAATGGAGGGACAGCACAAGAGAAGGAAACCATGGAGGAGACGGGCTGACACAGGAACTGGGATAATGGTGTTGGGTGTGTGTCTAAGACAGTGAGACTGGATAAGAATAGGACAGGGTTCAGAGCTACTATGCATAGGGTAAGTATGAGTCACAAGCAAAACATCCGCACATAACAACAACAACAACATACACAAGTATCTTTGTAGATTATTGGTCTTCAGTGTCAGGAAGAATTCTATAGACATCTTCATATAACTGGTAAGAAAGATGAAACTTTTTTTGGACTCAAGTAGACACATCATACTATTCTTTTGATGATAGAAAATAATTCGAGTATATTCCAAATAAGCATACTCTAACATTATCAGGAATTTTTTGTTCAATTTTTTTCCTGCATCAAGGATACTGAATTGAAAAAACTACTACCTTCTTAGTCAATTTCTATGTAGAAAAATGAAAAAGAAATGGAATTCTACTACAAAATAAGTTTATAAATGATTTGTAATGATCTAACAATCAAATGTTACAAATGACACAGAAATTATGTATTCTATAATTTAAAAAGCTACATTAATTGCCAATGAAATTAAACATGTATACAAAACATTATCCATTATATTCTACCATGCATAGATAAAAAAAAGCTTTCTGACATACTTTAAAAATAACCACTTTTTTTATGGACTAAAGAAGCAAAATTTTAATGTATTCCTTTATCCAAACGTCTCTCCACCCATAAAAGTGTGTGACCCTATGATTAAAGCCCCAGACACAACCTCCCCACACCTCCTCATCCCTCAGCTCCCCATTCCCTTCCTTGGATCCTTGTACTCATTCTACAGTAATGGTCTTATACAGTGTTTGTCTTTATGAGATTGAGTTAGTTCACTTAGCATAATGTTCTCCAGTCCCTCGCAAAGTAGGCAGTAAATTTAAAAAATCAGTGCTCATACATGCTACATAGTATCCCACTGTATGAATGTACCATTATTTCTCAGTCTTTTCCATTGTAGTTGGATATGTGAGCTGTTTCCATGTTCTTGCAATGGCAAAAAACCGCTGATATGAATATTAGTGTACAAATCTCTATGCCTCAGTTCTCATTTTCTCAGGGTATATTCCAAGCAGTGAAACAGCTGGGTCATATGTAATTTCTATGTTCAGTTTTTTGAGGAAACACCAAACAGCCTTCCAGAGGGTTTGTACCATTTTTAGAATCCCACCAACAGTATCTAAGAGTTCCTATCTCACCACATCCTCTCATCCTCTCCAACATTTATTACTTGCTGCCCTGCTAAACTTTGTCACTGCTATTGGGGTAAGATGGTATCTCATTGTGGCTTTGATTTACATCCCTTATTGTCAGTGATTCCGAGCATTTCTTCATGTGTCTGTTGGCTATTTTAATATCCTCCTGGGGGAAAAAAACCTTTTTTACATGTTTTTTGCCCATTTTCTGATTGGGTCTTTTTCTTCCGGATGCCCAGGAATATTTGTCAACTTTCATTATGAGACCCTCATCTAACATGTTGCCAAATGTTTGTTCCCAGTTAGTAGGTTTTCTTTTCACCCTGTTGGAAAAAGTTTTTTATGAAAACAGAGATTTCATCTTTAGACAGTCCCTTTATCAATTATATCCTTTTCAGATTGTACATTTCTGGTTGTAGTTGTCACTCCATTTATACTGGGGTCTAAGCCTTCTAAGCTTGATCCCATTTTGTCTCTTAGGAACTTTATGATTTTTGGCATTATTCCCAGGTCCATTATGACCCACCTTGAGTTTTTGTGTATGGTATGAGATTTGGATCCTATTTCAGCTTTCTACGATTAGCAGTCCAGTTTTGCCAGCACAATTTGTTGACGAGGTTGTCATTTCCCCATTAGAAAGGTTTTACATCCTTGTTGAATATATCAGTTGATTGTAGATAGATGGGTCCATTTCTAGGTTCTCAATTCTGTTCCACTGGTCTATGTGTCTGTCATTGTACCAATACCATGCTGAGTAGTAGGTTTTGAGGTCAGGGAGTGATATGCCTACCACTGCATTTTTTTTTATATTAGAGGCCTCTTTCCTCTCCACATAAACTTAAAAATTTCCCTTTCAATATCCCTGAAAAAATGAATTTGGTATCTGTATTGGGATTGATTGCTTTTGGTAGGATTGCCATTTTCACAATCTTGAGTCTTCCTATCCATGAACAGGGAATATTTTTCCACTAATTTAGGTCTTTTATTGTGTCTTGCAGTAATGTTCTGTAGTTTTCTTTGTATAGGAATTTTGTTTCTCCAGTTAGGTTCACTCCCTAGTATCTCAATTTGTGGTTGACTACTGTAAATGGTATTGCTTTCTTTGTTT
The DNA here is from genome assembly GCF_000299155.1 of Elephantulus edwardii. Taxonomy (NCBI): domain Eukaryota; kingdom Metazoa; phylum Chordata; class Mammalia; order Macroscelidea; family Macroscelididae; genus Elephantulus; species Elephantulus edwardii. The sequence continues at coordinate 15,572,343 of NW_006399784.1, forward strand.
CCTTCTCTGATTTCTCTTTGTTACCATAGAGGAATCCCTCTGATTTTTGGATATTGATCTTGTATTCTGCCACTCTACTAAACTGGTCTACTAGCTCTACCAGTTTTTTGTTGACTCCTTGGGGATTTTTGTGAACACTATCATATCATCTGCAGAGTGACAGTTTAACCATCTCTTTGCCAATCAGTATGACTTTTATTTCCTTTTCTTATATTGCCCTGGCAAGCACTTCCAATACAATACTGAAGAAAAGTGGAGACAGTGGGAAAAATGCTTTTAGTCTATTGAGAATGATTATTGGCTCTTTATTTTACATATTTATTTTTCACTATGTTGAGGAAATTCCCTTCTATTCCAATTTTGCTGAGTGTCTTATTCAGGAACGGGGTGTTGGATTTTGTCAAATACCTTTTCTGTATCAACTGCTAAGATTATATGGCTCTTGTTATTTACTTTGTTAGTGTGGTAAATTATAATGATTGTTTTTCTTATGTTGAACCATCCTTGCATACCATACCTCTTATCAATCCCATTTGATCATGATGAATTATTTTCTTTATGTGCTTTTGGCTAGGATTTTCTTGAGGATTTTTGCATCTATGTTCATGAGGGATACTGGTCTGTAGTTTTCTTTCTGGGTAATACCTTTCCCTGGTTTGGGTATTAAGGTTATGCTATCTTCCTAGAAAGTCTCTGTGCGTGTTCTTCCTTTTTCTATTTTTTTAAATAACTTAAGTAGAATTGGTGATGTATCTTCTCTGAATGTTTGGTAGAATTCAGCTGTGAAGTCATCTGGTCGTCCAGGACTTAAAAATAACCACTACTTTAACAAATTCCACTAATATCTAAATATATGCATATCTCTGGTGGGTTAGTGGTAAGGAACTGTGCTGCCACCACAAGGTATTCTGTTCAAATCTTTCAGCTTCTCTAGAGGGGACAGATGAACAACCTCTTCCCATCTGAAAACTCTCTGAAAGATCAGCTATGGGTTGTTTCTGACAAAATAGTGTAAAATAACATATATACTTGAGGAGTTCAGGCGGTGAAGCAGTCAGCATTTGTCTGTTAAACAAAGAACCAGAAGCATAAACCACTAGCCACTCCCCAAAAGACGAGTTTCTAATAACTTAATTACAAATACTATTAGCATTAACAGTATTTTTAATGTTTTGAGCAACAGGATAATATCCATACACATACAAGGAGCACCTGTTTATACCACCATCATTCAAATATATACATGAAAAACCAGAGCCTAAGAATAGAAAACAGATGATTTCCACGCAACTTTTGCCGTCAGAAATTGACTTAACATGCAAACAAGATGCATTAATAATAATGGGTGGCTAGAACGTATAAATTAGGAAAGGGAAGAAGGATCAGTAGTTGGAAAAGATGGGCTTGGTGACAGAAATGAGACTGGAGATAGAATTTTGTATAATCAGAGATTTTTTTCATTGAAAAAAATCTTTTATAAGAAACATAAACAAGAAAAAAAAAACCACAACATAAACAGCAACTATACACATGGACCTCACCTGATGGCCTGCACAGGAATCAGACTGACTATATCTGTGGGAAAAAAATTACTGGAGAAATTCAGTATCAACTGTGAAAACTTGGCCAGGTGCTGATTATATAACAGATCACCAACTACTCATATGCAAGTTCAAACTGAAGCTAAAGAAAATAAAATCCACAAGAACAAAAATTTGACCTTGAGTCTATCCTACCTGAATTAAAAAACCATTTCAGGTACAGTTATGGAGAAAGCTAAATGAGCTGTGGGAAGATAGCAAGAATACTAACGATAAAGAACACAAAAGGTCATTACAAAGACAAAGAAGAAAGAAAAAATCAAGATGGATGTCAGAAGACACTCGGAATATTACACTAGAGAACTGAGAAGCCAAAAAAAAGGGAAGATACCTGGAAGGAACTGAACAGAAAATTTCAAAGGGCAGCTGGAGAAGACAAAGCAACAGTATTATCATCAAATATGCAAAGCCCTGGAATTGGAAAATCAAAAGGGATAAACTTGCTCAGCATTCCTTAAGTTCAAGGAACTGAAGAACAAACTTAAGCCTTGACTTACAATACTTAAGGATGCTATGGGCAGAATACTGAATGATCCAGAAAGCATTAAATAGGAAGGTGTACAGAGAGTCACTGTATCAAAAAGAACTGGCTGACAGATGAATTCAGAGAAACTACATACAATCAAGAAAGAATGGTGATGGAGGAAGTTTAAGCTGCTCTAAAAGAAGTGGAAGGGGAAAAAAAGGCCACAAGAACTGATGGAATACCAACTGACATAATTCAATAAACAGATGCAGCCCTGGAAGTGCTTACCAGGCTGTGACAAGAAATCTAAAGGACAGTCAACTGACTGGAAGAGATCCATATTTATTTTAATTCCAAAAAAGGATGATCTGACAGAACGTGTAAATGATGGAACAATATCACTAATACCTTACATAAGCAAAATCCTGCTGAAGATCACTGACAAAGAACTACCAGAAATACAATCTGGGTTTAGAAGAGGCTATGGAACTAGAGACATCAGCACAAATGTCACATGGATCTTGGCTGAAAGCAGAGATAACAAGAGCAATGTCTATCTGTGCTTAACTGACTATGCAAAGGCATTTGACGGAATCAAAATAAATTGTGGCTAATATTTAATTATGTTCATGCAAAACCTATACTTGAACCAGAGGCAGCTGTAAAAACGAAGCAAGAAAACACTATGGTTTAAAAACTGAGAAAGAGTGCATCAGGGATGCAACCTGTCTCCATACCTTTGTATCTATATATGGAACAGATCATTCAGGAAGCTGAACTTTATGAAGAGGAATGTAGCTTAAGAATTAGAGGAAAACTCATCAACAACTTCTGTTATGCAGAAGTCAATCTTGCTTGCTGAAACTGATGAGGGTCTGAGCATTTTCTGCAGAGGGTAAAAGACTATAGTCTACAATATAGACTGAAATTCAATAACAAGAAAATGAAGATTCTCAATTCAGTCACTTAAGGACAAATATTGTGTTAAGGCCATTATTGTAGAATGAGTATGAGGATCCAAGGAGGGGGAGAGTAGAAACAGAAGGGTGAGGATGGGCAGGGGGCAAACGTGGTTAATAATAGGGTCATACAGTATGATGGGAGGAGGAAGCGGTGGGTGAAGCAAATGGGGAAAAGTCCGATGTGAAAAACAATGTATAAAAACATAATTAACTAGTATAAAATAGATAAAGTTAAAAGTGAGTAAGAAAATGAAGATTCTCACCACTGGGCCAATTTGCAGCATCATAATAGATGAAGAGATTGAGATTTTTAACATTTTGGCTTGCTTTGTTCCACAGTCAACTGGCACCAGCAGTTGGAAAATCAAAAGATGAACTGTACTGAGAAGCAACAACTTCAGTCAAGAGACGTAAAGTGCACTTGATTCAGGTCATGGTCTTCTCAATTACTTGCTTTGCATCAAAGCTGGACAATGACTAAGGATGACAGAAGAATTAAATACCTTTGAGCTGTGGTGCTGGAGAAGAGCTTGAACATACAATGGACTACTAAAAGAACAAACAGGTCTGTCTTTGAAGAGAGTGGAGCCAAACTGCTCCTTGGAGGCAAGGATTTTGAAGCTCCGCCTTACGTACTTTGGGCATGATGCCAGGAAGGACAGGCGTCGGTGAAGGACATCAGGCTTGGAAGAGCAGAGGGACAGCACAGGAGAGGAAAACCCGGATGAGATGGATTTACACAGTAACTGGGTTACAGAAGTGTTTCAGAAACACTGAGATTGGCCCACATAGAGCAGGGTTCAGAGCTTTTGTCCATAGGATTTCTGTGAGCCATGGTTGATTTGGCTTCACATAACAAAAACTTACGTGTATTTTCTGCAAAATGTCATTTCACACTAAAATAGCTCTTAATATGCAAAACGTACTATAGGCTACATCTTATATAATTTTAACTCATTTAATATGTTGTTGTTGTTGCCGTGTGCCGTC
>NW_006399784.1:15577551-15584348 GCF_000299155.1 Elephantulus edwardii
TTGCATGTGAAATCAGTGAGATTGTTCTGTAGTTTCCACATTCTGTTGGGTCACCTTTCTTTGGGATAGGAGTGGCTCAGTGGTAGAACTCTCACGTTCCATGCAGGAGACCCAGGTTCGATTCCCAGCCAGTGCACAGATCATTTAATATATGTAAAGGGAATGCTGTAGGGATTTGGCTGCAGGCCCAAAAGCCAAGTTCGACAGTTCACATCCACCAGAAGCCCCTCAAGAGGAAGATGGACAGTCTCCTCCCATTCAATTTGTTGTTGTTGTGTACCGCAGGGTCGGAACCAACTGATCTGATGTGTTTTCAGAGGCAGTTAGTCGCACAGGAGAAGACTGCCAGTGATGAGTTGGCAAACTCTAGATGTTTGGATTTTTTTCCTAGGATACATCTAATTACTCTGATGAAATTATGTCAAAAGCTTGAATACAAAAAGTTTAAGTTGGACTGATAAAAGTCAGTGTTTCTAGTATGCAGTGAAACTAGTATTTGAATTCCAAAATTATATCTTCAAATGCCAGGCTCTTTTATCCTATGCTGCCTATATGCTCCATTAAATTTAAACCATTTAATTTCTTTTTGCAAAAATTCTTTCTAAAATGCAATATACAATTTCTTGGCCCCGTCATGCCCGATTAAGTTAGATCACCCAGTAGTTATACACTCTCACTTATACCTGTACTTCTTCAAAATATTTATGAGATCTCTAAGTGATTAACTCTCTCTCTCTCAACAGACTGTAAACTCTATAAAGGCAGCAAATGTGGTCCTAAGAAATTCCTAGAAAGCAAAGTGGTCAATTAAGTATTTGTTCAACAAATTATATTAAATGACATGGGTTCAATGTCAATCATCCATCAGTTAAACTAAAAATGAAGAGGGAAAGTCTAAAGGAATGAATAATAATAAAAAAGGTACCCATATGAGAACAAGGATTGAAAAATAAACTCTTAAATTGCTGTTTATAAAGGGTTTCAAATTGGTGAAGACTACTCTCTTCCAAACAGTATCAAGGAAGACAATTCTCAGTTACAAAGCCTAGGTGAAGTAGCCTTCCTTTCCCATTACATGTCTTTTAACAGATGGGAAAACACTGCTTACAAAATTCAAGTGTCTATTAGTTGTTTTTTTTTAATGAGAGACGGAGTGTTTTTAGCAGTTTAAAGATTAAGATGGTCTGGGTCGTATAAAGTTATCAAACACGTCTCTCAAAAGTTTCTCTATTAGATACAGCTCTACCACCTAGAATTTCATAGAGAGATAACAGAAGTCTATTTTCCATATGCAAGCTTTATAAATATTGTAAACCATCACTCACATTCTCACTCCCAGAGGTGTTTTCATTACAGATGATATAACTTCAGTTGTTCCCTGTTCTGCTTCTTAAGTTTCAGGACTCTCCTTTCTTCAATTATACTGTGGTGTCAAAAAAATGAACAAAATACTCTCACATAGTCTTGTTGTTGCTGTTGTTATATGCCATCCAGTCATAGTGACCCTACATACAACAGTTCTGAACCCTGCCCTATCCTGAACCAGTCTCACTGGTCTTCCTCTCCTGCACTATCCCTCAACCCTTCCAAACATGATATCCTTCTCCAAGGACTGGTACTTCCTGGCCCAAAGGATGTAAGATGGAGCTCCAAAATCCTCACCTCCAAGGAGAAACTTGTTTTCATCCTCTCCAAGACAGACCTATTTTTTCTCCTGGTAGTCTATGATATGTCTAATACTCTTCTCCAGCATCACAACTCAAAGGCATCAATTCTTCTGTCATCCATAGTCACTGTCCAGCTCTCTGATGAATAGCATGTAATTGTTAAGACCATGGCCTGGATCAGGTGCACCTTAATCTCTAGACTGACTTCATTGCTCTTCAGCATTCTGGAGAGGTCCCTGACAACATACTTCCCCAATTAAATTCATCTTTTGATCTTCTGGCTGGCTACTGGTGCCAAGAGTGTTGATTGCTGAACCAAGTAAACTTAAATTATTACAACTTCAATCTCATCATCCATCATGGTACTGCCAATTGGACCAGTGGTCTAATTATTTGTCTTCTTGATATTGAGCTTCAATCCATATTGAAGACTAAAGTCCTTACCATCTGTAGCAAATGCTTCAAGTCCTACTTAGTTTCAGCAAGCAAGGTTTTATCACCTGCATAATGTAGGTTTTTGATGAGTCTTTCTCCAATCCTGATGCCAACACTCCTCATAAAGTCCGGCCTCTTGAATGATCTGTTCTGCATATATATTGAAAAGGTATTGAGATAGAACACATCCTGATGCACTTCTTTCCTAATTTTAAACCATGCAGTGTTTCCAACAACTGCGTCCTGATCCAAGTATAGGTTTCTCAAGAGCACACTCAAGTGTTATGGGATTCTCATTCGTCTTGTTATTCTCATTCTTCAATTTGTTATGATCTACACAAATGTCTTTGCATAGTCAATGAGGCACAGATAGACATTCCTATGGTACTCTTTGCTTTCAGCCCAAATCCACCTGACATTGGCGATAATGTCTCCAGTGCCATAGCCTCTTCTCAATCTTGCTAGTATTTCTGGTAGTTCAGTTAACGTATTGTCAGTCATTTTCTTGACAGAAACAAAACAAATATTTGGTTTGGATACTACGTAAGATTTACGTTTTAATTATGTTAAGAATCTAGAGTAGAATGACTCAATCTGTTTTTGATAAAATATTTTCAGTTTTTTGATAAAATATTTTAAGTTCATCTTACTCTTGGCTAACTGGCTGACTTTCATTCTTTCCAGCTTACTTCAGTTATAAACAAAACTATCTACTCTTATTTAAATTTAGAAACAGAAAATTAACATTATCTTATAATCTCCCTTCATATCCTAGCCAATTTCTTACCTCTGATCTTTAAAAAGGGAGACTTCCAACAAAATTGGTTGGAGAATTCATTTCAACAACGGCTTAAGCAAAGCATAGATGGTGAGAACAGGACAGGACTGGGAAGTTTTGTTCCATTGTACAAAAGGTCACTATGAGATGGAGCTAGCTCAATGGTACCTAACAACCACTGTAGGAATAAGCAACCATCCTCTTAACTAGAAGTAAAGATTATCTTTTTTTTTAATGTCTTTACCACACTTGCATACTAGGATTTTGAACAGGTTTGATCCAGTTTAGACAGAGTCAATAAAGTGACACTGGAATAGACCTGAATTTTAAGTTAGGAAAACTAACTTAAATGGGAAACATTATGGATGAAACTCAATGGCCCTCTTAGAAAACAAGGGCCTTTGGATGTCTGGTGCTTATCAACCACTGTCTTGATAAACTGAGTTGAAAACAGTTGTAACATGGTCTAAAGTCATTAAATAACTCAATGTCGTGCTCCTAAAAAGGGTTACTAGATCTTTAAGTCTTCTTTACTAAAGTTCAGGCAATTTTCCCCACCCTGGTTAGTACTCCAGATAATCTAAATTTTGAAGATGCAAGCCCATTTCAATTTCACTTATTCAGTTATAACTAAATCAGTCCAAAATTCTAATGTATATGTTGCTGTTGCTGTTATGTGCCATGTAAAACATGACCCTATGTACAACAGCCCTAAACTCTGCTCTGTCCTGTGCAAATCGCACTGTCTCTGACACTCCCATCCCAATTACCCCAGTCCCTGAATCAATCCACCTCAGAGAGAGCCTTCCCCTCCTGTGTTGTCCCTCCACCCTCCCAAGCATGATGTCCCTCTCCAAAAACTGGTCTCTCATTACAACATGTCCAAAGTATGTAAGACAGAGCCTCAGAATCCTTGCCTCCAATGAACAGCCCGGTTCGACCCTTTCCAAGATGAATCTGTTTGTTTTCCTAGCAGTCCATGGTACCCTCAATACTCTTCTCCAGCACCACAGCTATCCTCCTTGGTCATTGTCCAACTCTCTGATGCATAACAAGTGATTGCAAAGACCATGGCCTGTATCAGACACACCTTAGTCTCCAGAGAGACACTATTGCTCTTCAGTACTTTGGAAAGGTCCTTAACAGCAGACTTTCCCATCACAATACGCCTTTTAATTTCCTGGCTACTGGTGCCAAGAGTGTTGACTGTGGAGCCAAGCAAACTAAAGCTGTGAACAGTCTCAATCTCTTCACCATCCATCTGATGCTGCCAATTGGCCCAGTGGTGAATCTTTGTCTACTTGACATTGAGCCTCAATCCATACTGGAGGCTGCAGTCCAAGACCCTCTGGAGCACGTGCCTCAGTTCCTTCTCAGTTTCAGCAAGCAGGGTTATGTCATCTGTATAACGCAGATTGTTGATAGATCTTCCACCAATCTTGACCCCACATTTCTCCTCATAGAGCCCAGCCTCCCGGATAATCTGTTTTGCATACAGGTTGAAAAGGTATGGAGATAGGATGCATCCCTGGCATACTCCCTTCCCAATTTTGAACCATGCAGTGTTCCCTTGCTCTGTTCTGCCGACTGCCTCTTGGTCCAAGTATAGGTTTCGCATTAGAACGATCAAGTGTTCTGGAATTCCCATTCTTCTCAGAGTCAGCCACAGTTTGTTATGATCCACACCTTTGCAAAATCAATGAAACACAGATAGACACTCCTCTGGTATTCCCTGCTTTCAGCTAAGATCCATCTAACATTAGCTACAATATCCCTAGTATCACAACCCCTTCTAAACCCAGCCTGGACTTCTGGCAGTTCTCCGCTGATGTGTTGTTCCAGTCTCTTCAGGACTCTGGAGAGGTCCCTGACAGCAGATTTTCCCAGTACGATTCATCTTTTGATTTCCTGACTGCTGGTGCCAAGAATGTTGATTGTGGACCCAATAAGCTGAAACTGTGAACAATCTTAACCTCTTTTCCATCTATCATCGTGCTGCCAACTGGCCCAGTAGTTAGAATCTTTATTTTCTTGATGTTGAGCTTCAATCCATATTGAAGATTACAGTCCATGACCTTCTACAGCAAATGCTATATTCTACCTCTAATTTTTATGGAATGAGGCATAGATGAATGTGACTAACAAATTCTTAAAAGTCTAAAAGACAGACAAAAGATGGATGAAAGGTTACTATTTACCAAGATCAATGACTGCATCTATATGAGACAATACTTAAGAGAAATTGCGCTGAACAGAAGTTAAACATTTATCCATTTTCCCAACATAGTGTGTTTAGAATAAACTTCTGAATTTGTATCCATTCCCTGAATTATGTACTTTTTTCAAAGAATATAATGAGATAGATACATTTTCATAACAAGTCAATCATACTTAAGTTATTTCATTTTAATCTATTCATGTATAGTACATTCATGTATAGTAATTATGTAAAAGTTGATTATAGAAGTAATATCACATATATGTTCACAATATACAGCATGAGACTGAAATAATTTTAAAACAAAAGTCATTATCTGAAAATTCAGGCAAAATTTTAAAATAATTCTCCAATTTAAAAATGAAAATTAAAAAGAGTCTCAAATTACTTTCTACAGTTCTAGAAGATTGATGAAAATCCTACGCATCTCTCTCCCTAAGCCATGTTATCTAATGTAGCAAAAACCTCGTTTCTAGCACTGCTGTTGATGATTCAGTCCAGACTGGCAAGGCAACACAAAACAAAACACTGCCTAGTCATACAACATCCCCAGGATCAACAACTGATCAGATTAGTATAATCTCTAAGGTTTTCATTAATGTCTTTTTGGAAGGTGAACAAGCTTTTTTTACTAGGCTGTGTCTTCACCTATGCCTAGAATTTCCACGGAAACCTGGTCAGGATCATAGCAACATACAAGTCTCCACAGAAATATGACTGGAGATTATGCAAGGGGTATACAAGCCAGAAACCTTAGTTTCCTGCATAAAAAGGTGAAAATTCTACCAATGCCTTATAAACCAAAATAGAAAAATTAAACAAGCAAGTAAACAAATGAATACAAATATCTTTTTAAAATCAAGAGGCATCGAATATTTTGGTTTTATAATGCTGACATGTAAGTGACAAAAAGATTTTTAAAACGCCTTCATTTCAACAGGCAAACTTCTAAAACTCTTAACTTTACTAAGTTAACCACAGAAAATAAGACATAAAAAAAAGAGAAAAGCAATCAGATTATGCAGGTGAATAATTCCCATAGCTGTAATCATGGCTGTGGTGTTGAAACCAAGTCAATAGCTGACCCTCCAGAGGGTCTTCAGAGCCTGAATTGGGCTTGAGTGTGTCAGAGAAGATGGCAAAGTCTAGAACAAGGTTCACATCTGTTGTTCACAGGGTTGCTATGAACTGTACTCAACTCAGGGGCTCCTAACAACAATAAAGAGCATGGGAGGAAATTGACCTTCTTACTCCCAAAGCCGCTCACAGTTTTAAACTGCCTTTTGTACAAGTATAATCCTCAACTTAAAATAGTGCTCCATTCTGAGGACTCTGCTGTAAATCATTTCTGTGAAAAACCGAATACCTCCATTTTTAGTTTTCACTGTCTTTCTTTCTCAGTGTTGTTTATAAATCCAATCTTTGTTTTGGGGGGTTTGAAACATTACACATAAACTTAAGAGACATGATGTTGTTGTTATGTGCCATCGAGTCGCTTGCGACTCATAGCGACCCTATGTACAACATCCCTGAACTCTGCTCTGTCCTGTGCCAGTCGCACCATCTCCAACACACCCATCCCAATTACCCCAGTCACTGAATCAATCCACCTCATAGAGAGTCTTCCCCTCTTGCGCTGTCCCTCCACCCTCTCAAGAATGATGTCCCTCTCCAAGGACCTGCCCCTCCTTGCAACATA
>NW_006399784.1:15585041-15598322 GCF_000299155.1 Elephantulus edwardii
ATAGATGTTGTCATTTGCCATAGCGTTAGAACTGAAGCACAGCTAACCCTCCAGCATGTTTTAAGATCTCCTGAGGACGATACTGTCCATCTTTCTCCCATGGAACAGCTGGCGGATTCAAACCATATGTTTCTTGGTTGGCAGCACAACTCCTTACCCACTAGGCCACCAATGCTCCCTAATGGTAAGATGTACCAAAAGAATCCACACAAACTCAAAACAGTTTTCTGTTCAGTTTACTATAAATCAAAACGCCACAAATCTGAGACTACTCTATAAATATTATTGGTTATTACCTATTCTTGTCCTCAAATTAAGGGAAAATAATGTTCTCTACCATCACTGTATTTATAATTGGGATCTCTAAATTTCACTCCAAGTGAAATTAGAGGAAAATTCTCTCATAAGAGGGTAAAAAAAACACATGGGGGCACGCGCGCGCGCACACACACACACACACACACACACACACACACACACACACACACATATATTATAAAATGTGAAATTTATCTCCACTAGCTGTCACTTTGTTATATATATTTGTAGTATATTAATATTCAAAATTTAACGGAGAAGAACTGATTTTAGGAAAAACTGTGACCTTACAGAACAGCATATAAAACCTTAAATTTTCTCAATAATGGCTCACTTGAAACCTTAAAAATGTGTGCCAAACAAAACATTTTCATAAAATCCATCACCATAGTTTTGGTTATCCTTCTGTTAAGCATTAACAGAGCAGAACTCAAAGTCACTCACTGCTGAGTTGGTTCTATTAATGACTCTTCATGGAGTTTCAAGGTTATATATCAAATTAGGACGAAACTGCTTATCTTGCTCTGTTGGAGTGGCTGGTAGATTTAAACCACTGGATATACACAGCAACAAAACTTGTTATGGATTACACCACCAAAGTTCCTGCTAAGAGAGCAGTGGAAGATAAAAGTGGGGAAAAGCCATCCAGATATATGGCATGAACACTGTAAATGTATGTATTCTTGAACTCATAATATATCTAATAAGTAAACAAACTAGGAAATATGTAACAGTAATAAAATTATCAAGAAAATAAAGACAAAAGGTTTACTAGTCTTTCAATAACCCACATACAAAACAAGATCACAACAAAATAAGAGGAAGAAAACAAAATGAAAAAAAGGATTTCTACTAATAGCATCCCGTTAAGACATACTGTTAGGGAGCTCTGGTGGTTTTAGTGGTAAGGAATCGCACTGCTATCTCAAAGGTTCACAGTTCAAACATACCAGCTGTTCTGTGGGAGATAGATGGGAAATCTCCTCCCCCGGAATTTAGGGCCTCTCAAAACCCACAGGAGGGTCAGCTGTGGGTCACACACAAGAAGACATATTGAAAGAAAATAATATGTGCAAAAGAAAACTATCAACATAGATATATATTCTACAAATAAACTAGAGGTTTATCTCATTTAAATGTGTTCTTTAGTCAAAGCCCAAATCCTAAACAAATTTTTGCAGGTAAAAATTAAGATAAACTATTTCAACATAACAAAAGGTAATTTGGGAGTTGTTGTTGTTGATTGCCATTAAGTTGAGCAGGACTCATAGCAACCCTATGAACAAAAGCACTGAAGCCTCTCGACAACTATCAACATTTATCAATGTTCACAGAGTTTCTGGAGGCATGTTATTTAGAATTCAATTAACAGTCAGTACAATTACAACAAATAGATGTTTACTATGGTTGCATTCCTATATACTTTTTGAGAGAGAGAGAGAATTATAGTGAAAATAATTTTATTATCATGGTTAAGATTATATATAGGGGCTTCTGTCAGTCTTTTTTTTTTTTGTCAGTCTTGTTCGTGAGGAATTGTGCTGCCAACTCAAAGGTAAGTGGTTAGAATCCAGTAGTTGCTCCTCAGGAGTAAAATGAGTAATCTCCTCCTGTTTGATTTACAGCCTCTGCTGGAGGGTCAGCAATTTTGACTCAACAGCAATGAGTGGAGTTGATAAAAATTATGTCTACTTAATCAAAGCAATGGAGGAAGGTATACAGGTAGCCAAACCAAGACTATCTGAAAGGAATGTATGACTAACATTGTATGTGTAACAATTAACTATGTGGAACAGAAAGTGTGGTACAAAGTGAACAGGGGGAGGAGGCAGGGAAAAGGAGAGGTAAAAATGCCCACCAATGGATGAATGAAAAACTTTTCTTTAAACTTTCAATAAAATTACAATTTTAAAAATCCACATAAAGAATATTTTTATGGTTCAAATATCACTTGTGATGTGGCAAATAAGGGCCCCATATGTATAGATACGGTTCTAAATTAAATATATAAAAAATGAATCAGTAGCACTAGATATTACACTGTATCAGCAAAAGACCTTAAAACAACTAATTGTAATATGGTTAAAACCACTGATGACTTCTTGAACGTATTTATCACAGTAAAACTTACTTCACAGCATCTTCTCTCTCTATTAGCAAGTTCTTCACTAAATCATATTGCTGTAATTATTGTCTTTCAAATATTAAACAGGAAATAAAAATAAAAGCAAAAGTTAGTGAAGACTAAGTTTAACCCACCGTAAATGTTTCTTCTTGATAAGTAAAACCAAACCAAGAAGGAGTCACGTTAAAAAACATATCTTTAAGCGACACCATGTGGCAAAATTGTGAACTGCTACATACATCTAAGAACAGAACATAAATTTAAAATCTGCAGCGATACATTTGATATAAAAAGCTTGAACTCATTGCTGTAGAGTCAGTTACAACTTACAGTGACCCTCTATAGCGTTTCTGAAGTTATAAATCATAATCTGTGTCTTCTTGAGTTGCTGGTGAATTCAAACCACCCAAGATTTGTAGCCTTTGAGTTAGCAGCACAAAACACTAATCTATGCCAAAACTCTGGAGCATTTGATAAAAGAAGGGTAAACTTTATTTTTTAAATATGAATTACAAGAACAATGAAAATTTGTGAAATATGATACAACACAGGAGAGTCTAGAAGGCAGTATGTTGAATGAAATTAACTCTGTAACAAAAGGACAATTACTTTAAAAAAGTCACTACTATGAAATAAGTGGGTCACTGAGAGTTGGGAGTGGCTGGAAGGAGGAAGGAGAACAGAAATAGAACTGGGTACTGGCTCTCTCTCTTGAGATGATAGTGAGATGGAGTGAGAACTTGTTGTGGAGACAGGGCTAGAATCCTTGAGACAGAGAGAGCTAAATGGTTTGCTTGCTGAACAAATGAAGGAACAGATGACTTGGGAATGCTGCCTCAAGGAACCAAATGTAGAGGTATTCAACCCAAGCTGGATGGAAAACTGTGGAAAGACACCATAACTGGTAGGGCTAAGAGAAATTTCTAATACTATCATCAGGGCTTCTATTCTACCCTCCTTGTTGGTAGGTGCAGACAAGTCGAGCATGACTCATAGCAACCCCAACGCAACAGATCTGAACCCTCCCTCTCTTCTCCGCTCCTTTCCTCTCCAGAGATCATCACAATCTCTAACACACTTGAGCCCACTGCTTAATTCACTGTGCTAACCCACCTGGTTACTTTCCAAACATGATGCTTCTCTACAATCAACAGCCTCTACTAGCAACATGCTTAAAATATATAAGATGAAATTTTAATCACCTTTGCCTCCCAGGAGCACTCTGGCTATACCTTTTCAAGACATACCTATTTGTTCTTTTTGCATTCCATGGGATATGCAGCACTCTTTTCTAACACCAGTTAAGAGAAATTAAAACTTATATGAGAATGGATAGAGACCAAATTAAAAAGAAGAAATGCTAAAGATGAACAGAATATTTCAAAGAGCAGCTCAAGAAGACAAAGTAAAGTATTATAACAGAATATACAAAAAGCTAAAATAAAACCAAAAGCAAAGAACACAGTGAAAAAAAGTGAATAACACAAGACATTTCTCAGACTCAAAGAAATGAAGAAAAAAAAAACAAGCTTCCAGTTGCAGAAAGATTCTATGAGCAAAACACTGAATGATACAGGAAGCAACAAAAGAACATAAAGGAAAAACAGTGTCACTGTACCAAAAAGAATTGGTTGATACAGGAACTGTTTCAGGAAGTAGCAGATAGATGATCGAGAACCAATGGTGGTGAAAGAAGTTGAAGATGAACTGAAAGTACTGGAAAAATAAAGCCCTGAGAATTACTAGAATACCAACTGAGGGGTTTCAACAAACAGATGGTGTCCTGGAGGTGTTCACAAGACTAAACAAAGAAATTTGGAATACACTGAGGGACCTGATCAACTGACCGGAAAATATCCAAATTTGTTCCAGTTTTTAAAAAATGATAGACAATAGAATGAGGAAGTTATTAAATAATATCACACTGAAATAAAATTTTGCTTATACTATGTGAATGAAAAAGAAAAAAGAGAATCTGTACAAATTAAAAAATAGAATCAGATAAAAAAAAATAATAATAACTGGACTAGAATACCAACAGAGAACTGCCAGTAATTTAATCTGGACATAGAAGCAGCTATGGAACAAAGATTATCACTGCTGATGCCAGATATCTCTTGGCTGAAAGCAGGAAGGACCAGAAAGATGTTTTATTTGACTCTTCCTGACTATGCAACACCATCTGACTGTGTGGACAACAAATTATGTCTAACTCTAAAAATGAGAATTCCAGTACACACACAGACAACCTATGTATGCATAGATCAAGCAGCAGCTGTATGAACAAAACAAAAGAACACTGCATGGTTTAAAAAGAGGAAAAGTATATGTCAGGGTTGTGTTCTTTCTGCACACCTATTCAATCAGTAAGCTGAGCAAATCAATAAAGTGTATTAAGATAAATATGAAGAAGAACGTGGCATCAACACTGAAGAAACACTCATCAGCAATTTGCATTATGACAATTATATAATCTTTCTTGCAGAAAGTGAAAAAGACTTGAAGTATTTACTGAACAAGATCAAAGATTACAGCCTTCAATAGGGACAATATCTCAATAGCAAGAAAACAAGTATCTTCACCACTGGACTAACAAGAAACACCCGGATGGAGGGAAAACTGAACTTGTCGAAAATTTCATTTTACTTGAATACACAATCTGCTGTCAAGAAATCAAAAGCCTTGCTGCATGGGGATTACCCGCTGTCTAGAACTTCTACGAAGTGCTAAAGAACAAGGATGCAGTTTGAAGACTTAAGTACAACTTGTCTAAGCCATGGTATTTTGAATTGCTTTCTATGCATCTGAAAGTTATAAAATAAAAATTAAAAAAGAACTGATGCCTTTGAATTGCAGTGCTTGCAAAGAGTGCTAACCATCCCACAGACGCCAAGAGAACATTATTTGTTTTGGAGGAAGTGCAAATGAGGTGCGCCTCTAATGTTGTCAGAAGGGGTCAGCTGATGATGACAGAGGGTCAGAGAAAGACAGAAGGACCCTCAAAGAGATGGATTCATTCTGCATGCAGTATTACAATGGGCTCCAACATGTTGGCAATCTTAAATTAAGAATGGCATAGGACAGGGCAAAGTTCAAGTCTGTTATTCATAGTGTTGCTATGAGTTTCAGTCAATTAAATGGCACATGACAACAATATAGTTAATTTTTTTAACATTTTTAAATTAAGGTTTTCTGGTTTGTGTACCAACAGAAATAACATTTTAGGATTTTTTAGAGAGATATTAAATTTTCAAAGTAAATTTTGCCAAACTAATAAATGAAGATATTATTAAAATGCTTCTTAAAAAAAAATGCTTCTTTTAAAGAAATTCTACCTTGACATCTAAAATTCTCACAAAATATTCAAATTAGAATATCCTAATAATGTAATGTAATCTGCGTTATGCAGATTACACAACCCTGCTTGCTGAAACTGAGGAGGACCTCATGCACCTGCTGCGGAGGGTCAAGGACTGCAGCCTTCAGTATGGACTGAGGCTCAATGTCAAGAAGACAAAGATTCTCACCACTGGACCAATTGGCAGCGTCAGGATGGATGGCAAAGAGATTGAGATTGTTCACAGCTTCAGTTTGCTCAGCTCCACAGTCAACACTCTTGGCACCAGCAGTCAGGAAATCAAAAAGCGTATCGCGATGGGAAAGTCTGCTGTTAGGGACCTCTCTAAAGTACTCAGGAGCAACGGTGTCTCTCTGGAGACTAAGGTACGTCTGATACAGGCCATGGTCTTTGCAATCACTTGTTATGCATCAGAGAGTTGGACAATGACCAAGGAGGATAGAAGGATAAATTATGCCTTTGAGCTGTGGTGCTGGAGAAGAGTACTGAGAATACCATGGACTGCTAGGAAAACAAACAGATTTGTCCTGGAAAGGGTTAAACTGGATGACTCCTTGGAGGCAAGGATTCTGAGGCTCCATCTAACATACTTTGGACATGTTGTAAGGAGAGACAGGTCCTTGGAGAGGGACATCATGCTTGGGAGGGTGGAGGGACAGCACAGGAGGGGAAGACCCTCTATGAGATGGATTGATTCGGTGACTGTGGTAATTGGGATGGGTGTGTCAGAGGCAGTGCGGTTGGCGCAGGATAGAGCAGGGTTTAGGGCTGTTGTGCATAGGGTCGCTATGAGTTGCAAACGACTCGACGGCACATAACAACAACAACAATAATGTAAATTTGGAAATGGCTCTAATTAATGAATCTATACAGTGTCTAAAAAAAAAGTACTCTTCTTATAATACTTTTTTTACTACCTTCTCTTAGTAAATCTGAGAATATAAATTTTAAATTCATAAAAATGTAAATGTTAACTCCATGAACAAAAGCCTACTTTGCCCTCTTCTAAGACTAACCAGAAGGGTGACAATGTGTTTAACCACTACTTCTTCAAATGTTCTAATCAGGGTCACAATAAGATGAATTCTGTTAGGAATGGCGTGGGGTAGGGGTAATGTGGAACAGAACTTTTAATTCTAAAAAATTTATTTACTTGACCCATTAAGATGTGAAAAATTCCCAAGATTAGTGCTCTGAGTTCTTTAAATTTGTGTGGAAGCTATCCCAAGTCCTTTTTTAACTAAATAATGGATTAGCTCAAAAAGCAAAGAAATCAAAATACACATTACACTGGGAATATCTGGGGTCTAATACTTCTCCACAGTGCTGAAGAGCAAGGATGTCAGTTTAAAGACTAAGTGCAGTTGAGTACTGTTCTTTCTTTACAAGATTATCTATCTATATGAGACCATTTTTTAACAGTTACTCTAAAGCACAGGTGAAATGCTGGAGGGTAGGATAAATGGGAATGAAACAACTAGAAAAGAAATATTGACAATATTGACACAATGTGGAAAATATAACCAGTGTTAATGAACATTAATTACTAAATGTAAAAGGGTTTTGCTCTGTACTAATTCATAAAAATAAAGTTTTAATAATTACTTTTAAAATTCTGTATAGGAACCTCACCTCTTCATTACTGATGCTTAAGAAACTACTCCTCTAAAAATTAGGATTTAAAAAATATAATCATAGAATGAAATCTCTAACTACATTAAAAAGAATCAGACATACTGAAATGATAGGAGGAAAGATGCTAACATAACAGTAAAAAATAGTCAGGAAGTAGAAAAATAGCAGGACAATATTTTATCTTGTCCTTTACCACAGCAAGTATTGATACAGCAAATTATTTCTAAAGCATATAATCAGAGAATTATCATAAATATTAAATGATGCTTTTTGTCTTTTATGACTAATGACAAATTTCCAGATTGGTGAACCTAAAGCTATATATACATGATTCATGTCTGAAATGCCTCTGATTTTACCAACCCTCCTACTCAATGTAAAGAGATCATCCTAGAGATTCCACCTAGAGAGAGTTAAACCAGGCTACTCCTTGGAGGCAAGGATTCTGGGGCTTCATCTGACATACTTTGGACATGTTGTAAGGAGAGACAGGTCTTTGGAGAGGGACATCATGCTGGGCAGAGTAGAGAGACAGCACAGGAGGGGAAGACCCTCTATGAGGTGGATTGATTCAGTGACTGGGGTAATCGGGACGGGTGTGTCAGAGGCAATGCGATTGGCACAGGATAGAGCAGGGCTTAGGGCTGTTGTACATGGGGTCCCTATGAGTTGCAAACGACTTGATGGCACGTAACAACAACAACAACATTAGTGATTGGCTTAAGCAGAAAATGCTGAAACTTTTTGCAAATTTTTATTTCAAACAAAAATTAGTTTTTATAAAAAACAAATTAATGAAGCAGGGTTATGGACTCTAATGTGAACCAAAACCAAATATCCTCCAGGCAGATAATGTTTTAAAATATAAAACAGATTATTTAGGAGGTAAGTTTAAACAAAATTAATCATGAACTCATAATGCATATATAACATTTACATTACTCACTACTTATGCTGCATTCAAAATAAATACATTCATTCATAATCTACAACGGTATTTGCTAATTTATACTTTATGATATTATTTAAAATATTTTAACGTACCCAAATGAAGTAATGTAAACTGGGCTGCCAATTCTTTTGCATCTTCTAATGTAGTACAGAGTTTGTCTGGCATGAAGTAACTCTGGGATCCATTTGCAATAGTAGGAATAACTATTTTATATACCAAGAGTACTTTCCCATCTTGACTTGTTGTTGAATATAAGTAATACTCTGGTGGTGCCCAATTATTCTTGTTGCAGTAATAATCCAAATGCATTACTGCAGAATTGAAATGATTGGATTTTAAAGAATACATACTAATTGGAGTAAGCTTTGTTCCAGGAAAAAAAGGGTAGGTACATCTTTCAACTTCAGGGGGGCTTGGGCTATGCTGACCATTGAGACGAACAGGAAGAGTTGGTGTCTTGCCTAAAGTTTTGGAATGGCCCTCTTCTTTGTTAGCAAACACCAGCAGGGTTTCAGAATTAGGACTAATCTGACCATTTAGATGTTGCCTCCAAGAATTTTCTTTATTTACTGGTTTTGCCAATGTTACTTCAATACTTGCTCCATCAATGCATTTTCCATTCATAACAGACATAGCAGCCACTGCATCTTCTCGGTTGAAAAAGTGAACAAAAGCATAATCTCTAAGTTTCTTTACTCGTTCTACAGCACCAGGCTTAAATTTATTGAACTCTGCTTTAATCGTTTCCTCTGTAGTTGAGATCATTAAATTTCTTACATAAAGTACTTTAACTCTTTGCATGGTTTCCTCGTCAACTTCTTTCTCTGGATCAGCCCAATCTACCTGAATGGTATGGCCCCACAGCTGGAAGGTTCCTGCAATAAAATAATAAATTAAGTGGAAAATTATTAAAACTAAGAATAATAAAGTATTTAGTAAGACTATTTCTCCTAAAAAAGCAGAAACTCAAAGGTCAATATATTTCAAGAACCATTAATTTCTAGTCACATGAAAGCTTATTTTTACTAAACACAAATTTGGAAACAACAGTGGCTTCTACTACTTCCTAAATAATATGCCTCCAGAAACTCTATGAACTTTAATAAAAGTCGATAGTTGTAGAGGGGCTTCAAGCCTTTTGTTCTTAGGGTTGCTAGGAGTTGTGCTCAATTCGAAGACAATCAACAACAACAACAAATGCCAATTTAATTGGATCTCATGGTGGAATTCACTTTAAGACTTAGTAGAGCAAATACTTCAAAACAGACCTTTTTTCAAGAATTAGGTTATCAGCTTTGGATTTATAAAAAATATAATAAACAATTCATTAGACGGGTATCTGATAAAGAACTGTTTTATAGAAACTTCTTTTATAACTGTTTTTATAATCTTTTTAAAATTTTATTTTATTTTATTTTATACTAGTTTACATAAAAAGTTCATATGCACTGTTTTTCACACCAGATCTTCCCCCTTTCTTTTACCCATCCCTCCCCTCCACCCATCAAATTGTGTGACCCTATAATCTTTTCTTTCCTTATTCAGTCCTTTATGCCTCATAAGCAGCATTACAAAGTTTGTTAATACTAAATTGTAAAGTGGTCAATTTGCATATTTATGATAAAACTAACAGGGAAAACAATCTTTGGAAGGATTTGTTTACCTGGAATTAATTTTCTTCTAGCCATAGCAGCAGCTCTGTGAGATTCATATTCAACAAATGCAAAACCACGATTTTTTGTCTTATCAGTTGCACTTGGATAAACAATAACATCTACAACTCCTTCTGTTACTTTTTTCATTTCATCCAAAATTTCTTCTTTCTTCTTTTCCTTGGGAATAGCGCCAATAAATAATCGGCAATTATCCAAGCTGACACATACACCAATAAACTTTCCTGGTCGAATTTCATAATTATTAAGAATTCTGATGGCTAACTGGGCTTCTTCTTTCGTCGTGTACATCACGAAAGCATAACCTCGGTTTTCACCGCTGAACTCCATCATAAGCCGAAATTCATATATCTTCCCAGCTCTTTCAAACACAGGTACTAATTCATCTTCATACATGTCACGAGGTATTTTTCCTACAAAAACTTCACAACCCCTAGGCGGAGGCGGACCTTCCCAACCTGAAACACCAAAACGGAGAGATAGACAAATTCTAATAAAGTACTTAAGGAGGTCTGGCGGCCTAATACATAAGGAGTTGCACTGAAAACCCAAAGTTATGCAGTTCAAATTCACCAAATGCTCCAAGGGAGAAAGACTGGCAGTCTTCTTTCACATGACTTACAGCCTCTGAATATTGGCTAGTGGGTCAGTTACAAGTCAGTTCTGACCCAACAAGAATAAGAAGGTAATTTATATTTACTATTCAAAAATCCATTCAGCCACAGATTTTCTGTGAGATTCCTATGTACCACACACTTATCCTAGGTATGAAGGACACAAAAGTTAACAAAATAAAGCTCTTTCCTTCGTTAAACTCATTTTTATTCAATGAAGGAGATAGTAAATAAATTATATTTTAAAGAAATAAAGGAAAATGAAGTTGGAAAAAGGTAGGTAAAAGCTTTCCAAAAGTATATGATGCTTATACAGAGACTTGAATGAATTACAGAGTAAGTCATGAAGAAATCTGGACAAAGAACATTCAGGAAGAAGAAAAAGCAAGTGCTTTATAAACTAGAGAAATGTGTTAAGTGAATGGAAGGCTGTAGGACAAAAATGGTATAATAAAGGAGAAAAACGTCCGGGAGGCTCAGATCATTAAAAAAGGCCAGAATTTTAAGTGTAGCAGAAAGCCAAAATGAAAGATTTTAGCAAAAAGTTCTAGTGCCTGGCTATTAGGAGAGAAATTGTAACACTTTTTTTTTAACCTGTTTGCATCTTTTTTAGGTAATGGCTATTCCACTGCCTTTTGCTCTTTTAAATTCATCCCTAAATAATTTCCCTTAAACTTTAATACCTACAATACCACTTTTCCCTTTGTCTTACAACTTGTGTAACAACTCAACTTCTTTCTCAATAGTTTCTTAAATTAAGAGTGTAGAATAAAAATGATTTAAGACAGACATGTTAAACCATTTAAACATAAAACCTCCATCTTTCCCTTCACAATGTAAAACAAATGATGCCTAAGGTCTTAAAGTAATAAGAAAGAGCTATTGTTTGGGGCAATCTGTTCTCAGTAACTACTTTAAAGATTTATTCAGGGAGGGGGAGGAACCTAACAATTCCACACCTGGGGGAGGACCACCAAATTTCCTTTGTCCATTTTCTTGAACCATGTTATAACCAGTCTTTTCCATTAAAGCAAGCAAAGCAGCTTCATTCTGAGTTCCAGTCCGAACTTTACTGCATCCATTTGTTCCATCTGTATTTTCTTCATTCATTGTTGCAGTTCCTAAGAAAAAGTTTAAAAATATTGCTTAAGCTTATGCCATAAAGCACCAGGAATCTTAATGAGACATTTCATGGTGATGTAAAAAACCATTAACAATTGTGGCTGTAAACCCAGTGATTTCCTCATTACCTGTTTTTACTTTCAGTCCTAAGCCTCTTTCCTGTAAAACCACCTGGAAGCACAGTATTACTTACTGATTTGGACGACCTAAGCTACAAGGAAGGAAGACTTAAACTAAGTACAAGCAAAACTAAGAGTTGAGAATACAAGTTGTCAAAGGTAGTTAGGAAAAAAGGAAACAGATGAGTAAGAAAAAAAAATTATCAATATCAACAGACACGTGGCCACTGCTGGTCTATGTAACTAAAGGTTTAAATTATTTTTTAAGTTGACTGTATTTTTCTGTGACTTTTAACAGTTAACTGTAATGTAATGCTAACACTGTGCTGTTGTCAATAATCCTTCAGAGTTCTTTCCCCGGTTACCAGAAAGTGAGTAGATAGATGTGTCCGCGGAGAGGAAAAAACCAAACCAAACCAGCTTTAAGTTAGGCCCTATTATACACTAAAAGAAGCCAGCTTTAAGTTAGGCCCTGTTATACACTGAAAGGAGCTACTAGAAAAGCAAGAATTGAAATCCCTTCTGATCTGAGCAGAAACAGCAGCTACTGTGGTTACAATTAGCAGCTTAAGAAACTTCCTACAATAAGTGATCAAGACAAAACGAGAGAAATAACACAACTAAGAAATGAAACTGGTGATATTACAACCAATTCAACACAGATAAAGATAACCCTATAAATGACAATAAAAAACTGTTTTATTTGTTTTAACAAACTTTAAAGTTGTAATATATACACCAGTACCTACTCAAGCTAACAGAGTTCAAAATTTTAGACTGAACTATTAAAAAACATGATAGATGATGTCATCAAAAAACCTGTGAAAATAAAAATCTATTCCAAGACCAGTTAAAATTAATAATTATACCAAATATTCAAAGAATCATTATCAGTTGTGTATAATTTCTTCTAAAACATGAAAAAATAAGAAAAAATACTAAGTTATTTCTTTGAAGTCAAAATAACCATGTTATATATATCAGGAAAAGCTATTTCTGCTGTTCTAAAAAAGAAAATGAAAAAACAGTATCCCTTGTTAGTATAGGTTTCACATACAGTCAAGTGCTCTGGGATTCCCATTTTCCTCAAGGTTAGCCACAATTTTTTGTGATCCACACAGTCAAAAATGTCTCTGCACAGTCAATTAAACACAGACATTTATCTTACACTCTTTGCTTTCTGCCAGGATTCATCTGATATTGGTGATAATGTCTCTAGTGCCACGACCTCTTCTAAACCCAGCCTGTTTTTCTGGTAGTTCATTTTACTCTTCCGGTCATTTCTGGATAATCTTCAGCAGGATTTTGCTTGTTTGTGATATGAGTGATAATGTTCAATCATTACCACACTCTGTCAGGTCACCT
>NW_006399784.1:15600102-15602315 GCF_000299155.1 Elephantulus edwardii
CTTATGAAATTTTCTCCTAGGATTCTGAAGCTCTGTCTCAGATACTTTGGGCTTGTAGCCTCTGGTACCGATCCTTGGAAAAGGAAATCATGCTCAGAAGGGTGGAGGGACAGCCCAGAAGAGGAAGACCCCAGATGAAATAAAATGATACAGTAAATGGGGGTTGGTATGTCGGAATTAGTGAGACTGGCTCAGAAAAGGGAAGAGTTCAGAGCTGTAGTACATAGGGTCACTATAGGTCACAGGCATCTCAACAGCACGTAATAACAACAACATCCCTTGTTAGCAGCAATATAAAAATTTTCAACAAAATTTTAAGCAACGTACCAAAAAAACCATATGCCCTGATTAAGTGGGATCTATATCAGGATTACAGAGATGGTTCAACATTAGGAAAATAATGTAATCTACCACATTTTTGTTGTAGTTGTTGTTGTTGTTGCTGCTGTTGTTGAGTAGTGAAGACAGAATCAACACACAAATGACCCAGCAAGTTTTCAGAGGCTATAAATTACACAGGAGAAGATTGCCCATCTTTTCCCCTACTACACAGGTCAAGAAGAAACGTAAGATCATCTCAACTGATACAGAAAAGGCATAGGATAAAATTCAGTAACTTTCCTGATAAACTCTTAACAAAACAGGAATAGAAAGGAAATTTTTCAATATAATTAAGGCCCCCTATGAAAAGAAATTTATACTTCATATATTTCATGTTCTAATTATTAATGGATGTTTACAGCTGTTTCTCCTAATTTTTCTGTACCTTCCAGCCAAAGACCAGATGACCTGATGGATGACAATATCAAAAATATCATCAATGAAGATGGAAAATGTCACTGCAAAGGGAAAAGAGGAAGAAAAAAACCAAGATGACTGTCAGCAGAGGCTTTGAATATTGCACTAGAATGCTGAGAAACAAAAACAAAGGGAAGAAATCAGGAAAGCAAAAGAGTTGAAGAAATTATTTCAAAGGGCAGTTTGTTTGAAAACAATGCAAAGTATTATACCACATTTTGGCAAAGAGCTGGAGCTAAAAAAAAAATCAAAAGAAAAGAACTCAGTATCTCTCAAGTTGTAGGAACTAACGAATAAATTCAAGCCTCAAGCTGAAATATTTTAAAATGCTATGGATAAAAAAACTGAGTGATTTAGAAATATCAAAAGAAGATGGAAAGAATATACGGAGTCACTGTACCAAAAATTGGCTAACACAGAATAATTTCAGGAAGTAGCACATGATTGACAACCAATGGTAATATAGGAGGAATTTCAAGCCTCTCAGAAGGAACTGGCAAAAAAATAAGGCACCAGAAATTGATAGAATACCAATTACATAATTCAACATAGTCCAAGAAACTAGAGGACAGCTACCTGGTAAACTGAATAGAAGAGATCCATATTCATCCCCGTACTCAAAAAAGGTGATCCAATAGAACATGGAAATTATCGAACAACCTCAGTAATAACAAGTATAAGCAAAATTATGCTGAAAATATTATTCAAAAATAGCAACTATTTAAATAAACAAATGCAGTCCTAGACATGCTCACTAGTCTTATGTCGAGCAACTTGGAAGACTGCTTAGTGGTAAATTAACTGGTAGAGATCTATATTTGCTCCCACTCCAAAAAGAGGTGGTATAATAGATAATATACCATTTATATCATATAATCATATAATACCATTTATATCATATGCAAGAAAATTCTGACAATTATTTTAAAACAATCGGAAGAGTACACTGACAGAGATTTCAAACCTGATTCAGAAGAGGCAGTGGAAAATCACTATTAATGTCAGATCTTTGTTGTTGTTGATAGGTGCTGTCAAGTCATAGACCACTCACAGCGACCCTATGAAGCCTATAAAGGCCTGAGCACTGTTCATAGAGTTTCCAGAGGCAAGCCATTTTGGAAGTGGATGCCACTCCTGCTTCCAGGCTTGTTTTAATCGGGAAACTCCAGCAAACACTGTCCACCATGGGTAACCATTATCACATTTGGCACATCAGTGTCACAGTGTTCAGCTTCACAGCAACCACAAGTTACCTCTGTACAGCAATGCACAGACCAGTGCAAATAATATTAGAAAGATTTTTATTTTGCAAAAGGCATAGACTATCATAATTATGAGAAACATTGAGAAGAATGATAATCTCAGAACACTGAATAGTGCTCATGAGAAACCTATACAAAGAACAAGAAGTAGCT
>NW_006399784.1:15603495-15604047 GCF_000299155.1 Elephantulus edwardii
CAAGATACTATAATGAAATGTGCAGAGAGCTGAAGTCAGAAATCAAAAGGGCCAGACTCTCTCAGCATTTCTTAGCTGAAGGAGCCGAAAACCAAATTCAAGCCACAGATGGCAATACTTAAGAATAGTTTGGGTAGAATGTTAAGTGATCCAGGAGGTATCAAGAGAAGATGGAAGGAGTATACAGAGTGACTGTATCAAAGGAATTGGCTGACACAGAGGAATTTAATGAAATAACTATGAGAAAGAGCCTATGGTGATGAAGGAGGAAGTTCAAGTTGCTCTGAAGGAATTAGCAAAAAACAAAGCTCCAGGAGTTGATGGCATTCCAACTGATTTATTCCAACAAACAAACGCTGCCCTGGATGTGCTCACTAAGTTGTGCCAGGAAATCTGGAGGACAGCCAGCTGGCCAACTGGCTAGAAGAGATCGATATCTGTTCCCGTTCCAAAGAAACGTGACCCAAGAGAGTGTGGAAATTATCGAACAATATCACTGATATCACATGCAAGCAATGTTCTGCTGAAAATTATCCAAAAACGTTTGGAACA
>NW_006399784.1:15605137-15610929 GCF_000299155.1 Elephantulus edwardii
ACTACAGTCCTCACTATGGATTATATTTCAGTATCAAGAAAACAAAATTCCTCACCACTAGACAAATATGCAAAATCATGACAGAAAAAACAGAAGTTATCAACAATTTCCTTTTACTTGGATCCAAATCACCACCCATGAAACAGCATTGAGAAATCAAGACATATTACATTGGGACAATCTCCTATCAAAGACCAAAGTGCTAAAGAGTAAGGATGTTAGTTTATTGGCTAAAGTGCACCTGAGCCAAACCACGGTTTTTGCAATAGCTTCTTCTTCAGCATCTGAAAGGTAGACAAGGATTAGGGCTGACAGGCAAATGGATGCCTCTGAATTGTGGTATTAGAGAATAAAGAATATGCTATGGATGCTGTAAGAATAAACTAGTGTATCTTGGAAGAAGTGCAAGTAAGGTGCTTCTTAGGGGCTAGGATGGTGAAACTTTATCTCGCAGACTATGGACATGTTGTCATGAGGAGTCAGTCTTAGAAAAAGACATCATTCGTGAGGGTTCCGTCTTGGAAAAAGACATCATTCTGGGGAAGGTAGCGATCAGAGAAAGAGGAAGACTCTTCAACAAAACAGACTGATAATAACAATGGGCTCCAGTATAAAAGACACAGTGAGGCTCAAAACCGTAACGATCCTAAAAGACAAAATAGGACCAAACTTCGAAGACCTAGCTCATGGTATAAAAAGGCTGACAAATACAGCCAGAAATACAAAATCAGGAGAGGATAAAACTGATGAATGGGACCTTCTAAAGATTAAATCTCTGTGTGTATCAAAAACATTTTCCAAAAGAGTGAAAAGAAAACCTATTGACTGGGGAAAAAACATTTGGTAATGTCATTGTAAAATGGCACAAACACTGGGAAAGGCAGTTTGGCATTTCCTCAGAAAGCTGAACATACAAATTCCATATGTCCCAGCTATTACACTACTTGGAATATATCCTGAGGAAATTAGAACTGAGGCACAAAGAGATCTGTATACCAATGTTCATAGCAGTGTTACTCACCATCGCAAGAACATGGAAAAAGCCCAAACGTGCAACCACAACCGAATGGATTGAGAAACTGTGGTACACTCACATGATGGAATACTATGCAGCATGCTGGAGCAATGATTTTTTAAAAAAATTATTATTTTTTCGTGTGTACCATCAAATCAGATCTGACTGGTACAGGAGGAGACTGTCCCTCCTCCATCTAGCAGAGGATCTAATGGATTCGAAATGCACGCCTCTGGGATTGCAGTGAAGCCTCTCAGGTGCAATGATTTTTAAAATCACTAGCTAACTTGGGAAGGACTGTAGAGGATTATGCTAAGTGAATTAATTCAGTCCCATAAGGACATACTGTATAAGACCATTATTGTAGAAATATAAAGAGAACGAGTAAAACATGTATGAGGACCCAAGAAGGGAAGTGGGGAGGATAGGTGCAGAGAGGTGAAGATGGCCAGGAGGGTAATTATAGCTGCTTTTGTGTGCCGTCGAGTCACCTGAGACTCATAGCGACCCTAAACCCTGCTCTGTCCTGTGTTAACCTTATTGTCTCTGACACATCTACTCCCATTTCCCCAGTGACTAAATCAATCCATCTCATCGAGGGTCTTCCTCTCCTACATTGTCTCTCCACCCTCCCAAGCATGACATCCCTCTCCAAGGACTGATCGCAACTTGCAGCATATCCAAAGATGTCACATGAAGCTTTAGAATACTTGTCTCCAAGCAGCAGCCTGGTTTCACCTCCTCCAGGTCAAACTTGTTTGTTCTAGCAATTCATGGTATATTAAACACTATTCTCACGCACCACAGCTCAAAGGTATCAATTCTCTTTCTATCATCCCTAGTCACTGTCCAGCTCTCTGATGCATAGCAAGCAACTATGAAGACTATGGTCTGGATCAGGTGTACCTCAGTCTCTAGACTGACGTCGTTGCTCTTCAGTACTCTGGAGAGGTCCCTGACAGCAGACTTTCCCAATGCAATTCGTCTCTTGATTTCCTGGTTACAAGAGTGTTGTTTATGAAGCCAAGCAAACTAAAACTGTTAACAATCTCAAATCTCTTCACCATCCATAATAATGCTGCCAATTGGGCCAGTGGTGAGAATCTTTGTTTTCTTAATGTTTAGCTTCAATCCATATTGAAGACTGCAGTCCTTGACCTTCTGCAGCAAGCGCTTCAGTTCCTCCTCAGTTTCGGCAAGCAGGATTGTGTCATCTGCATAATGCAGGTTGTTTATTAATCTTCCTCCAATCCTGATGCCACATTTCTCCTCATACAGCCCAGTGGCCCAGATGATCAGTTCTGCATAGAGATTGAAAAGGTATAGAGACAGAATACATCCCTGGTGGTGATCCTTCTGAATTTTGAGCCATGCAGTGTCTCCTTACTCTGTTTTGATGACTGCCTCCTGTTCAAGTTTTGCATAAGCACAATCAAATGTTCTTCTAGGATTCCCATTCTTCTCAGAGTGAACCACAGTTTGTTTGATACATGCAATCAAATACCTCTGCAGAGTCAATGAAACACAGATAGACATTCCTCTGGTATTCTCTGCTTTCAGTCAAGATCCATCTAACATTAGCTATACTATCACTAGTACCTTTAGTATGGCCTCTTCTAAACCTAGCCTGCACATCTGGCAGTTTTCTGCTGATATAATATATGGTCACACAATTTGATAGGTGGAGGGATCTGTGGGTAAAGTGGGAAAATCCAGTGTGAAAAACAATGTATACGAACTTTTAAAGTAAACTAGTATTTAAAAAAAATAACAAAACAAACCATTTTTCATATTTTTAAAAGTTGAAGTGTGGGTGTGATGTGTTATGCATACCTGAAGAAGTCAAGACAAAGGCTCTTAAGTGGTCTCAGTATAAAAAAAAAGTTTAGAATAGTTAGAGTCATACCAAGGGTAAGCAGGAGATGCTGTCAGTAATACCGTGAACTATGATAAAATGTAGACCTTACAGGGTACATAGTTAAGACTAACTTTTATTCTGAGTTAAATGAGCCACCACTACAGATTCTAAAGAGAGGTGTAAATGATCATTTATGTTAAAGAACTATCTGGTCGTAGTGTTGAGAAGATAAAAGGGCAAATGTGGAGGCAGAAAACCAATTAGAATACAGTAGACAAATGATGATGGTATGGGCTAGAGAAGTGACACGATATAGCCTGGTTTTAGATATATTTTGAAGATTCAGTCAACAGGACTCCTTGACATGGAATATTAACTAAAAAGAGGACTAAAGCATGACACCAAATTTTACTTGCACACTGAGAAAATAACATGATAAAAATGAAGAAGGCTGAGGCAGAACA
This sequence comes from Elephantulus edwardii, assembly GCF_000299155.1. Lineage (NCBI taxonomy): Eukaryota > Metazoa > Chordata > Mammalia > Macroscelidea > Macroscelididae > Elephantulus > Elephantulus edwardii. Next base: position 15,608,475 of record NW_006399784.1, read on the forward strand.
TATTTTAGGGTATAAAATCAGGGTTCAAGTTAGGGTACATTCTCTTTGAAGAGTTACAAAATGCCCACAAGATCCTTTGAAGAAAGAATTAATAAGTAAAAATGCCAAGAAAAACCATTGTTTAAGAAGACAATTGTTACTCAACTCCAGAAAATTGTTATGAGGAAATCCAGCTTGCCCAGAGCAGTGGATAAACTGTATCCCCTAAAACATATGTTCAAGTCCTAATTTTTAATTCAAGCATTTCCACAAGCTAAAATGAGGTCACTCTGGATTATAAAATGCATACTGGTCTCACCAATAACTGGTGTATTTCGTAAGAGACAGGAAAGGTAGATTTGGACAGGCACTCAAGAGATAAGAAGGTAATGTGAAGATGGAAGCAGATTGAGGTAATGCATCTATAAATCAAAGAATGCCAAGGATTGTCAGCAACCACCAGAAGCTAAGGGAAGGGTATCATGTGGTTTCCCCCTAAAAGACTCCAGAAGGAAAAGTTCTCCTGACACATCTGTTTTCAGAATGTTCATTGAGAATAGACATTAGTTACCTTAAGTTGCCAACTCTAAACAATTGGTTACAACAACCATGCTGTTTTTGTTAGGTGCCACTGAATCAGCTCCCATTCACAGCTAACTCGTAGAAGAAAAGTCGGCTCAATTCTGTGTCATATTCACTATATGTGCCATATTTAAGGAATTACTGAAATCACTGGGTCAATTACCAGATTGAGTGTCTCCTCTTTTGCTAATATTCTACTTTTCCAAATACGATGTCCCTCATCAGGGATTCAGCTCCTACTGATATCTGACGTAAAATATATAATTGGTAATAACATAAATAGGGGAACCGAGAGAGACTGCAAGAGCACTTGTATACAACATTAATCAAAAGGGACAAACTCACTCAAAATTTCTTAAGCTGAAGGAACCACAGAACAAATTCAAGCCTGGGGCTGCAAACTTAAGGATGCTATGGGCAGAATATTGAATGATGCAGGAGTTATCAAAGAAAGATGGAAGGAGTATACAGAGTCACTGCACCAAAAAGAAATGGCTAAGGCAGAATTTCATGAAATAATACATGATGATCAAGAAACAATGACGATGAAGGACAAAGTCTAAGTTGTTCTGAAAGAATGGGCAAAAAACAAGGTCCCAGGAATTAATGGAATACCAACTAAAATATTTCAACAAACAAATGCAGCCCTGAAGTGCTCACCAGGCTATGCCAAGAAATCTGGAGGATAACTACCAGGCCAACGTCATGACTGAAAGAGATTCGTATTCATTCCCATTCCAAAGAAGGTGACCTGACAGAATGCAGAAATTATCAAACAATAGCACCAGTATGGCTTGCCTCCAGAAACTCTATGTACGAACAGTGCTCAGGCCTTTCGTTCATATGGTTGCTATGAGTCGCCTATGACTCCACGGGACCTAACAACAGTAACAACGATGACACAGAGAGAGCTATGTTGGCCTAGTGGACAGAAAGTTATGCTACCAAGGCGAAGGTGGGTGATATTTTAATCTGTGGCCCTCGGCCGGATTCAAATTGTTTTCCTGTCAAACATTCTTCTAGGTGGTATAGCACCAGTCTGTGCCATTGCTGTACAGAGGTAACCTGTGGTTGCTGTGATCCTGAATGAACACTGGGACACTGATGTGCCAAACATGGTAACGGGTACCCACGGTGGACAGTGTTTGCTGGAGCTTCCCGACTAAAACAAGCCTGGAAGCAGGAGTGGCATCCACTTCTGAAATGGCTTGCCTCTGGAAACTCTATGTACGAACACTGCTCATGCCTTTCGCTCATAGGGTCACTAAGAGTCATCTATGATTCGACGGCACCTAACAACAACAACAACAACAACAACACTAGTATCATATGCAAACAAAATTCGGCTGAAGATCATCCAGAAACAAGTGGAACGGTAAGTACATCAATAGAGAACTACGAAAAATACAAGCCGGGTTTAGAAAAGACTATGGTACTAGGGACCTCATAGCCAAAGTCAGATGGCTCTTGGCCAAAAGCAGGAATACCAGATTAAAGTCTATCTGTGTTTTCACTGACTATGCCAAGGCATTTGACTGGGTGGATCACAACAAATTGTGGCTACCTTTGAGAAGAATACAAATTCCAGAAAACCTGATTGTGATTTGTGCTCATGTGAAGCCTAAACTCACACTTTGAGGCAGTCATCAGAACAGAGCAAGGAAGTACTTCAAGGTTCAGAATCAGGAAAGGAGTGCATCAAGGATGTGTCCTATCGCCATACCTCTTCAACCTGTATGCAGAACAGATCATTTGGGGGGCTGGACTTTATGAAGAGAAACGTGACATCAGGATTGGAGGAAGAATATCAACAACCTGCGTTATGAAAATGACCCAATATTGCTTGCTGAAAATGGGGAGGGTCTGGAGCATGTTCTTCAAAGGGTCAAGGACT
>NW_006399784.1:15612081-15615013 GCF_000299155.1 Elephantulus edwardii
GATGGGAAAGTCTGCTGTTAGGGACCTCTCCAAAGTACTGAAGAGCAATGGTGTCACTCTGGAGACTAAGGTGCATCTGATACAGGCCATGGTCTTGTAATCACTTGCTATGTGTCAGAGAGCTGGACAATGACTAGGGAAGATAGGAGAATTGATGCCTTTGATCTGAGGTGCTGGAGAAGAGTACTGAATATAACATGGACTGCTAAAAGAACAAACAGGTTCATCCTGGAGAGGGTGAAGCCAGGCTGCTCCTGGGAGGCAAGAATTCTGAAGCTCTGTCTGACATATTTTGGACATGTTGCAAGTAGGGTCCAGTCTTTGGAGAGGACATCATGTTTGGGAGGATGGAGAGACAGTGCAAGAGGGGAAGACCTCCTATGATGTGGATTGATTCAGTGACGGGGGTAATCAGTGCAGCTGTGTCAGAGACAGTGTGATTGGCACAAGATAGGGCAGGATTTAGGGCTGCTGTACATAGGGTCCCTATGAATTGCAGCTCACTCACCAGCACATAACAACAACAACATGGACTCTAATAGGGAGCCCTGGTATCCTAAAGGCAAGAAGCTGCACTGCAATCCCAAAGGCACATGGTTCGAATCCATCAGCTGCTCCGTGGAAGTAGAATGGGCAATCTCCTTCTGTGGGATTAAATGCCTCTGAAAACCCACCAGAGGGTCAGCTATGGGTCAGTTCCAACTCCATGGTACACAACAACAACAACAACATGCACTCTAAAAAATTTATTAAAAAGTGAAGTCATGACATCATAACATGATAAAGTAAAAAGAAGATAAACAGTGCAAAGCTGGAGAATTTATTGCCAGCCAACAACAACTGGATAATTTTAGAAAGATGTTTTGATTTTTAAATGTCAGAGGCAGAATACCAGTTTCCAGATGCCATTAGGAAAATAACTGAGGCATGATATTTGTTTCAACAGATTTTTAATGCAGATAAAATGTCAGATTCTGTGAGGCGGGGCAGACTGCTACAAAAGATATTAGTAAGGAAAAGAAGAACTAGTACTTAAGTGGAAAGGGCTAGGTTAACTCCACTGTTTTGTGCAAATGCAGTTGGGTTCATAAATACTGACATTTTCTATAAAGCTTCTAATCCAGTAAGCCTTAAAAGAAAAAGATAAACATGAGCTGCCAACCGTATAACCAAAATACCTAAGTAACAAGAACCCTGTTTCTGGATTGATTCTAACCATGAAGTGTGAAGTATCTTGCTAGTAAATACTGCCTTCAGTTGGATATTAAGTAATGCCCTTAGCCATGCTCAGTTTCATGAGTTCAATGTAAAAGACACGTTAAGTAGTATTTAACTGCCCAGTTATATTATCAGTAAAGCTACCAGTCAACAGCAGGCTACTAAATTTTGAGGGACTCTGTTAGGTTAGTAGAGGTGCTTTGAGCTGAACATCAATCAGCTGATAAAGGCTGATGACAAGAAACTGAGGGAGTTGACAAAATGACAAGAAGCCAGACCTCTCCAGAAGTGGCATAGCAGGAAAACTCCAGAAAATGGCTGGTTACAAATGTGTGGTTTTTAAAGACTATGGAAAAGAATTTTAGGCCAAGGATGTCATCGAAGAATACCTCAAATGCCATAAAAGAAACAAAAATTTTGGCATATGCCAAACCTATACTTATACCAGGAAGCAGACTTCAGAACAGAGCAAGGAAACACTGCATGGTTCAAAATCAGGAAAGGAGTGCATCAGGGATGCATCCTGTCTCCATACCTTTTCAATCTATATTCAGAATAGATCACGCGGGTTGCTGGGCTTTACAAGGAGGAATATGGTATAAGGACTGGAGGAAGACTTATCAACAGCCTACGTTATGCAGATGACACAATCTTGCTTGACGAAACTGAAGAAGACCTAAGTGCTTGATGCAGAAGGTCAAGGACTGCAGTCTTCAATATGGATTGAAGCTCAACATCAAGAAGACATAGATTCTCAACACTGGGCCAACTGAAGACTTCAGTCCTTGACCTTCTGCAGAAAGTGATTCAGGTCCACCTCAGTTTCAGTACTCAAAATCGTGTCATCTGCATAACATAAGTTATTGATGAGTATTCCTCCAATCCTGATGCCACATACTCCCTCATAAAGCCCAGACTGCTTAATGATCTGGTCTGCATATAGATTGAAAAGGTATGCAGTCAGACAGGATGTATCCATGAGGCCCTAATTTCCTGATTTCAAATCATGCAGTGTTTCCCTGCTCTGTTCTAAGGACTGCTTCCTGGTCCAAGTATAGGTTTCTCATAAGTACGATCAAGTGCTCTGGGATTCCCATCCTTCTCAAGTTTAAACACAATTTGTTGTGGTCCACACAGTCAAATGCCTTTGCATAGTAAATGAAACATAGATTGGCATTCCTCTGGTACTCTTTGCTTTCTGCCAAGATCATCTGACATTGGCAATAATGTCTCTAGTGCCCGGACCTCTTCTAGTTCCAGCTTGTATTTCTGGTACTTCTCAATCAATGAACTGTCCCAGTCATTTATGCATAATCTTCAACAGGATTTTACATGTGTGTGATATGAGTGATATTGTTTAATCATTTCCACACTCTGCCTGGTCTGCTTTTTTGGAATAGAAATAAAAATGGATCTCTTCCAGTCAGCTGGCCAGGTAGTTATCCTCCAGATTTCTTGGCACAACCTGGTGAGCACATCCAGTGCAGCATCTATGTACTGAAATATGTCAATTGATATTCCATCAATTCATCAAAGATTTATAAAGATGGTGGCATCAGGATCAGAGGAAGACTCATCAACTACCTAAATTATGCAAAGGGTACAACCTTGCTTGCTGAAAGTGAGGAGCCCTTTGTAATTTTGTAATTTCAAAACTAGAGCATATTACTAAAAACTGTGACAAGATTTATTTTAGTAAAATACAAATATTAAT
>NW_006399784.1:15615113-15623668 GCF_000299155.1 Elephantulus edwardii
GGGACCTAACAACAGTAACAACGATGACACAGAGAGAGCTATGTTGGCCTAGTGGACAGAAAGTTATGCTACCAAGGCGAAGGTGGGTGATATTTTAATCTGTGGCCCTCGGCCGGATTCAAATTGTTTTCCTGTCAAACATTCTTCTAGGTGGTATAGCACCAGTCTGTGCCATTGCTGTACAGAGGTAACCTGTGGTTGCTGTGATCCTGAATGAACACTGGGACACTGATGTGCCAAACATGGTAACGGGTACCCACGGTGGACAGTGTTTGCTGGAGCTTCCCGACTAAAACAAGCCTGGAAGCAGGAGTGGCATCCACTTCTGAAATGGCTTGCCTCTGGAAACTCTATGTACGAACACTGCTCATGCCTTTCGCTCATAGGGTCACTAAGAGTCATCTATGATTCGACGGCACCTAACAACAACAACAACAACAACAACACTAGTATCATATGCAAACAAAATTCGGCTGAAGATCATCCAGAAACAAGTGGAACGGTAAGTACATCAATAGAGAACTACGAAAAATACAAGCCGGGTTTAGAAAAGACTATGGTACTAGGGACCTCATAGCCAAAGTCAGATGGCTCTTGGCCAAAAGCAGGAATACCAGATTAAAGTCTATCTGTGTTTTCACTGACTATGCCAAGGCATTTGACTGGGTGGATCACAACAAATTGTGGCTACCTTTGAGAAGAATACAAATTCCAGAAAACCTGATTGTGATTTGTGCTCATGTGAAGCCTAAACTCACACTTTGAGGCAGTCATCAGAACAGAGCAAGGAAGTACTTCAAGGTTCAGAATCAGGAAAGGAGTGCATCAAGGATGTGTCCTATCGCCATACCTCTTCAACCTGTATGCAGAACAGATCATTTGGGGGGCTGGACTTTATGAGGAGAAACGTGACATCAGGATTGGAGGAAGAATATCAACAACCTGCGTTATGAAAATGACCCAATATTGCTTGCTGAAAATGGGGAGGGTCTGGAGCATGTTCTTCAAAGGGTCAAGGACTATAGTCTAAATACACATTAAAGCTCAATATTAAGAAAACAAAGAATCTCACCACTGGGCCAACTGGCAGCATTATGATAGATGGAGAGAAGAGATTGAGACTGTTAAGCTATTTCAGCTTGCTAGGTTCCACAGTCAACACTCTTGGCATCAGCAGTCAGGAAATCAAAAGACAAATTCTATTAAAAAAAATCTGTTGTCAGGGTCTTCTCCAGAATGCTAAAAAGTAATGATGTCAGTCTAGAGACTAAAGAAAGCCTGATCCAGGCCATGATCTTTGGAATTACTTGTTATGCAAGAGAGAGCTGGACACTGACCAAATATGACAGAAAAATAATTGCTGCCTTTCAGTTGTGGTGCTAGAGAAGAATATTGAACATACCATGGACTGCCAAGAAAACAGGTATGTCTTAGAGAGGGTGAAAACAAGCTGCTCCTTAGAGGCAAAGATTTTGAGGCTCTATCTCACATAATTTGGGCATGTTGCCAGGAGGGAAGAGTATTTAAAGGACATCATGCTTGTAAGAGTGGAGGAAAAGAACAGAGATGGATGAGATGGATTGAAAACAGTAACTGAGGTAACAATGGTAGATGTGCCAGAGCCGGGAGACTGACTCAGGATAGAGCAGAGTTTAAAGCTATTGTAAATAGGGTCATTATGAGTTGTAGTCAATTTGATGGCATGTAAGGTATATAAACAATACACACCAAAGAAAAGATGACAGAAAACAACAGAAAAAAATTCTACACATATCAGACATCAGCACTGAAGAAAAACAGGCAAAGATGCTATAACAATTAAAAGAAAACCCAAAATGATAGGTGCTTAATTAAACACATCTATAAAGAGGCAGACAGTGGCAACTGGATTTTAAAAAGCAAAATCAAATAACAATTTTTAAAAAATCATGATTCATCTATATCCTATCTTAACAGATACAGTTTAGGCCAAAAGACATAAATACATTGAAAATTAAAAGAACAGAGGTGAAAAATAACATTCTACACAAATAATAATCAAAAAATGAAGGCAGGAATGACAATTCTAATATGAAGCAAAACAAGCTAACAGTAAAAGTCTATTTTAAAAGAGAATAACATCCTATAATAAGGTCAATTAGAGATCTAAAACCATTAATACTTATGTGCCTAACAACAACCAGCTGTGAACCCCCTAAAACACAAATAGAATGCAAGGAGAAACAGACCTACAATAAAAGCTGAGGGAAACTCTAGTGGCCTAGTGGGTAAGGAGTCGTACTTCCAAACCAAAGGCAAGAAGTTCAGTCTATCAGTGCGCCACAGAAGAAGACTGGACAAACTCCTCCTGTGTAATATCTAACTTCTGAAAACCTGCTATAGAATAAGCTGTGAGATAGTTCTGATACAATAAGAATGAGTGAGTGAGTGAGTGACAATAATACCTGGGAACTTTAATGTACTTCTAGCAATAATTTTGAATACTCAATAGAAAACCTCTAAAGAAAAGAAAAACCCAACACTAATAAACAAGTAGATTAAAAATATGTGTGTTTGTATTTGTATGTACACAGGGAACAGTGCACTCTAGGGGGCATAATGTTTGACCTAAAGGTCGGCAGTCCAAATGCACCTACTGCTCCATGGGAGAGAGATGGGAAGTCTTCTCCCTAAATGAATTACAACTTTAGAAATTTGATGGAAGATTACTATGAGTCAGAATCAACTTGATGGCAGTGAGATGACACACCACAGTATACATTCTCCCTAGTGCATGCAGAACATTATCCAAGATAACTTAGGACAAAAAAGTCTCTATAAATTTAAAATTATTGAAATCATCTTATGTCATTATAATAGAATGAAACTAGTAGTAACAGACAGAAACCACAAAAAAACATGGAAACTAAGCACTTAACTAAACAACCCTAACAGCAAAGCACGTTTCCAAGTGTTGCACTAACATACATAGGTGGGCACCTCAAATCCACTAGGTGCAAGAACTCTGCAGAAGAGAGATGGAAAGCCTCCTTTCTTACATTTACAGCATCAGAAGCCTAATGTCATCCTAAGTTAAAGAATGACTCCATGGTAGATGACTTGTGGTTATTTTAGAGTTTAAGCCACCAAAGAAGATACCATATAAACAAAGACACAAGAAAAGGAGACCAAAAATCTAACATACCAAAATTTAAAGGGTAAAAAAAGCAACACTCGGAAAGAAATTTGTAACAATAAAAGATCACATCTCAAAAAAAAATGACTTTTGGGGTGAAGGAAATGGGAAGGATCTTATGTGAAAAACAATTTATTCAAACTTTGTAAATAAATCAGATTAAAATTTAAAAAAAGAATGACTCAAAATCAAAAACCTAACTGTAAAACCTTAAAAACCAGAAAAAAGTAAACTACGTCTAAATCTACCATTTTAAGGGAAATAATAAAACAAAGATTAGAAATAATGGAGAGACAGAAAACATAACAGGAACAAACAAAACCTAAAGTTATTTTATGTCTAGACTTACAAAAAGAAAGAGAAGGTGCAAATAATCTAAAGTTTTAAGTGTAGACATAACAACTGACCCTCCTACCACCAAAAAGCTTGTAAAAAACAACTACCAACATTAAATTACATCACATAATTTAACAGGAAATGGACAAGTTCCTTCATTTCTATACATTATTAACGAGCAATATGTAAAATAAATTAAAGAAACAATATTTAAAATAGTATCTAAATTAACAGAGCTGTTGTTTTGTTAGCTCACACTGTTAATTACTCCATCTCCTTTAGAGTTTTGCTCTCTTTCACTGATGTGTTTTTCTCAGCATGAAGCGTTTTCCAAAAACCTGTGCTTCCTGACACCGTGCCCAAATTATGAGATGAAATTTCACCATCCTTGTGTCTAGGGAGCACTTTGGTTGCACTTCTAAGACAAGCTGGTTTTTTCTTTTCTGAATTCGTCTCCAAAACAACAACTCAAAAGTATCTCCTCTTCTTCTATCACCTCTATTATCTTTCCAACTTTTAATACATAGCAGACAAGTGAAAATCCCATGGCTTGCATCAGCAGCACCTTTGTCTTTAAATTGACATCCTTGCTCTTTAACACTTTAAAGAGGTCCTTGACAATAGGTTTTCTCAATACAAGTTTTCATATTTCTTAGCAGCTGCTACTATGGGCATTGATTGTGGAAATAAATAAAATATACTCTTGACAACTACAATCTTTTCTCCATCTACCATGAAGTTGACTACTGTAGTAAGGATTTTGTTTTGACACTGAGATGTAATCCATATTGAAAGTTACATAGTTTTTATCTTCTCTTGTAAATATTCCAAGTAGTCATCACTTTCCACAAACTAAACTGTGTCACCTCCATCATACAGGCTGTTGTTGAGTTTTCATTCAATCATCATGTCACATTCTACTTCAAACAGTCCAGCTTCTCAAATTATTTCCTGAGTATACAGACTGAATAGGTATGGAGAAAGAATACAACCCTGATGCATACAGTTTCTAATTTTAAATCATGTAGTATCCTCTTCTGTTCAGAGAAGTAATTCTTAGTCTATGTATAGGTTTCACAAAGTATCTAGCAACAAATTTAACTGTGAAAGTAAAAGACACCAAAAACAAAAAAAAAAGCAAAAGACATGTACACAGAAACAAAATACTACTAAAATAAGTTAAAGAAGATCTAAATATGTAGAAGGATAACCCAAGTTCAAGGACTGGAAGGTTAATATAGTTAAGATGTTAATATTACTCCATAAAAAGTCAGTCAAAATGTCTGCTGTAGAGTTGGAACAAACTCACAGCTGATACTCCAGTGGGTTTTCAAGAGGCTGTAAATTGTAAATCACACAGGACGCTCCTCATCTTTCTCCCAAAGAGCAACTGACAGATTCAAATTTAATGCCTTTGGATTTGCAGCAAATGCCTTAGGCACTAGTCCACCAATCACTGTTATTGTTGGATGCTATGGAGTCAGTACCAAATCATAGCTGACCCTCCAGTGGATTCTGAGAGGCAGTAAATTACACAACAGGAAACTGCCTATCTTTCTCCAACATAGCAGCTGGTGGATCTGAACCACATGCCTTTGGGACTGCAGGATGGTTTTTACCACTAGGCCACCAGAGCTCTCACATTAATCATAGCAATTTCTTCATTCAGTGCAATTCCCATCAAAATTCCAACATCCTTCTTTACTAAAAAGAAGCAATCCACAAATGTAGATGGAAGGCAAGGAATTTGGAATATTTAAAGCAAACTCAAATAAGAATAAAAAAGGAGGAAAGTTCAACAGTTACTTATTCCAAAACATAATATAAAGTGGCATCCACTTCCTAAACAACATGCCTCTGGAAACACTAGGAACTTTGAGAAATGACAATAGTTATAGAAAGGCTTCAGGTCTTTTGTTCATAGCATTGTTATGAGTCATGCTCAACTCGATGGCAATCAACAACAAAACCAGGCTGCTCCTTGGAGGCAATGACTCTGAAGCTTTGTCTGACATACTCTGGACATGTTGCAAGGAGAGACCAGTCCTTGGACAGGGACGTCATGCTTGGGAGGGTAGAGGGACAGCACAGAAGAGGAAGACCCTCTATGAGGTGGATTGATTCAGTGACTGGAGTAGTGGGAGTGCGTGTGTCTGCGACAGTTAGATTGGCATAGGACAGAGCAGGGTTTAGGGCTTTTGTACATAGGGTCGCTATGAGTCACAGGCAACTCAAAGGCAAATAGCAACAACAAAAGTACTAGTATGTTAAACAAAGCACAGTCAAATTGAATTACCAGAAATAAATGTTGAACATATCAAAGATAGACAATGAATAAGGAAAACCAGAAGAAATAGTAGATTTCAATTAATGTTTTAGTGACACTTAATAACCATACCATGAACTGCTAGAATAAATAAATAAATCTCTTAGAAGAAGTACAGTCAGAATGCTCCTTAGAAACAAAGATGATGAAACTTCATCTCACATATTTTGGACATGTTATCAGGAGGGACCAATTTCTGGAGAAAGAATGTCTTTAACAAGAGACTGACACAGTGAATTTAACGAAGCACATAGTTAGTTGAAACTAAGGAAATGTGATTGTGACTATGGTGCCAAGACTGGGTAGTATTCTGTCATACATAAAGTCACTATGAGTTAGAACAAGGTTATAAAAATGTTTAGTAAATACAATAAAAAACAAATTCACACTGTTTCTCCGTGTCTCCAAAACTCATTCCAGCAATGCACTGCTAAAATTGATATCCTGATTTTCATCGACATACCTATAAACTTTCCATAGATCTACCATGGAAAATATTTCTTTTAACTATGTGTTGTATGATAAACAGCTGACCTTTGAACAAGTACTGAACTGAGTTGGGTTCACTTACACATGGACTTTTTTCCCCAAAAAAATGAAATTATAAATGTCTTTTAAGATCTGCAACAATTGCAATAAAAAACTCATGCATGAAAAGAAAATGTCATGGTTCAACTGTGTAGCCTATAGAGATATATAAAATATATATAAACAGAGCAGGGTTTAGGGCTGTTGTACATAGGGTCACTATGAGTCACAGGCAAATACACAACAAAAAACAACAGTTCTAGTATGTTAAAGCACAGTCAAATTAACAAAAACATGTTTGTATAAAGATACTATCCTACTTTAACATTTACCACCATAAAATAAATATAAAATTATCACCAAAATTTTAAATTTATACAAACTCAAATTATACAGGGAGCGCTTGTGGTCTAGTGGCAGGAAGTTGCACTACAATTCCAAAGGCACGTGGTTCAAATCCATCAGCTGCTCTGTGAGAGAAGGATGAGCAATCTTCTCCCATGTGATTTACTGCTTATGAAAATCTGCTGGATGGTGAGCAATGAGTCAGTTCTCACTCAAAGTCACACAACAGATGAGACAGTGAACAATCATGAGAAACGTAAATAAATATAAGATGCAGTATTAAAGCATAACTCCCTAAAATGAACTGTAGCACATTAAACTACATAATAATCTTATCTTTTAGACATATCCTGTTGATATTTCAGTAAATTCAAGTATAGCATTAAAATTATGTACTGACTCTCATCATCCCTGTGTAACCATTTGTCTCTCCAGTAAATTGCATGTCACAATAAAAGTGATCTTTATCCATTCTTGTTTATTTTCCTCATATTCTGGGTAACACTATATATAAACCTGGAAGAACTGTACAGAATCCATACAAAATTACACTAATAATGCTGGAAGTGCTCCTAAGAAGCAGAAAAAATTCATAACATTACAAGAAAAACTTTAAATACTTTAAAAGTTCCACAGGTTTGCAAGGTTCGACTGCACACCATTTCAAGGTAAATGAATATATCATAAGAATCACTAGAGGGGAATAAAGGGCAGGAGTAGTAAATTCATAAATTCATCACTGCAACAAAACCTTACACTTGTCAAAATCTTTTTTATCTTGGATTGAAAAATGCAGCTTTTATGCGAGTGCAAGATTGCTACAAAAATGAGTACCTATGAACTCTATATACCAGATCTACAGGACACATCACCCTTGCTTTGAAAGCATTATCCCTAAACTCAAGAGACATTGGCCACAGCATAAGAAATTGTCAGCAGCTTAAGTATATGGACTCACAGAAGCCCATAAAGCTTGAGATATAAGCTATCAGATCAAGGGCTGGACGACAACAGGAGATAGGAGTTGAAGGGAGTGGGTGGGAGTGGAAGGGGATAGTGGTGGTTGGTGGAGCAGAGAAATGGGTGGGTCAAGACACTTGTGTCAAGGGTGGGTAAAACACTGAAAATATTGGTTAATTCTACAATTGGGAAATATCTTTCATCTGTTTTTTCCGTAAAATGCTTATCTGTCAGATACTTCTCTAAATCTGAGCATTCAGATTAAGACAGACTAGGAAGAAAGACTGACCATTCACTTACAAAATAGCAGACCTCTGAAAAACCCTATGTAAAAGAACACGTAGACTAACAGATAGGGCAACTGAGGCAGAGCTGTCAAATATGGAAGTACAAAGGAAAAGGAACAGATATACACAGACACCAGTGACTGGAACATGGAATGTGAGAATCATGAATGTACAAAAATTAGATATTGTTAAGGAAGAAATGGAACGCATAAATATTGACAATACCAGGTATTGCCGAGATGAGATGAACAGGCATGGGACATTTTGACTTGGACAACCATATGATCTATTACTGTAGAGATGAAAAGGTGAAGAAAAATGGGGTTGCTTTCATACTTAAAAAAGCCATTTCTAGATATGTCTTGAAATACAAAATTGTGAGCAACAGGATAATATCCATATGCATACAAGGAAGTCCAGTGAACACTACTATCATTCAGATATATGCATCAACAACCACAGCCAAAGAAGAGGAAATAGAAGATTTCTACCAACTTTTACAGTCACAGATCAATCGAACATGCAATCAACACTTATTAATAATAATGGGTGGAATGCAAAAGTTGGGAACAGAGAAGAAAGATCAGTAGTTGGAAAA
>NW_006399784.1:15628610-15637204 GCF_000299155.1 Elephantulus edwardii
GCTGAATAATAAATAAGGATGACAGAAGGAAAACCAACATCTTTTAGTTGTGGTATAGGAGAAGACTATTGAATATCCCATAGATTGTCAAAAGAACAAACATATGTCTTAGAGAAGGTACAGTCAGAGTACTACTTAGAAGCAAGGATGGAGAAGCTTCATCTCACATACCCTGAGCATGTTGCTAGAAAGGCGTATTCTTTGGAAAGGGATATCATGCTAGGAAAGGTGGATGGCCAGCGAAGAGAGGAAGAAACTCAGAGACGCCCTGACACAATGACTGCAGCAAAAGGTTCAAGTATGTCAGAGATGATAAGGATGGTGCAGAACAAAGATCATATCTGTTGTTTAGAGGGTTGCTGTGAGTTATACTCAAGGGCACATAACAATAACATTTTTTAAAAACCAAACAACTGAATGTTATTTATAATAAACATTGACTTTCATGGTATCAATAATTTTCTACAAGACACGGTAGATATTTACAGTACTCTTCATATTTTTTTTTCTTCTTACCATAGAGTTGGAACCAACCCATAGCTGACCCTTCAGTGGGTTTTCAGAGGCAGTTAATTGCAGGGGAGGAGACTGTCCATCCTTCTCTGGTAGAGCAGATGGTGGATACAAACAACATGCCTTCGAGATTGCAATGCAGCTTCTTACCACTAAGCCACCAGTGCTCTCTCTTTATATTAATTTATTACATAATTTCATAGATATATTATCCACTGCCTTTAGGTCAATTCCAACTGAAAGGAGATTACCATCTTTCTCTCTCAGAGCACCTGGTACAATCTGAAACAACTTTTTGGTCAGCAGCACAACACATACCCAAAACAGACCATAAAAGCTCCTTACTCTTTATATTAAATTTATTTCTTGCTATTTTAGTTGATACTGAGTATGATACACCAAGATTGTGGCTGTCAACTCAATGAAAGTACTTTAGTGCCTTCTCATTTCAATAATCAACCAAATACAACAACGTGATTGGAAAGCAAAGGTAAACAGATAAAGGTATCTAAAACTTTCAAAATAAAAGTAAAACTGAATGTTTCATTCCATTTTAAATTATTTACTAAACGTAAACTATTTTTCTTTTCAGAGGTTCAATATAAAAACTTTTACAGCTATATAAAATATAAATGTAAAGTTCAATATAAGAACTTTTATTGTACAACCTCTTACTGCATAACAAAAATCCGAGTCAATTCTGACTCCTGGTGACCTGCTGTATCACACAGAAAAACTAATCTTTTCAGAAACAAACATATTCTTTTTTTCTAAGGTGCCACTTGGGCAGGTCTGAACAAACTTTAGGTCATTAATTAAGCTCTATGTCAAACTTTCATATTCTATACCACCGCTATTCAATTCACAGCAACCTTGTATTGGTTTTCCAAGGATGTAAAACTATATGAGAAGAAACTGCACATCTTTCTCACTCCAAGGAGCTGCTGTATCATGCATTATGCCATGAAATCTCCTTTTATATTGTGTAAATTTAAATGTAAAAGCACTTAAAACTTAAAGTTTATTTTTTTAATTTGCAATTAATTTTTTAAAATACTGCTTAGACACTCCAATCAAATCCCCTCACCGGCTCAACTTTGAGCCAAATAATAGAAAGGCCTAAAAAGGGACTAATACTCTGAGGTCAAGAATTTGCCCAAGGATAAAGCCCAATGGAAATGTGAATTAAGGGAAATTAGTGGAGAAAATGTGATTACAGTGTAGGTAAAGTAATTTATGTCATAAGATAAAATGGCTATGAATAAGCAAATTAAGAACCAATTTGTTCTATAAAATAAATCAATAAAATATAAAACACTGCTTTGAAAAATGAAAGCATAGTATGTTTCCTGCATTTTAATAAAGACACTCATAAAAAAGCAAAATTCTTATCCAAATTACATACACTTTTTATATAAGACCTTCTAATATGAGTCATGCTTGACTCAAAGGCAGTCAACAACAAAATCCAATTAAATTATACTATTAATTTGAACACATAGGTCATATTTTCTTCACCTGTTTGCTTGCCTCATCAACTTTCGAGCAGTAAAATCAGAAACAGTATTCAAGATTAATATACAAATCGGAATTATCAATTACTTGGTTCCTATTCACAAACCCTCATTTATCCAACATCTCTATAAATTTTCTAACCAAAAACCCGCACCCAAGTCTTAATTTTTTAACATAAGCGGAGCCCATTCCTGTTAATAACTTTTACCACATAAAATACACAACACTATGCATGCTTATAATGTGTTGATATATATTACTTTGACAATAAAGATCTAGATCAAAATCCACTATCTTAAATGAAAAGTTAGTAGTTAAAGCAGTATCTCAAATAGAAAATAAGGCATTGCCAACAATTAGTAACTGCAGCACCAACAGTCACCTTTAGAAACTAAAAATAGAATGTTTGTGATGTGTACTATGGAATTCATTCTTCATTCGAGCCCATAACTCTGAAAGACTCTAAATGATGATTTGTCAATCTCCTCCACTAATAGGAGATGCTTGAAATATACTTTCCCTTATTATTAAAAAAAAAAGGTAAACTTCTACTGAGAAGTTAATACGCTATTTATATGTTGCTCTAACCCAAGTCTGGATTAAACCGCCATCCTTTAATACTAAGTGCGACAAGGTTCTTTAAAATGAAAGCGAAGCCAAGACTTAAAGAGCTCATGCTGATATCCTGATTTTCTTTTCTAAAGTATCCCACAAAAGTCAAACATATAAAGAAATACTACAGAAAAAGTATGAAGTACTAAAACATCTTAAAGAATTGTCAGCAGTATTTTAAAACAAGTTCACATATCGAAATCAAATCAAAGGGATTTGCAAAGGTTATCAAATTAAAACCAATGCCAGGATGTCTGCATAGCTATCGTCTTTTCAGTATCCCAATGAAAATACTTTTTAAATGAGTAATGAAAACTTGATGTTAGGACACAAAAGATCGCCACTATCTACACACTATATTATCATACCCCACTCTCTGGCTGGTGGTTGCAAAGCTGGGTCAAGTGAGCACCCACAGTACCCTGGATACCCACAGCTTTGCACTTTTCAAAGCCCAGCCTTCAAGACCAGACGTGCGGGAGAGACAGAAGAGGCAGAGACAAATCAAAGGCAGAAGAAATCAAAGGCAGAGACTTCCCCAGTTAGCGACGTGAATGCTAATCTCACCCAGCATTCGGGACACCCTGGGCGTCGTCCCAAAGTCTCTACAGGGGACACACGGGCGCAACAACCACCAACCAGTGGAAAGGGCAGGCAACCTTGACCTGTGGTGGTCGATGGAAGGAAGAGAGTATTAGCACTGGAACACGGACGGCAGCGGGAGGGAAGCGGCCGGAAGGCGGCAGGGGTGAGCGGAAATAAGGCGGAGGGAGGGCCGGCGCCTCGGGGCGGAAGGAGCCGTCGCAAGGGCTCCGCCATGGGGGGCTGTTAGGGAGCCAGACTATGGGACCACGTCATGCAAGGCGTGACAGCTACAGAGCCATCCGGCCAAAACAAGGCAGCTAGGAGCAGGAATCTATGATTTTGCCTCTTGAACTGCCCACTGTTCTCGACAGGGCTGGGAAATAAAAAGGGGTGAAAACCACCTTTAGCGGGGCGTGAGTCCGCACAGCGAATCCAAGCGTGTGCGTGGCTGGAAGGCAGCGTGTCCAGCCGTTACAAGCGGTTTGACTGTGACCCCTCTGCCCCTACTCCTTCCTCACCCCTTTGGGTCTTCAAATGTTCATAAATCCCTGGAACCAACGACTACAAACGGCCACCACCGTTTAGGGACCTGTCGGCCTTGGGAGGGGGAGCACACAACTCAGGGGAGAGCAACAGAGGAAACTAAGGGTGCACTGGAAGGAGGTCGTGCTGTCCTCGTGCCTTCAGTCCAGTTCCCAGCAGGCATAGCGCATTGTGGTCAAGCCATGCTGCCCCTCAGCCAATCAGTGATGAGATTCAAGGGTGTGGGCGGAGGCTAAGCGGAAAATTTTATAGGATTGACAGTCCTTGAAACCAATTGAGGCGAAAAAGCTAAGCTGTGGGCACTTTGAGCGTGGGCAATGCCAAATGAGGGTTTAGGTTGAAAATGTGCCCATTTAGTAAAGTGAATAAAAACATGGGCCACGTTTCAGTACTTAGGTTAGCTTTACCATTTGTTGTTATATGTAATGGTTCTCTTTATCCGTTTGATAGAATTCTCGAGTAGAAATATAATTGTTAAGCCAATTAAAATGCTTAGGAAAATAGGCTAGATTAGATCTTGTAACATGTCTGGTACAGTGACTAATCTGACTCATCTGGTTAAAGGAGATATTTGTTAGTAATTGATGAACCAGATACAGAACGGTGAAACCCAAACTTGTAGTCTGTACTCAAAGATAACCCATAGTTAGTAAAAATATAGCTCAGATTACCAGGTGTGAATTTAATGGAAGACTGTGGGTTTCAACTGCCAACCTCTAGAAGTTTGGCTCTAACTGCTTGAGCAACCTATTAAACCTATGGTTACTTAAAACAAGTTAAAAAGAAGTAGCCGTACCTTGAATTTTACTTATTTTAATTAGCCCAGGATTAAGTGTCAAAGAAATTAGGAATAAACACTCTATGTATAATGTTATCCATGACTCATAGTTGTTAGTATTAGAAAGAATGGAGATTGAACTTCTTTTTTATCAGAAAAGAAAGTTGATGCCCAGAATGATAGATTGGACTATATAGTCCCCTAATCTTCCAGCATGGATTTACTTTCTTCTACATGGACATGTGATTTCTGTTTATGTTTGATACCTACATATGTTGTCTAATGAATGTCTACCAGTTTAAGTTATTCTTTCTTAATAAATGAGAGATACTTTTGGGGAATTTTGGTATTGCTTATTTTTTCCCTGCAAACGTGAGGGATCAGGGTATTAAAAAATACTCTGGAGTAGGGCAAACCTGGGCTCAAATTCCTGTTTTGCTATTTCATTATTGTGATACCTAGCACCAATTTAAGATGAGGATTCTGAGTATTATATAGAATATTAACAAATATTAACAAATATTGAACACTTAAGAGTATTAAATATATCATGTATTGAATATATCATGGACTGCTAGGGGAACAAACAGGTTTGTCCTGAAGATGACAAGAGAAACCAAGCTGCTCCTTGGAAGCAAAGAATCTGAGGCTTTATCTGACATACTTTAGACATGTTGCAAGAAAGGACCAGTCCTTGGAGAGAGACGTCATGCTTGGGAGGGTGGAGGAACAGCGCAGGAGAGGAACACTCTTTATGAGATATTGACTCAGTGACTGAACTAATGGGAATAGGTGTGTTGGAGACAGGTTGGCACAGGATAGAGCAGGGTTTAGGGCTATTGTACATAGGATTGCTATGAGTTGCAGATGTCTCAACAGCACATAACAAGAGCAACAATTACATGCCAGTTCCATGCAAACCTAAAAGACTTTCACATGTTAGTTCCTATAATTTTCACAGTAGTTTTGGCAAAGGTTGTGTGATTAGGTGCTATTAAGTCAACTGCAACTCATAAGTGACCCTATGGACAACAGAATGAAGCTCTTCCCAATCCAGGATCATTCTCAGTCTCTGTTGTGCTGAAATTCAATTGTTGTAGCCACTGTATCAATCAATCTTCTTAAGAGTTTTCCTCTCTTTTTCCAAAGATTAGTCCCTCACAACATAACTAAATCTCACTAACCTTGCTTCTTACTAGCACTCTGATGTCAATTCTTCCCACACAAATTTATTTATTCTTCTGGTAATCCAGAAGAATGTTTTATTTCATATTCTTCACCAATACCACAATTGAAATTGAAAGACACAAATTGAAAGACATCAGTTTTTCTCTGATCTTTACTTCTTTGTTGTCCAACTTCTGAAGTTACTAAAAAATACAGTGGCTTCCAGAAAGGTTGTACCATTTTACGATCCCGCCAACAATGTAAAAAAGAGTTCCTATCTCACCACATCCTCTCCAACTTTTAACTTGCTGTCCTGTTAAACTTTTCCACTGCTACTGGAGTGAGATGGTATCTCACTGTGGTTTTAATTTGCATCTCTCTTATTGCCAGTGATTTCGAGTATTTTTTAATGTGTCTGTTGGCCATCCAAATATCTTCCTCTGTGGAAACTCTTTCCATGTCTTTTGCTTGTTTTGTAATTGGGTTATCAGTCTTATTCTTGTGGAGGTCCTATAAGATTCTGTAAACTTTTTCTATGAGACCCTTGTCTGAAATGGTATTGCCAATGTTGTTTCCCAGTCAGTAGGTTTTCTTTTCCCTCTGTCAAAAATGTTTTTGATGCATGGAGCTATTTAATCTGTAGAAGACCCCATCGATTTTATCCCTCAGACTGTGCATTTCTGGCTGTATTTGATAGTCTCTTTATACCATAGATTAGGTTGTCCAAGTTTGATCCCAGTTTGTCTCTGGTGAACTTTATGATTTTAGGCTGCTGAGAGCTGGACAATAAATAAGGATGACAGAATTGAAATCAATTCAAAGAATTGACGCCTTTGAATTGTGTTGGAGAAGAGTACTGAGTATACCAAGAAGGCTTCTTGGAGGCAAGGATGACAAAGCTTTTCTCACATACTTTGGGCATGTTGCTAAGAGAAGCTATTCTTTGGAAAAGGATGTCATGCTTGGAAAGGTGAAGGGTCAGTGAAAGTGAGGTAGACCCTCAGTGAGATGGATTGTCATAAATGACTGTAGCAATGAGCTCAAGTGTGTCAGAGATGATGTGGATGACACAAGATAGGACAGGGTTCAGATCTGTTATTCATACAGTTGCTATGAGTCGTACTCCACCTAACAACAACAAATGCTATGCAAAAAGTCAGCACTCAATTGTTACAGGTTGTTGAATAGGTAACATAGGACTTCTTGATGTAAAAATGGTGAGTTTCTCTTCTGGTGAATTTTCACTTTATGGAATTGAATTGTTCTTTGTTATTAATATTTCTTGACATTTTCCAGTGATGGCTGTATAAAAGTTCAAAACCATTTGCAATTAAAATTGTATAAACTTCATCACATATAGTCATTCCAAACCTATGCAAAAGGAAAAAATTCTTTATTATGTTGTCTATGCTTTCCTTTTAAAATACAAAGTTTATCACTTTTGAGTGAAAACTTTGTTGAGAGAACTCTGGTAGCCTTGTGGCAAGGAGCTGCTCTGTGATCCTGAAGGCATGCCACCAGCTGCTCCACAGAGGAAGGAAAGGTAATCTACCCTGATGTGATTAAGTGCCCTCTGAAAACCCACTATGGGTTGGCTATGGGCTGGTTCCAGCTCTATAGTACACAATAATAACAACAACAACATGGCTACCTGCTGTTGGTTAGTACCAATAGAAGGCAGGATCCTTTCCAAATTCATAAGCAGTGTTATTTTATAAACTTCAACATGCAAAGCTGAACATATTTTGTCTTCATGATGTTCAATAGTAGATGAAATTGCTTTTACAATCTTTAATTTTTTTTTTTCTTTAACTGAGAGATTCAAGCCATTAACTCAGGCCATTACAGTTCTCTCAAGGCAAAAAATATTTTTTTAAAAATAACATAAATAATAAAAACTCATCGCTTACTGTAGGGTTGAGTGATAACCGTGGTTTAGTGCTGGCTGCTAGACTAATTACTGGTAATTTGAACCCACCAGGTACTTGCAGAAGGAAAAAAATGGCATCTGACATCCATAAAGATTATATACTTGGAAGCCCCATGGAATAGCTTTATTCTCTTAATAGAGTTTCTGTGAATCAATACTCTTGAAAAATTAATATTAATAGTATATGCAGATCAATTTAGAGATTTAATTTCTTATTTTTAAGTGGATTGATCTGAAATTAATACTGTTGTTGTTGCTGTTGCTGTTGGTTAGGGCCACTGAGTCAGCTACAACTCATGAAGACCCTTTCAACAGCAGGTCGGAACCATGCACTCTCGTGGGTCATCCTCTTGATCTGTTTCCTGCTCAAGCCCATTGTGGCAGTCACTGTGGCAGTCTATTTCCTAGAGATACTTCCTTTTTTTCACTGAACCTCTACCTTTCCTAGCCTGATGTATGTCTCCAAGCACTTGTTCCTACTGAACATGTGTCCATAGTAAGACAGAGTTTCACTATTCATGCTTCTAAGGAACACTCTAGATGTACTTCCTTCAAGATAGATTTGTCTATTACTTTAAGACCCTGTAGAATATTCCATGCTCTTCATCAGGCCCACAATTTAAAGGTATCAATTCCTCTTCTGTTATCCTTTTTCACGGCTCAACTTTAATATGCTTAGTAAGCAATTGAAAATATCAGGGCCTGGATTAAGCATACCTTAGTCTTTAAACTAATATCCTTGCCATTTAGAATTTTGTCAAGATTTATGACAGCAGATTTTCTCAAACAACATGTCCTTTGACTTCTTGACTGTTGCTGTTATGGGTGTTAACGCTGTGTTGTTGTTGTTATGTGCCATCGAGTCGTTTCCGACTCATAGCGACCCTATGCACGACAGCTCTAAACCCTGCTCTATCCTGCGCCAACCGCACCTCCTCTGACACACCCATC
>NW_006399784.1:15639821-15651077 GCF_000299155.1 Elephantulus edwardii
ATTCACTAGGGTCTGCTTACAGCTGTTCCTCCTCCCTTGTGTTTCCATACTTGATGGTTCTACCTAGGTTGCCCTTTTTGTTAATCTGCGTGTGTTCTATTGTGCATAGGGTTTTCGGAGGCCTGCTATTTCAGAAGTGGGTGGCCAATCCTTCTTCGTTAACGCTGTATCAGGGTAAAATGAAGTAATTGACAGCTTCAATCTTTTCTCCATCTGTCATGATGTTGCCTTTTGGCCCAAGGGTGAAGATTTTTGTTTTCCTCATGCTGATATGGAATCTTTTTTGAAGGCTGTAGTCTGTAATTTTCTGCAGTAAGATCTTCATGTCTTCTTCATTTTCTACAGGCAAGACCGTGTCATCAGCATAATGCAAGTTGTTGATGAGAAATTAATATGAGCTACAGATAAATGCACAGATTTAATTTATGATTTTTAAATGGATTAGCTTTTTTTATTGTTAGCTGGCATTTAGTCTATTAGCCATAAAATACAATTTTATCATTTTCAAATCAAATGAAAAAATACTGACAACCCAAATCACTAGCTGATACAATGCAAATAAAATCCTTGTAAAATTTGTGTCCTGTGTAATGTCATCAAGACTGCATATTTTTCATTGATGAGTGTGTTTTTCTCATAAATACATTAGAAAATGGGCCCATTATTTTTCTGTGGTGTTTCAAGATACTTTTAAATAGATGTCAAAATTATTGTGTTTCATCTTTCCTTCAGTGACATAAAAACGTGGCTTGGAAAATAGGTATGACAGGATTAGACATTTCTTACAGATGATCAACTACATGTCTGCATCTTATTCCCCCACTGTCTTCACCACAATTTTGTATGCTGTTTTTCTTTAGTGGGTGAGGAAAATATTTTTTGTTCTGTTAAATGTGTTTCAAAATTAAAGCTAAGGCATATGTGTGGTATCTTAGGCAGAAAACAAGTATTAATTTATTCCAGCAACACTAACTTCCAAGCAATTCCTGACTATACCCATTGCCATTGAGTTGATTCTGACTCATAGTCATTCTGTATGGTACAGAGTAGAATTGTGCTCTGTAGGGTTTTGAAGGTGGTGACCTTTCTGAATCAGGTCACCAAGCTGTTCTTACAAGCCACTCCTGAGTAGGTTCAAGTCACCAACCTTGTAGATCGTAGTGGAGCACTTATCCATTTGCACTATCCAGAGACATCTATTCCTGGTTATAAATGGGACAAATCCCCCTGAGGGCCATAATTCTTACTTTTCCATGATTGTAGAATATGAGAATGTGCTTCTTCCACATGGGCTGGTAGCTGGTACCTTTTTGTTGTTGTTGTTATTACTGTTAAGTGTCATCCAGTTGACAACAACCCTTAGCAGCCCTATGAACAACAAGTCTGAACCTTGCCCTCCATCCTAGCCTCACAATCTCTGATATGCTCCAGCCTATTGTTACAGTTATTGTGTCAGTCTATCTTGCTGAGGGTTTCCTACTCTTTCTCTGACTCTCGTCCTTTCCTAATACGATGTCCTTTTCCAAAGACTGGCTCCTTCAGAAACCATACCCAAAATATGTGAGATGAAGTTTCACCATCCTTGCCTAAAAGGAGCACTCTATTTGCATTTCCTCTAAGACAGACCCATTTGTTCTTTTGGTACTATGTGGGGTTTTCACTACTCTTCTCCAATATCACTACTGAAAGGCATTGGTTCTTCTCTCATCCTTATTAATTTTTCAACTTTCAGATGCATACCACTTCAGAAATTCAATGGAGGGTCAGCTGTGAGTCGATTCTAACTTCACAGCAATGCAGCAATGAATTTTTGGTTTTGGTTTGGTTTGTTTTTTTAGTGCCATCCATTCAGTAATTATTTACTGAAAAAATGCATAATAATGGCAGTTTCTTTTCCTCTTCATTTTTTCTAATAAAAGGAAAGTTTCATTCTTGTGTGATTTCACCAATTACTAAGACAAAGAAGACATATCTATAGGAAAATTATTTCTTTTTTAAAAATGAGTGATGTCCAGGATTTCAAATCATTGTTCAAGCCTTGATTTGCAATACTGAAAGATGATATGGGCAAAATTTTGAGAGCTCCAAGAAGTATCAGAAGAAAATGGTTAACTAGTGGAACTGTGTGGGTTCCGTTTAATGACTGATCCCAATTGGTTGTGCAGCAGGAGTGCCCTCTATCAGTTATATCAGTTATACTTCACCAACTGGCCAAACAACTAGGTATGGAGAAAATGAAAAATTACCAGGATACATCAAACAGAAATTATAGAGTTTGTCTTCCATTCTTTTAATGTTTTCTAGTTCAACTCTTAGTTTTTATTGATTAAAACTCCTATAAGACATATAAGTTTAATAAGAAACTTTGTTGGTTTTTTAAAAAGATGATGACTGTCACTCTACTAAAAAGAGTGGCATCAGAATTGGAAGAGCACTTATAAATAGCCTGCGTAACACAGATGACACAAACTTGCTCTCCAGACCTGAGGACTTGAGGCACTTGCTGCAGAAGGTCAAGGACTGGAGTCTTCAATATGAATTGCATTTCAACATCAAGAAAACAAAGTTTCTCACCATCAGGGCAATAGGCACTATCATGATAAATGGAAAAAAGACAGGTGTTAATGATTTTTTTTAAAAAATTTGCATAACAAGTTTTAATTTTTTAAAGGCGTAGGTAGACTATAAACAAAGTAAGCATTTAATCATATCTTGACTTCTGCCATATACTAGCTGTCCTAGAAATTTTTCCATTAAATATAAACTGTTTTAATCAACAATTGTCATCCTCATCAGAGTCCATTACTTTTCTTCTATTGAATATAACTGTTGTTTTCTGTTTGTTGTCTTACTTTTTCAAAGATTTCTATTAAACCTTGTTCTGATACCTACCCTCTTCATTGTCCACATCTGTGTAAGATAATTCTCTATTGTTTTACTTTCATCAGGCTTTGTTGTTGTTGTTGTTCATTGCCGTTGAGTGGAGCATGACACACGGCAACCCTATGAACAAAAGGCCAGAAGCCTTTCTACAACTGTCATCATTTATCGAAGTGAATAGAAGCTTGTTGTTTAGAAAGAGAACAAATATAGAGAAATATAGGCAATCTCTTCCCATGTGACTTACAGCCTCTGAAAACCTAATAGAAGGTGAGATACCATTTGGCTCTGACTTAAGAACAATAAGGTGAGGTTTGTTGTGCTTTTCCCCCCTCAAAGTATTTTACAAAGAAGAAGGCATAACAAGGAGTCATCTGGAGAGAACATAACAAATATGAGGAAGATACTATATAAAATGCTTGATACGTATTATCTATAGTGTCACTTAGGGAGCACTGGTGGCCTAGTGATAAAAAGTTGTGCTGCAATCCTAAAGGCACATAGTTCGAGGTTTGTCGTGTAGAGGGTGAAACCAGGTTGCTCCTTGAGGCAAGGATTTGAAAGCTCTCTGTGACAGGCTTTGGGCATGTTGCCAGGGAGGGACAAGTCCTTGGAGAAGGCCATCTTGTTTGGGTAGATGGAAGAAAAGTGTAAAAAAATAAGACCCTGGAGGCAATTAATTGACACTGTAACTGGAGTAATGGTGGTAAACGTGTTGAGACAGTGACACTGGCTACCTTTGAGATAACAGAACAACATATTATTGGTTACCACACTACAGCTTCTTTAATGACACTATGATGCCGTTACTGGGTGTCGATAGAACTGAACCAGAGCTGGCCCTCCAGTGGGTTTTCAGAGGCAGTTAATTGCACAGAAGGAGATTAGCCATCTTCTTCTCATGGACCAACTGGTGGATTTGAACTATGTGCCTTTAGGATTGCAGCACAGCTTTTTACCACTAGGCCACCAAAGCACCCTAAGTGACACTAAAGATATTATGCATCTATCGATTTGTGTAGTATATTCCTCATATTTGTTCTGTTCTCTTCAGATGACTTCTTGATATGCCTTCTTGTTTGCAAAGTACTTGGGGGGGGCAGGGGAAGCACAACGAACCTCATCTCACTGCTCTTGAGTCAGAGCCAACTGGTATCTCAACCTTCCATTTGGTTTTCAGAGGCTTTAAGTCACATGGGAAGAGATTGCCTGTCTATCTCTCACAGAGCAGCTGATGAAGTTCAACCACTTCTCTTTGGGTTGGCACTGCAACTTCTTACCCAGTAGACCACCATCTGAAATATCAATACTATTTCAAAAATTTGTTGTTGTTGTTATGTGCCGTCGAGTCGCCTGCGACTCATAGCTACCCTATGTACAACAGCCCTAAACTCCGCTCTGTCCTGTGCCAATCGCACTGTCTCTGACACTCCCATCCCAATTATCCCAGTCACTGAATCAATCCACCTCATAGAGGGCCTTCCTTTCCTGCGCCGTCCCTCCACCCTCCCAAGCATGATGTCCCTCCCTCTCCAAGGACCGGTCTCTCCTCAATACATGTCCAAAGTAAGTTAGATGGAGCCTCAGAATCCTTGCCTCCAAGGAGCCACCCAGTTTAACCCTCTCCAGGACAAATCTATTTGTTTTCCTAGCAGTCCATGGTATTCTAAGTACTCTTCTCCAGCACCACAGCTCAAAGGCTTCAGTTCTCCTTCTATCCTCCTTGGTCATTATCCAACTCTCTGATGCATAACAGGTGATTGCGAAGACCATGGCCTGTATCAGACACACCTTAGTCTCCAGAGAGACACCACTGCTCTTCAGCACTTTGGAGAGGTCCCTAACAGCAGACTTTCCCATGGCAATGCGCCTTTTAATTTCCTGGCTGCTGTTGCCAAGACTGTTGACTATTTCAAAAATACTGTCCTTTAATTTCCTAATTAGTGGTAATGGTTGGATAGGATAATGCTCCATGAAAAATAGTTGCATAATCAAATTTATCTGAGAAGCACTACACTATGTCTTTTCTTAGAAATTTTTGGTGCATAGCAGTGTATTAAAAGTTAAGAGATAAAAATTAAAAAATAAAAAAAAAGTTAAGAGATGTCCTGTGGTAAAAACAATTGCTTTATTCTGTTTAGGGAAATGTTATTTTATCACGCAATACTCTGATCATTAGCCTTACCAATAGCTTACTGAACACTTAGGAAACTTAGCAATAGCTAAGAAAACGTTGTCTGTCTAGAGAGCAGAAAATGGGACATGGGGGCACAGAGCAATGAGTATCTCCCTGAAAGGAGAGTGAGAATAGCATACCCCCTCACCACCACGGAGTAGAAAGCAGATTAAGAGCCCATAGTCCAGCCACATGGTGCCTGTAGAGCCCCACCAGCAGCAATAGGTTTGTTTATTTGTTGTTCACTCACAGTTGTGGTACCAAGAATGGGGTTTATTAGAGAAATAAGTTGGAAAGTGGGGAAAAGAAAAAAAAATAATGCAAGTCTCACAGTACAAGTCCAGGTTTGGCCCAACAGTCCCAAGGCACTACTCCTCAATTAGTCCAGGCTCCAGGTTCAGTTCTGCAAGCAGCTTTTACTTTCATCATGAAATGCAAGAACAGTAAAACCTTTGACTGTGGCCTTTATCTCAAGACTCTTCTAGTTACATCTTGCCACAGTTTTTCCATAGTTATTTTAACTGTTCTTTTTGCTATGTGCTATCAAGTTATAACCCACACATAGCTGACCCTCCAGTGGGTTTTCAGAGGCAGTAAATTACATGGGAGGAGATTGCTCATCATTTCCCCCTGGAACAGCTAGCAGATTCAAACCACGTGCCTTTGGGTTGGCAATACAATTCCTTACCTCTGAGTCACCAGAGCTCCTAAACTTCACTTAGGTTTCAGTATTAGGCAGCAGTAGGGGTTTAGTTGTTAGAGTTCTCAGTTTCCATACAGGAAGGAGGCTTGATTCTATTCCTGCTAAGGAACCTCATGTGCGGCCACCGCCTGCTTGTCCAGAAGGGGCTTGCCTGTTACCATGTTGCTGAATAGGTTCTAGTCAATTTCCAGACTAAGGTGGATTGGGAAGAAAGACCTGCCAAAACACAGCCAATGAAAAACCCTCTGGATCACAATGTTCTGATCTATATAGCCAATCATGGTTAATGGGCAGCATTTTGTTCCAGTGGCATAGTGTTGTTGTAAGTAGGGAAACTGATGTTGTTATGTGGCATCGAGTCAGACCCAACTCATAGCTGACCCTCCAGCAGGTGTGTAGGTCTGCAGAGATTGTAGATTGTACGAGAGAAGAGAGCTCATCATGCAGAACAGTTGGTAAAGATTCGAACTGTCTGCCTTTGGGACGGCAGTGCAACTGCTTACCCACTAGGCCAGCAGAGTTTTAGAGTGTGGGGACTACCAATAGCAAAGGTTCAATTTTAAACAAGTGTTGTTTTCTAAAACCAGCTCTGGTTAGTATTCACAACTTCTGTGTGAAGGCTGCTTTTGCCTTTCCCTCTCTCTCCCATTCCTTGACTACTTCCAAACAAACTTCTTCTGTTCCTTAGCTTCTACTTAAAAAACACTTCACCAGCAGTTTCTCTTTCTATTCATATAATTATTTTTAAAAAGCTATCACACATCCAGTTGCTGTAAACCAGGCCAGTCTGACCACGACTGTAATTTCCAAAAGGTCAGTAGCTGGGGCGTATCATTCAAATGGCAACACTAACTAAACAACCACCCGAGGCCTTGGAAGCTGGCCACCCCTTCAGCACTGACACCTGGGCTGATTCCCTGAGCTCCGCTGGCCTGGACGTGCTCCACCAGGCGTGGTCCAGGACAGCCAAGCAACTACTGCTTTCTGAGAGCTAAGTTGTGGTAAAGAAGCTAGAGGACAGAATCGTCTCTATAATAATAGTTTAAAAAAGCAATGCCTAAGTGCCAGAAGAAGCTGTAAACCAAGAAATATTGAGCTGAGTATGGAAGAAGCAGTAGTAACTATCTGGAGCCTCTTAGTTAACATTTCTTAAGAAGGACATCACGCTTGGGAGAGTGGAGGGGAAGGCCCTCTAGGAGGTAGACTGATTCAGTGACTGGGGTAATTGGGATGGGTGTGTTGGAGACAGATTGGCACAGGACAAATCAGAGTTTGGGGCTCTTGTACACAGGGTTGCTATGAGTCACAAGCGACTCAACGGCACATAACAACAACAAGTGCCAAGTCTTTGTGAGGACTTTACACACTTTTATCGTAACCTTAATAATAACCATAAACAGTAATAATATCATCCCTATTGATCCTTGAGACAATGAAGACAGAGATGGTGTGTGCTCAATGCTCTAGCTGGTCAGGACCTAAAATTTGAAGCCTTTCTAACACAGCAGCTCCTACATGAAGGCTGAAAAGAGTTATGTGAGTGGGGCAAGGTGAAATGACTGTGGGAAATTATTCCTATTATATTTTTGTCATTATGTGCCCTCAAGTTAGAAACAGTAAAGGAGCTCTGGTGTCCTAATGGTAAGGAATTAAACTCCAACCCAAAGGCAGGACATTCAAATCCACCAGATATTACACAGTAGAAAGATGGGTAATCTCCCCTCTGTGATTTACAGCCTCTGAAAACCTGTTGGAGTAGCAGGTATGAGCCGGTTCTGACTCAATAGCACATAACTCTTGCACATAACAACCAAAGGAGCTCAGTTGTCATAGTCCATAGAAAGTTGCATTGCTGACCCAAGGGTCTGGGTGTTGAAGTCCACCAACGACTCCTCAAAAGAAGATGAGCAATCTCCTACCATGCGATTTACAGCCTGGGAACCTTGCTGGAGGGTCAACTATGAGTTGGTTCTCACTGTACCACAATGAGTGAATGTGCACACAAGTAAGTCTGTGTTTGCCTTGCTGACTGGAATTATCAGAGATTATAAAAGTGAAAAGAGGATTTGATTCTCTAAGAAAGTGATAAAGGGCTTGGAGACAGATGCCTCCTATACCTAGAAGCAGAATTTTTAATGTGGAAAACATGACATTGTTCACTCCAAGTTCGCAAATAAGCACAAGTCTCCTTCCTCACCTGCATCATAGACTGTCTTTCCAGTAGATTCACTCAAACTCAAACTCATTGCCATCAAGTGGGAATCAGCTCATAGCTCCAGCAGGTCTTCAGATCCTGTAAATTGCCCATCTTTCTCCTTTGGAGCAACTAGTGATTTCGAACTGCTTGAGAGGTGCCTCTTCTGTTGAGAGCCAACTCTACAGCATCTAACAAGAGATGATCAAAGAATCAGAGGGAATTTATGATATCCAATAATAGGTGTCACATCTGTCATCAGTACTGTGAAGCAGAAGAGAAAGAAATAATACAACTACCGCTGCTTTCTGGTTGTAAAAGAATCAGTTAGAGCCTCATCTTCTACAACATTAAAACTTCCACAGCAATAAAGCACAGAGCATTCCTTGCACTCAAGGGTTCAGTAAATACCTGGTGCAAGGAAGAAGGTATAAGACAAAATAAAATAAGATTGGATGGCTCAATGGATGCATAAATTCAAGTCAGCTATAGAAGTAGGAAAAGCAGAGACTTTTCTAACTTTGGCTATCTATCAAAAAAGGAAATAAAGCAATCTGTAAAAACAATGACAATTTTCTTGAATTTATTATAGTTATATATGCAAACTTTGGAAGCAGGAGTGGCATCCACTTCCATAACTAGCTTGCCTCCAAAAGCCCTATAAACCTGGAGGAAGGATGAAAGGCATGCAAGTGTCGAGGACTTTCGTTCATAGGGTCGCTCGCTATGAGTCGCCTACAACTCGACGACATTTAACAACAACAACATATGCAAACTGTGCTAGATATTTAGAAATGCCTTGAAAATTGCTTATCATTTAACTCGTGTGCAAGACAAGCCAACTAATCAAGGCAAATTGTGGATTTCAAACATAAAGCACAGAACTGTTTCAGGATTTTGGCTTTACCTTCAGGGTTGACTTCGCCTTCTGAGCTCCATCATGCCCACTTAGGAACCAAAGATATAAGCTGCTGGGACTTGCACTCACCAGTTCACCCTCACTGGGGACTAGTCTTAGTTTTGTTACCCCTCACTGCTGCAAGCATTCAAGCAGGTACTTAATAAGTACTGGGTGGAGACAGATTAATGAGGTCTGTTCTTATCCAAAGTAGGTTTAACCTTGTGCTCTTTGAACAGGCATCATCCCGAACCATTTGCCCTGCCTATCTCTTGTCTTGGCTTCTGACACATTTTGCATCGCCTGGCTAATCTCCACTTTGGACCTCACCCTCTCAGGCCTGGCTGTAATGTCTGGCATGGCTTCTCAACAGCAGCGTCAGCAGGGATTCCAGGGTTTGGTTCACAAAAGCTAGGAATGAAAGTGGGAGGAGTTTAGCATGTAGAACTTGGAAAGAATTCAAGATTGACTTTATGCTGAGCTAATATTCTTACCTTTGTCATTCATGTAAATTGTGTTCTCTGATTTATAATCCAGACTTGGCACTTGTGGTGATTCTGCCATTCACAATAGTCCTGGAGGCTCTAGTTAAGGATTGCACTATTCCACATTGGTGGAGAGTCTGAATGGTCCATTTGCCATCCTTGCTTCTTAGCTTTTGAGTATTTGCCCTGTTGTGTTCCAGCACTATAACTTTGAATGTAAATCTATTGCCCAGAAATGACTCATCCCATATACCTACAGACTTAGCTTCAAAACACTAAGACGTGAGGACAAGATCATTCAGTTTCTTCCCAAGATCATATAGCTACTCTGGCTAATGACCACTGGCCATGAGAAGGTGATACATTTATTTCAAGTTTCTTTATTGTGCTTGTAGGTTATATGAATATAAAGGCCTAGGACAAGCTGTACTACAATCCTAAAGGATGGGCAATCTCCTCCTGTGCGATTAACTGCCTCTGAAAACTTACTGGACAGTCAACTACGGGTCAGTTCCAACTTGTCAGTTGTTGTTGTTAAGTGCCGTAGAGTCGCAGGCGACTCATAGCGACCCTATGAAGGAGAGTCCTCAATGCTTGGGTGTCTTTCATCCTCTCTCCAGGTTCATAGGGTTTCTGGAGGCAAGCTATTATGGAAGTGGATGCCACTCCTCCTTCCAAGAACTTGTCAGTACACAACACAAAAACAACAAAATTAATATGTGCTATTTCAGTATGTTCTTGAGATACTAATTCTCATCTAGAGAAAGGGTACGGAAAGATGAGGCATAAGCAGAACTGACATGAAGCTTTACTTTTGTTAAGGCGTCAATCCATGAATGAATGAGGTAGTACTCATGCTCAGCATTCCTTTCTTGAGGGCAGCATGGAGGTTATGAGCTCATAGCCTTTGATCATTTCATATTCCTGAGAGAACTGCTTATGAATCAGGTACCTTTTGTGAAGTAATGGCAGGACAGATATTAAGATATGTCTTAGTGTTCAAAATCGGAAGAGTTTGGCTGCTCAGAGTCATAGCCCTAATAACCCCATTACAATTCTTAATAAAAGTTCAGATGCTATTTAAGTTTTTGTTGACCAGTAAAACAGCCATGAGGCTTTGACCTCAGAAACGTACAGATGGGAGTGGATTACAGCTGTCAGAAGACCCTAGAGACGGCCTGTTCTTTCAAACCAGATGTATTTGCTCTTCTGGTATATTCATTGTTATTTGCCAACAGCATAGTTTAAATAAGTCAAATTCTTTGATGCACTATTTTCATTGTGCACTTTTATATATAAGTTGTATTTGTTGTTATATGCTGTCGAGTTGCTTGCGACTCATAGTGATCCTATGTACAACGGCCCTAAAGTTGGCTCTGTCCTGTGCCAATTGCACTGTCTATGATACACCCATACCGATTACCCCAGACACTAAATCAATCCACCTCATAGAGGGCCTTCCCCTCCTGTGCTGTCCCTCCACCCTACCAAGCATGATGTCCCTCTCCAAAGACCGGTCCCTCCTTACAATATAGCCAAAGTATATTAGACAAAGCCTCAGAATCCTTGCCTCCCAGGAGCCAACCAGTTTAACCCTTTCCAGGATGTTTGTTTTCCTAGCAGTCCATGGTACCCTCAATACTCTTCTCCAGCACCACAGCTCAGAGGCATCAATTCTCTTTCTATCCTCCTTAGTCATTGTCCAACTCTCTGATGCATAACAAGTGATAGCAAAGACTATGGCCTATATCAGATGCATCTTAGTCTCCAGAGAGACACCATTGCTCCTCAGTACTTTGGAAAGGTCCCTAACAGCAGACTTTCCCATTGCAACACGTCTTTTAATTTCCTGGCTATTGGTGCCAAGACTGTTGACTGTGGAGCCAAGCAAATTAAAGCTCTGAACAATCTCAATCTGTT
>NW_006399784.1:15652187-15681598 GCF_000299155.1 Elephantulus edwardii
TGCTGCCTTTTGAAA
Organism: Elephantulus edwardii; assembly: GCF_000299155.1. Classification (NCBI taxonomy): domain Eukaryota; kingdom Metazoa; phylum Chordata; class Mammalia; order Macroscelidea; family Macroscelididae; genus Elephantulus; species Elephantulus edwardii. Next base: position 15,652,203 of record NW_006399784.1, read on the forward strand.
TCTTCTATTCAACTCTTTAGTATCTTGAATTAAGAGGATTGAAAGACTGCGGCTTGGGCCAGATACACCTTAATCCTCAAAGTGTTATCTTTGCTTTCTAACACTTTACAAGGATATGTCCTTTGGTTTTCTGAAACAAGTGCTTCAATTTCTCCTTACTTTCAGAAACCAAGGTTGTGTCGTCTGCACAACACATGTTATTGATGAGACTTCCTCCAATCTTAATGTTGCATTCTTTTTCATAGAGTCCAGCTTCTCAAAAAATTTGCTCAGTGAATGAAAACCCAAAATCTCTGTAAATGTTCATGAAAACTAATAAAATTTAATAATAAAAAAATTGCTCAGCATGCAAATTGAATACGTATGAAGAGACAATACAACCTTGACACACTCTCTTCTTAATTTTAACTATGTAGTGTTTAACTTGTCATGATCCACACAGTGAAATGTCTTTGTGTAGTCAATAAAGCACAGACAGACATTTTTCCAATATCTACTTTCATCTAGGATCCATCTGACATGAGCAATCATATCCCTGGTGCCATGGCCTCTTCTAAATCCTGCTTCAACTTCTGGAAGTTCCCTATCTATGTACTTTAGATAGGTTGGGAGCTGGAAGCCTCTTATTTGAAGCAGTTGGGATCCAGAGGGTGGATCTTTTTTACTTGATTAAAAGTTAGTTGTGGGCTAGCAGCTTCCTGTTTAAACTAATTAAGACTCAGTGGATGGGCCTTTGTGATTAGCAGTTGGTTTGGCCAGAAGGCCTGTTGTGAAGCCTGGTTTGCTCTTACAGGTACATATTAAATTGTTTGATTTTTTAAGAGAATACATTGTTCTCACATTCCATGTTCCAATCACTAGGGTCTGCTTACAACTGTTCCTCCTCCTTTGTATTTCCATACTTGAAAATTCTACCTAGGCTGCCCTTTCTGTTAGTCTGCGTGTGTTCTGTTGCAATGCTGTCAATATGTGACAAGACTGGCTCTGGAACTTGTTCCCATTCACACCTTACTCCCCAACCCACCCTACCAGTGGACATAGTAAAGCTGCAAATGCCTTGGCTAGTATAACACTCTAGGTTATAAGGGCATTTATGCCCATGCTTCAGTTTAGTGGAGTGAAGAAGGCATTTGTTGTCTGCTACTATGTAAGTCTCAATTTGACAAAATCATGGTAGACTTCAAGATGTAGATAACAGCTTACAATTTTTAAAACAATGTTATTCATTCCTTGTTGCAGTTTCTTCCCTCCTCCTCCCTGCTCCCTTCCCCAGTCCACTTATTTCATATTCTTCTTACTTATAATAACTAGTCATAAATTCCTTTAAGATTGTTCTTCCCCACATCTGTTGCAATGCAGTATTCATTATCTATCCACTCTTTTCTTATTCTTCTCCCAAGCCCCCATAACAGTGGTGTTATGCAGTATTTGTCCTTTTGTGACTGATGTATTTCACCCAGCTTAATGTCCTCCAGGCTCACTCGTGTTTTGTAACATTTTACTAATAACATAGTTCCTTATTTTTTCAATGCTGTAAAATATTCCATTGTGAATGTACCATAGTTTTTTTATCCATTCGATTTTTGATGGCACTTGGGTTGCTTATGTCTCTTCTTTGCTATTGTGAATAATGCAGCAATAAACAGGGATGCGCATATATATCTTAAGTTGAAGGTCTGGTTTCTTTAGGGTATACACATGCTGGTGAGGTTGTGCAGAGATTAGAACTCTTATAGTACAACCACTATGGAAGGCAGTCTGAAAATAGAAATACCATTTGACCCAGCAATTCCACTACTAGGAAGATTATACAATTCTGATGGTAGAGTCACAAAACGTTTTCTTTTCAACTATATAAAAGTGTTCAATAAAAGAAGCCTTGAAAGGGAAAAATATTCAAGTTACTATGCTCAAAAATATATGGCCTGATTTTTAGTTTTTCAAGTGCAAAGACAAGAGCAAACAGTATGCAAAATTGCTTTTATTTGATGTGCTCTGGTATCAATATGAAATTAGCTGAAATAACAGGTATGGGTTTCTAACAGGCATAAAACTCTCTAAATAGATTACACTATAAAACAAAGATTAGTAAGCACATATTTCTTATGTGTGTTTCATCTAATATAAAAATATTTCTCTTAATAATTTTAATATTGGTAGAAAACATTTCCTATAATTGACAGCAACACTAAGAAATGGAAAAATAAGACATTTTACTGAAATTTTAATACTTTTTAAAAACACATCCATACATATACACTTATTCTTAAAAAGAAACATGTCTAATAGAGTAAAGGTCAGAAAAATCCAAGATTTACAGAAGTTATTGAGTTAATTTATTTTACAGGAATTCATTTTCTGACAACATGTATGGCTGACTCTTCCCTAATCCCCCACTAAAAATTATTCTTGAGTCAAATTTAAGGCATTTGACTAAAGTGTATTGACATTTGATGAATTTCCTCTCCATCTTATTTGAGGACTTGAGGGGCATTGTTAGTCTCCAGACACGTCTTCTGCTCCCATCTTGCCTGAGGTCCTATCGTTTCTCCATACTTTTGGGAGTTATCTTCCTGAATTCCAAATTTCCAGTGCATATTCATAAAGTCCACACTTCTTAGTCTACACAAGCCTTGAACCATGTACTCACTGCTTTCTTTTTCCAAAATATTTAACCATTGCTCTAACCTCTGAACCACTTGCAATTTCCTGAATGTATTCATACATTTTCATGCTTTCATGCTGAAATGGCACGCTGTGGGCAGTTTTCATTAATCTGCTCACACTGTTCCCACTGCATGGAATGTTCTGCCTGAACTTTGTCCCCACAGAAAATACACATTCGTCTTTCCAGTCTCATTATATAGTTATGGTCTTTCATAATGCAGTTAAAACCAATTCCTCCTTTATTTGTGCTTTTCAATCAGCCCTATACAGATCTCAATTGCACAAAGTCTTACCACTTAGATGTATCTGTAGCCAGATCCTTTGAGGAAAAAGTCCATGTCAAATTTATCTTTTCATCCACAACACCTGCCTGCCTAATACCTCACAATTAAATTTAATTGTCTTAGTCCTAATTAAATCTAGTCCTGATTTAACCTCCATTTGAGGATGGCAAAGAATATAAAAAGCAACAAAAAGTTCCATCACATACTATTTGATTGTTATTATATTTAAAATAGAAATTTAGACATCCATTTCAAGATCATGAAAGTGAATTAGAGATATAAAACCTAAAGACATTCATTAGTTACTTCAAGTTATGAGACACATTCATGGCTCAAGGTTTCTTCTATGACCACCTATCAGGAACATTTTCTTCTTAAGCAACTAATTTAATTAAGCGCAATGAAGCAAATGAAATACCTCTTTCCCCCTAACAAATTCAGTAAACTCTAGTACTGTAGAACATTTGATAAGTGAATCCTTCCTCCCGTAAGCAAGGGAACTCATCAGTGGATATAATTTCCCTAGCCCCTGAGGAACATTTAATTGCTTCTCTACCTGTATAGCCAAAGCACAATATATATGCTGTCAAAAGTAGTTTAAAAATACTAACTCTAGACAGGGAAATGGTAACATATTTAGGTCTAACATACAATAAGCACTTGATACCAAGTTGAGACTAATCATTTTAATTCCAAATGTAAAAATGTCCTTGGCATTTAATCATTATCTTTGAGCTCAGATTAAACATCAGGTTTGTATCAAATAGTGCCTGCAATACCATAGGCAGAGAAAAAAAAAAGATGTTAATTATTTTAATTATGTAAGGACACCATAATTTGAAAATAAAACAATATTTATTTAAACAATTGCTACAAGGATAATATACAGTAAGTGAAAAACCACTAACACAATAGCATCCTGATACTGGTTGGTCTTATATATAAATATTTATCATTTCAAGTGGTTGGAATAGGCCCATATATCAACTATATTTGTGATGTTGCCATTTAATGCTATGTAAGATATTTAAATAGACTTAATAATTAGCCACTTAAAGTTTAATTATTAATTAAACGGCAATTACATTTTCTGTAAGTTAGTGGGGATAAAATTTCGGTTATGCTGAAATTTGCTCTTTAGATATATTTAGACTGGGTTTGGATCACTAACTTACTGAGCACTCAGCCATTCTAATCTGTGATTCCTGCTAGTTTATAAAGCAGCTTTTAATAAATGAATTACAAATCTAGCTTTTGGGTTAGATTCTAGAAATTGACAATTTTGGAAAGTACTTAGACGTTTAACTTTGTAAATCTCAACTCTGATTCTGTAACAGCTTCAGTAAAATCCATTTACATACCTGCCTGTACCTAATGGCACTTTAGTAATTTCTGCCTCCAATCCTACTTTTTTGAGATTTTATATACTGCTGTTGTATCCTTCTTATAGGGAGATAAATCATATTTACATGGAAATGAATTAAAAACCTGAGTAGAAAATAAATCTGGATATTTAAGAAAAATTATACTATACATTGGTAAATGGTTTAACAGGTACATCATCCAATAACATATAAGCAAGTTATATCACAAGCAAAAGAGCATAGAAAATGGATTGAACTTTACCATTCACTTGAATAGATGCTCTATAACTATGTGAGTACCAAAATAGAGTAATACACAAATTAATACTGTAGATATGTATCTCCCAGAGTGATTTAAACTAACCAGAGTCACACAAAAGAAGAAGTGGGGGGAAGATATGAATGATGCTAAAGTAGCTATTTTTTCCAAACATTTCTGTAATTTCTGGCTAGCTATTTTCATCACTAAATTTTAATGTTGCCAATATCAGCTTCAATTAATGGAAATAAAATACTTTTGGCTTATTTGGGAGATATATAATCTGTGAAAAAGTTTTGGTTTTTGCCAATTATCAAACATATTTTCATCTGAATAAAGGCAAATCTTTAAGTTTAATATAAGTCTTCAATTAAGTAAGATGATTTTACAATAAAATTAATCATCTGATATTCCTTCCAGTCTTCAGATGCAGCCTAATATAGCAGAGCAATGATTACAGGAGAAACAACAGTCTCCTGTGGCCATCATTGTAGGGGCTGGTTTTCTTATATGGCTGAATTCTGCCACAAATTATCACATCTCCACACCTAGGTGGTGCTTTAAAACTGTCTGAGAACATCAGAAAGTCTTTGTTCTTGGGCTTACATAGTAAGCACTTTGTGTGATTCTTAATCACATTTTTATCCAGAACAGTGTGTTACAGGTCACATTTGTTCTCAACAAAGCTTATAGTGATTTGTGCTCTATAAATATAAACATATTTACACAGAGAACACACACAATGACACGGAGGTATGAAGTTAGCCCACCATCCACAAGCAGAATGGAATAAAAATTGCAGGAAGTGTTGTATATGATGCCATTCCCAGATAGATGATAGAAGCCAATCCCAAGACTGCTGAAGCAAGAACACTTCTCTGATCACGGATAATGATCTTCACAATCTCACAAAACTGAAAAATAAAATTAAAGATTATTGGGAGAAATGATGAAAACTTAGAACAATCACATATATAAAATAGTAAAGCATAGATTTCCCAAGTAATAGTCTAGTAGCAGAAATACTGTGCCCTTATGATTTGTAGAAAATCAACGATGTTAACAGTACAGTTCTTGATTCCACATCCCTCATTATTCATGCTGATAAACTTTTTATGGCTGAAATAACATTTTAACCATCTGGCTTAATAATGGTACTGGTGGTGGTAGTTGTATACCGTAGAGTCAGAACCGACCAATAGGTGACGCTCTAGTAGGTTTTCAAAACCAGTTAACTGCATGAGAGGAAACTGCCTATTCTTCTCCCATGGAGCAGCTGGTAGTCCCAAACTGCTTGCCTTCGGGATTACAGTGTAGCTTTTTGCCACTAGGCCACCTCTGTTTATAAATACAAATCTTTTCTAGACAATTATAGGGAATAATGTAATTACATAAAAGTTATTAAAATCAAAGGTAAGAATAGTGTTTATCTGCTTATCAATCTAAAACTAAACTCACTGTTATTCAGCTGATTCCAACTCATAACAAGTCTATAAGATGAAGTGCAAATGCCTTCTCGGGTTTCTGTAAATTGCTGTTTCTCTTGGGTTCAAAACTACCAAACTTTCCATTAGCAACCAACATGTATCTCTCTGTGCCACCAGAACTTAGCAACAACGACATATTCTGAAATCAAATGCACAGAGAAATCTCTAATCTTGAGTAAATGCAACAGATTTTAGCCTATTATTGGTAAGAAATATGATTCTTATTCACCATTCTAAAATTTGGTGATTTCAATAAAAACTTTCTCACAAATTAAAAAATCTATAATTAAACAAAACATTTTGTTATTATAGCATATTCACAGTCTTAATACTGTAAAAAATTTATATAAATGGTTAAGCATAATTGTTGTTATGTGCTGTCGAGTTGCTTGCGACTCATAATGACACTATGTACAACAGCCCTCAACCCTGCTCTGTCCTGTGCCAACCTCACTGTCTCTGACACACCCACCCCAATTACCCCAATCACTAAATCAATCCACCTCATAAAAGGTCTTCCTCCTGCTCTGTCCCTCCACCCTCCCAAGCATGATGATCCCCTCCAAGGACTGGTCCATCCTTTCAACATGTTCAAAGATGTCAGATGAAGCCTCAGAACCCTTGCCTCCAAGGAGCAGCCTGGTTTAACCCTCTCCAGGATGAGCCTGTTTGTTTTCTTAGCAGTCCATAGTACGTTCCATATTCTTCTCCAGCACCACAGATCAAAGGCATAAATTCTCCTATCATCTCTAGTCATTGTCCAGCTCTCTGATGCATTGCAAGTGATTGCAAAGAACATGGCCTGTATCAGACGCACCTTAGTCTCCAGAGTGACACCACTGCTCTTCAGTACTTTGGAGAGGTCCCTAACAGCAGACTTTCCCATGGCAATACGTCTTTTAATTTCCTGTCTGCTGGTGCCAAGAGTGTTGACTGTGGAGCCAAGCAAACTAAAGCTATGAACAATCTCAATCTCTTCATTATCCATCCCGATGCTGCCAATTGGCCAAGTGGTAAGAATCTTTGTCTTCTTGATATTGAGCTTTAATCCATATTGAAGGCTGCAGTCCTTGACCTTCAGCAGCAAGCACTTCAGGCCCTCCTCAGTTTCAGCGAGCAAGGTTGTGTCATCTGCATAATGCAGACTGTTGATGGATCTTCCACCAATCCTGATGCCAGACTTCTCATACAGCCCAGCCTCCCAGATAAATCTGTTCTGCATATAAGTTGAGAAGGTATGACGATAGGACACATCCCTGGCATATATCCTTCCCAATTTTGAAGCAGGCAGTTTCCTTGCTTTGTTCTGACAACTGCTTCCTGCTCCAACAAGTGTAGGTTTCGCATTAGCATGATAAAGTGTTCTGAGATTCCTGTTCTTCTCAGAATCAGCCACAGTTTGTTATGATCCACACAGTCAAATGCCTTTGCATAGTCAATGAAACACAGATAGACATTCCTCTGGTATTCCCTGCTTTCAGCCAAGATTCATCTAACATTAGCTACAATATCCCTAGTACCACGACCCCTTCTAAACCCAGCCTGCACTTCAGGCAGTTCTCTGTTGATGTGCTGTTCCAGTCATTTTTGGATAATCTTCAGCATAATCTTGCTTGCATGTGATATCAATGATATTGTTCTATAATTTCCACACTCTGTCGGGTCACCTTTCTTTGGAATGGGAACAAATATAATTACCTACTGAAAATAAAGGCATATTAAATATGGTCCCTACCCATGAGGACATCCCTGTGAGGATATCCACTTTCAAAATAGCATGCTTCTGGAAACGCTATGAACTTAGAGAAATGATGAAAGTTATACAAGTGTTCAGATCTTTCGTTCATGGGATCATTATGAGTTGTCTATGACTTGATGGCACTTAACAACAACAACACAAACCATGAGGACTGTTACAGTGACTGAAGCAATGGGCTTGAGTATGTCAGAGACTGTGAGGAAAGCACAGGACAGGATAGGGTTCAAGACTTTTGTTCATAGGGTCTTTCTTGACTCCACAACAACAATAACAACTATCCCTGAGGATGAAGCTTTATCATCTTTGCCTCCAAAGCACTCTGGTCATACCTTCTCCAAGATCTATCTGTTAATACTTTTGACAGTTCATGGAATATTCAGTTCTTTCACATACCTTGGCCCTGTTGCTAGGAGAGGCTATTCCTTGGAAATGAACATCGTACTTGGAAAGGTGAATGGATGGGAAGGGAGAGGAAGACCCTTAACCAGGTGGATTGACATAGTGATTATAGCAACGAACTTGAGTGTGTCAGAGATTTTGTGTATGGCACAGGATAGAAAAGGGTTCACTGTTCATAGACAGGGTCACTATGGGCTCTACTCAATTCAATGGCACCTAATAATAACAACAATTCCTGAGGAATCTATTCTTCTGTCTAATTTCTTGTCTTAGAAAGGTACTTTTACCAGGTTGTTGATAGGCTATATTTGAGTCCTGATTCCATCTCTGACTAGCTGTATGACTGATCTCAGGCAAGTCACCTGACCATTAGATCACCCTTGCCTCCCCAATTCATGGGGATACCAAGGTTATTGTCAGAATCAAATAAGATGTTTTATGGGGGGGGGGGGAACAAACAACAAACCAAAAAAACCACCAAACCCTTTATTCTTCTACATGCTATGTAAATGTAAAGTATAACAACGGTTACTATTTCTGCTACATTTACCCATAATTATCTGCATCTCTAGAGACCTCTGGTGGTGAAGTCTGAAGAGTTGCACTGCTCACCCCAAGGCAGCACCTACCTCTCTGGAGGTGCAAATCCACCAGCTGTTCTTAGGGGAAAAGATGAGAGGTCTCTTCCATTTGATTAACTGCCTTGGAAACCCAATGGAGGATCAGCTATGAGTCATAACTTACTTGATGACAATGAGTTTCTCAGTTTTCTTCACTGCTAATACCACAATTCAGAAATTAATTACTCCATTTTGTTCACTGAAAACTCATGGTCCTTTTCTAGTCCACCAGTGGCTTATGTGTACTGGACCACTGTGTTTTCAAATTCTAGATTAATAGAAAGAACAACTCCAATAGATGTTAATACATTACCTACTGTCAGGGACCTCTCCAAAGTGCTAAAAAGAAATTATATCAGTTTAAAGATTAAGGTGTGCCTCATCCAGGCCATGGTCTTTTCAATTACTTTCTATGCATATGGAAGTGGAATATCTTGAGAGTAAGATTAAATGAACAAATCAGAAACTTTCTGTTATCCAGATATTGGACCACTGATATATCAAACATAAAATGATTTGTCTTATCTTACTTAACTAAACTATCATTTCAAAGAGGTGGCCATCAAAACTGAGTGAAGTTTTAGGACAGTAGGGAAAGAGTCCGGCAAACAATGGGGAGAAAAATGTTCCAGTAAGTGAGTAATGAATAAATCGACAATGCTTGTTTTCTCTTCTTCCCCAGTAATTTTTTAAATAAGGCAAATAGAGTCATTGTAAGCTCTCTTCCTCCAATAAGTAGATTTTCTCAAGGTGAATTTTATTTCAAATACCGAAAGCCCTAGTTCTTTCATTAGGCTGTTATTCTAGGAGGCCATTCTACTGGTATTCAACAATAGTGGGAACGTCCTGGATTTCTATAAGGAGCACTTTAGAGATCAATGGATCTTCAGAAAAGAAAAAGCTATTTGCATTAATTGTTTTGCAATAAAAAGCAACATTAGCAAAGTTAAAATATGTATGCATGTGTGTGTATATATATGAAAAAATTTAGGATTAGTAGTAATTAACATTACTGAAAGGATTTATAGTTCACAAAATGACAGATCCTCAATAGCAATATAAAAATAATTTTATTTTATACTTTGTAAGCTCATTTAAAATGAGAACTATCACAAAGAATTAAAGGGTAAATTATACTTTATTTTCATATAATGACTAAGTTTTCCTGTGGGAACTTTTTGGGTTTTTACAAACTCAAATTTAAGTTTAAGGAGCAGCTTTGCAAGGTTCATGTTATGGAAGAAATACTTTTATGGATGGAGAATTCAACAATTAGACTCTGCGTCAAATAATTTCATATACTTCCAAAGCATATAAACCAGACCTCCTTCAGGATTAATGACCCACTTTTCTCAGGGCATGTTCAAAACAGTTCTTAGAACTAGAAAATTTGGGATGGGTCCCCCACACCCCCCCCACCCGGAAAATCTGCTCAGTGGCCAAATTGTTTGTTAGTCTATTCAAAGTGAAGACAAAAACTCTAGTTTCACAGGAGGTGCTATGCAGCAACAGTAATTAAAATACTCCTCTACTTCTGTAAATCCTGACCAAATTTCAAAGATGAAAAGCTATGCCAACTAGTTAGTTATACAGATGAAATATTTTACTACCTTAAAGAAAGCACTTGGACTTTTTCAGCACAAATACATAGTACAGTGTTGTATATGTTCCATTAAAGGGCAACTCCTAATTACCAGATAGAAATACTGTGTTTTCCTGAAAGCAATGATTTGCTTGGTTCTTAAGTAAATCTGACGTGTTTCCTTTTGTACACTTTTGGAGCCAGTGTTTGTAAATGTGGTGAAGTTCATTTCTAAACAGGCCTGAATCACTGCACAGTGTTCTAACTGCATTTTTTTTTTTTTATTTTACTTGGAAAAGATGCCAGACTTTTCCTAGACTGAGTCTGTTGTGGCTCTATAAAAGCTGTAAGGAGTTTCATATACTGGGATTTAAATAATATACTACTTCCACGCTACTTCATAGAGGAGAGAGCTGAATTTTCCTCATAAGTTTAAAAAAAAAAAGGCCAAGGGTGGAGACTGGAGTTTCTGGTGGCCCAGTGTTTAGATTGCTCAGTTGCTAGCCAAAATGTGGATGGTTTGAAACCACAAGCAGGTCTGAGAGAAGAGAGATATGGCAGTTTAGTAAAGATTTATAATCTTGGAAACTGTTGATTGTATGTCTACTCTGTTCTATAGGGTGGATGTTGAGCTGACTTCAAGACAGTGATGAGTTTTAGGTCAAAAACAATCAAGAAGTGATGAAATTTAAAACTGGTTCCATGGACTCCAATTCTTTAGAATTGGGGAGAAAAACCAAATACTACCGCTAAACCATAAATTAGCATGCAGACCAATACTGCAAGTTTTTATGTGATTATCCATATTTCTATTAAACAGAGTGGATGTAATGATACCTTTTAAACAATGAAAATGTTAGTCATCTTGAAAAGTGGTTTCAAAAAGAATTAAGAATCTAGTCTTTAAAATTTGTGGCTAATAACCTTACATTCTAATATTGTCTTTTCAAAGAATCTATAAAATTTACCTTCCACTATTTAATGGCTCTTTCTCCAAGTCAACTGTTTTGACCTCTAAGGAATCCACAAACAATTTAACCATTTTTTGAGCAAAAGAATATTTAACAATGAGTAACAAGCTAGACGGAGATGAAAAACAACACAAAGAATTCAGAATACCTGGGGAAACCAGGGGAACCTGTTGGGAATTTTGGTATATAATAAACAAATAAAATCCACCCTTTTCAGTTTACAGAGGGAGAAAACTGCCTGCTTTCTTCTTTTCAAGGTATAGCAATTTGTGCATACTGTTATGGTTTAAATACAAACGCTGAGCATTTCCCTCCCAATTACAATTCTTGGAAAAAATAGCAACCAGTAGCAATAGAAATATTTTCTCTTTTTTTATTTAAAATAAAAATTTTCATTTTATACTAGCATACTTACAAAGCCCATACACCAGCAACAGAATCCTTACGCCTCCCAATCACTTGCCCTTTGTCATTTGAGCTATTGTAGATGGACACTTCTACAGCGCTCTGGAATTAACTCTGAATGTGAGCCTTTCCTTACATCAGTGCATTGCCACACCCTTTCATAGTACGTTTTAAGATATTTTGAGAGGCACCCTCCCCCCCACATTTTTGTTTCTTTTTTAATCTCCTTTAGCACCAAGTGTTCCTTGCTTAATCTAGAACTTTAAGAGCCCTGTGGGGGTGATGGTCAGGAAGTACATTCTTGGGTGGGTAGGAGGGTTTGGGGGAGGGAGAAAGATAATAAGAGGCCGGCCAGCCCACCTTCGCTGCGTGTCACCTGCCTTACCTTGTCTGCCTGGGGACTGATCCGGGTGCCATATCGGCAGTAGGTCACGAAGTGCTCACAGTTGTTCCACAGTAGGCTGTAGGAGGTCATGCCCAGCATCTTCTCTGCTCGCCGCGCCACCTCCTCATTGACCAGTGCCGCCTTCTGCAGGGATTCATCCAGGTGATTGGCCAGGATGTCGCCTCCATAAGCGAAGTCCTCCACCGTATCCACGCGGATGGCCGCCACTCTGCCAATGACGCCCAGGATGAGTCGCTTGTTGGAGACTACCTTTCGAGTGAGCGCCTGGTCGTCGGTCAGGGTCAAAAGGATGTCGGGCATCATGTGGGCCACGCGGTTGTCCCCCAAATAGATACCATAGTGGGTGAAGTGAGTCCGAGGCACCTCCAGCACGTCACCGCGGAGGAAAGAATTAATCTCGTAAAAATTGCTTTTCTTGTCTTCACCTGGAGCGGCGGAACTGAAGATCTTAAGGTTGGCGATGAGGAGCAGCTTCTCCAGCAACAGGGACACAGCCTCCAGCATTGGGTTCTTCATCCTGCAAGGAAATGGGAGTCTGGGGGCCACTGCCGCGGGCCGAGCACGGTGAGCTCCTGGCACAGGGGCGCTGCGCTGCCGCCCACCTGCAGCGACCCACACCAGCGCCGCGGGGGACAGCAGCAGCCAAGGAAGGAGGAGAACCTCGGAAGCGGAGAACCTCGGGGAGGGGTTCGGCCGTGCCGCGCGGGGGATGGAAAAGAAAGTGCAAGAATAGAGACTGGCCGGCGGCCAAAAGCTTGTGACTGTGAGTTCAGAGGCGCACACCTGGAGGAACTGCACTGGGACGCACAGGCCACACGCGGTGCTGAGTGATGCAGCTTCGCTGCAATTTTATCGCCGTCGAGGGGGCGGAGCCGAACGCCGTCACAGACACGGCGGGCGCTCCGATTGGACAGGAAAGGAAGGGCGCGGGGTGCCCTATCGAGGACTCCTTGGAAGGGGCGCCCCCCCTCCCCTCTCGCGCTTCCGCGTTCTGGGTGCCAACTCCTTGCAGCCGCCGGCTCCGAGGTGCACTGGAGGTCAAAGCCGATTTAAAGGTCTAGGGAAGTGGAGGCGGAAGGTGTGGTTGTGCAAGAGGTCCTACACCTCCCTAGATAGGGTGCGCTCCTCGTGATTTAAAGCATTCTGAGGGGTGAAAATCTACAGTGAGGTTTCTGACTTGGACCTGCCTCCAGAGATGAGTACCTGGATACCTAGACTTTATTATGGGAGAGGTACTCGCCTCCAGAGACTCCTTAAAAGCTTGAGTCACACAAGCTTCGGGACACATTCTCCTTTAAATGGCTAGAATCCCTCCTCTCAACCAGCGTGCAGAAGGAATTGCTGTCCACGCATCAGGGCCCCGCGCACCGAGGATGGAACCCTTGGTGGCCCCGCCCTCGAGGCACCGGTGAACGTTGGGCTCGAGACCACCAACGGTCAGCGTGGAAAACGTCGAGGCCCCCAACGGACGTCTGGAAAGCAGAGTCAGTGTCATTTGTTTGGCTTCAGGGTCTCATTAAACTACACTAGTTTAATTTTTGCCACTTTCTTTTAGATCGCAGCCGCCCAGAGGTTGCCAAGGCAGTTAGGACCGTGGGGAGCGAGAGACTGGAAGCCCCGACTGCGCGCACCAGGACTCCTTAACTGCGTTCCTGCTAAGTAAGGCCCTGCAGCGCGCCCAGACACGCGAGCGTGGTCCCGGGAGCAGCCGGGCAGGGAAGATGCACACTCGCTGGGCCCGCCGGGCTCCGCACGGGGACCCCTTGGCGCTGAGTTCCTCACGAATGCATTATGTAAATGCTTAAATTCCGCAGTCAAAGGCCACAATGAAAAGCCTCAGTAGGCTCCACAAAGCCTCCCAGTTCGGGGCTAATGGGTTTCATCAGACAGCAGCTTCTCTGCTCGTCGGGGGAGGGGGTTCGCTGCGGATGATGGATGAAGGCACATTCATTTTACCTGGAAGATGAAGGCGACCATGGAGACCAGGCGGGGCGGACGCCAACTCCCCATTATCTTTGGAGACCAGTCTTCGCTCACACCCCTGATCTGCCTTCAGCTCTCGGTCCCCACCGGCCTGCCTGCCGTTGACTTTTGTTCATTTCACAAACGGTGGCGAATCACATTATAGTTCTAGCAAAAGAAAGGAAAACTTTCATTTCCCACAAAAAGAGTTGAAAGGAGAAAGTGAGGAAAGGAAGAAATGGAAATTTTGTTTGAATTGATTTCCACAGTCTCTTCCCCCCCACCCCCGTCCTCCAAAAAACCAAACCCACAATTCCCGAGCTAATGTTTGTTTGTAATAGTTTACTTGCTTAGCACACAATTATAATTGGGAGGAGTCTGGAGACAAATGTTCAAAAGTCTGAAACAGACCTCAGCGTTTCTCAGGCTTGCGGGCTGAGGACGCACGGAGCTCGTCCAGTTCTGGGAAAGCAAGAGTGCAGTTTTGGACTCCGGAGGCTCCTGTGTCGTGGGCCAAATGGCAGGGGCGAGTTCAAAGTGACTTGGTAATTAGCGATTTCCGCCCCTGGTGGCCACTAATGCGGTTTGTAACACGACGACTGTCTCCACCCAGAGAATTTGTGAAGGAATAAAAGCAAAGAACTATGTGGCGGCCGTCTAGAGTGAGGCAGGCAGGTCCAAAGGGATATACTTTCTCACCTGATGGAATTAATCTTTCTGTTCATTTTCTTGACAAAACAACAACAACAAAAACCCCCTCAAACCCATTGCCATGAAGTCGGAACCTCCGTTGGCTTTCAGAAACTGTAAATGCCGCCCATCTCTCTCTCGTAAAGCGAGTGGTGGTTGGAACCGCCAAGGAGGCGCGGCGGCAGGGCTGGCAGCTCAGCTCCCTAAGGACAACGCCAGGGGCGTGAAACGGTCTGGGATGCTCGATATGTAGGCATTCTGCCATTGGAAATGAATGGGGCTTCTTCCACTGTGCAGTTTCTTGAAGGTGGTTCTTTTTGCCTCTGATGCCTTGGGATTTTTTTTTTTTTTTCAAACCAGAATCTTGTGTCATTTTTCTCCATGGAAATGCCAGGAAGCAGTTTTCCCCCTGCTGTCCTGCCTGAGAGGAGTTTGGCTTCAGACAAACTGAAGGGGGCAGGGAGACAGTTGTTTTCTGAAGTCTCCCAAGGAGTCTTAATGCGGGAAGGGATTAGAGACGATTAGGCCACTTTTAAACAGAGAAAATGAGCTCTTGTGGACTGCCTTTCCCTCCTCCCCCGCATTCTTAATAAACAGTAATTATAAACTTGCAGAAAGCACATTCTCTTTCCACGTTCTCAAACTCGCGTGCATTTCTTTGCCTAAATGGTCGATGTCCAAGGGGTCTCTACGGGCCGACTTCATTGAAACCATTTACACATTGCATTTGTTATTGTTAGGTGCTCTCCAGTGGACTACAACTCACAGCAACCCTGTGAACCCCAGATTTGAACCTTGCCCTATCCTGTGCGATCCTCACCATCCCTGATATACTCCAACCATTGTGTCAATCCATCTTCATAAGCGTCTTCCTCTCTTTTGCCGACCCGCCACCTTTCCAAGCATAATGTCTTTTTTCCCAAGGAACTGGCCCCTCACGTAACATAAAATATGTGAGACTAAGCTTCACAATCCTTGCCTCTAAAAAGCAAGTTTTTACTTTCTCCAGACAGACCTGTTTGTTTTTCAGCATGCTATTGGACCTTATTGGGAGAAGGATGAGCAGTCTCCTCCCTTGTAATTAACGGCCCCTAACAACACGGGGGAGGGTCAGCTAGGTGTTGTTCCTACTCAGTGATACACAACAAAAACATAGGATAGTCAGGACTCTTCTCCCACACTACAGCTCAAAGACTTCAACTATCATCCTTCATCAGCATCCGACTTTTAAATGCATAAGTAGTAATTGAAAGACCAGGCATGAATCAGAAACACCTTAGTCTTCAAAGTGACATCAGTGCTCTTAAGTAATATCTTAAGTAATTTAGCACATCACTAGGCTCACATTTTCCCTAATATTCTCCTTGAATTCTAGCTAAATTGAGAGAAGATAATCGCAGTTATTAACACTAAAGCTTCAACAGATATGTCAAAGTTCGAAATCAGAAGCAGTCATTTGGAAGACAAAGAATCCCCTCCTCCACTGCAGGGTTGCTTGACAATACCATTTCGACATCTTGTGAAAGAAGGCCGCATTCATTGACAAGGTTTGCTGTACAGATGTCACATCCAGAAATGAGATTTTGAAAAATCTGAGACTTTGCTGGACAACACACTGACAGTGCTGAAAGGTGGACTCTTAGGCCACTGCCTTCTCACCTTCAGAAGGAAGAACAACAATGATAGTGTCCCCACACTTCTTGGCCAGGCCCATTTTTCTCAATCTCCTAGGACCCTGCTATGTTTCAGGGCAAAGGATGCTGAAATCAAATTATAGACAAGGTATTGAGAAATATTTCAGTTCTCACTCAGCATCATTGCTGGTTTCAGGAGAAAGGATTTAAAAAAAAATAGATTGTTTTGCTTACAAAATTCATATTCATTGTTTTGCACTATTTTTTAATTCACATTGCATTTCATGCAATCATTCACATTTTATCATTGTTAAGTGCCCTCAATTTGCAGAGGACTCATAATGACACTATGAACAAAAGATCTGAACACTTGTATAACTTTCTTTGTTTCTGCAAGTTCATAGGGTTTCCAGAGGCAAGCTATTTCCAAGCTTGTTTTAATCAGGAAGCTCCACCAAACACTGTCCACCATGGGTAACCATTATCACATTTGACACATGAGTGTCACAGTGTTCAGCTTCACAGAAACCATGAGTTACCTCTGTACAGCAAGTAGACAGACCAGTGCTATACCAATTAGAAGAATATTTGACCAAAAACAAAACCACATTCATGGTGTTTTATAAAATTAATTATGATTGAACCATGTCCACCATTTCCTTGTCTTTCAGATCCCAGCTGGATCTTTCTCATTTCCTTTATCCCCCTTCCATCCACCAATTTGTGCAACCCTATGATTTCCCCCCAGCCCATCCTCACCTCTCTGCTCCCACCCTCCCCCCTTGGAACCTCATAAATGTTTTACTAGTTGTCTTCCTATTTCTACAATAATGATCTTATGTAGTATTTATCCTTATGAGACTGATTTAGTTCACTCAGCATAATGCTCTCCAGTCTCTCCCAAGTTATGTAGTTATTTTTTAAAATCATTGCTTGTGACCACTCTGGAAGGCAGTTTGGTGTTTCCTCAAAAAGCTAAACATAGAGATTCCATATGACCTAGCTATTCCACTTGGAAAATATCCCAAGGAAATTAAAACTGAGACACAAATAGAGATTTGTACACCAATGCTAATAAAAGTGTTATTCACAATTGCAAGAACATGGAAACAGCCCAAATGTCCAACCACAATCAAATAGATTGAGAAATTATGCTACATTCACTCAATGGAATACTATGCAGCACACATGAAAAAAGTTTCTTGATCCCAGGAAATGAGGTATGGACTAGGCATGCACTCCTACAGGTACCAACAAGCTGCTCAAGCTACTGAGATTTTTTATTGGTGAGCCATTTACCTCAGAATTGTCTCTGTTCTGGGAAAAATTTCTTTGTAATGGCTGGCAAGGTCACTATTAATAACAACTGACACTTTTGACATTTGTGTAGATTATAATAAATTATGACATTGAGAAGAATGGAAATCTCAGCACACTTAATTGTGCTCAGATAGAATCTGTATAACAATCAAAAAGCAGTTGTTTGAACATTGCAGGAGATACTGTACTGCATGTTTTAAAGTCAGGGAAGGTATGTGTAGCTTTTCTCCATATCTATTCAATCTGTGTGCTAAACCAGAATTTTAAAAAGACACATCAACAACCTGTGTTGTACTGAAGCACTTACTGATGATTAAAGTCTTCGGTCTTTAATATTGATTACACTTCAATGGAAAGAGAAAAAAAAAATCCCTCACAACTGAACCAATAAACAAAAGCATGATAAATGGAAAAAGATTTAAGTTGTCAAGAATCTCCTTTTACTTGGACCTACCATCAGTGTTCTTGGAATTATTGGTCAAAAAATCAAAAGATGTACTGCATTGGAAAATTTGCTAGAAAGGACCCCTTCCAGTGCTAAAGAGCAGGGACATCAGTTTAAAGTGCACCTGACCCAAACTGTGGTATAAATGTGGTACAAATGCATAAAAATTGGACATTGAATAAGGAAATCCCAAGACAAATGATACCTTTGAATTGTGGTATTGGTGAAGGGTATTGAATCTCCTATGGACTGTGAAAAGAACAAACTTTCTTGAATGAATAGCAACTACGGTGCAAACTTCTTAGAGGCAAGAATGGTATGGTTTGGTTTCACAGACTTCAGTTATGTTATTAGGACCTACCAGTCTTTGAAAAAAGACATCATACTGGGAAAAGTAGAGGATCCGCGAATGAAAGGAAGACCCTCAACCAAGTGGATTGGCCCAGTGGACTTTGATTGTATATGAGGATGGCACAGGACTAGGCAAGATTGAGCATGGAGTTGATGCAAATCAGAGTTGATGACATCTAATAATACTAATTATTTTCTCAATGTTCACAACAACCCTGTGAAGTATTATTTTTATTCAGGAAGAAAATGAGGTTTATGACCTTGCCTAGGTCACCCCCCCACACCCTGCATGTGGGAATCAAGACTCACCCCTACCCTAGTTCTAGCTCTATCTTTAAAGTCAGTGAGACAGCCCTTATATTTTGATCAGTCCATGCCTTCCCCAATTTAACTAATGAGAACCTTCACTGGTGATGCAGTAGGTTAAGAGTAGAGCTCACTAACCGAAAGGATGGCAGTTGGGACCTACAATTTGCTCTGAAGAAGAAAGCTAAGGCAATCTACACTTGTAGGTGAGCTATGGTGGCCTGGTGGTAAGGAGTTGGACTGCTCACCAAAGGAACGCAGTTGGAATCCATTGCCGGAGAAAAATGGGAAATCTCCTCCCCTGCCATTACCTGTCTCTGAAAATTTGCTGAAGGGTCAGCTATGACTCATTTCTGAGTTAATGGTACATTAATTCTGTTAATGTTGCATAACACAACTCTTGTAAAGATTTACATCCTTGGAAATCCTATGAGGCAGTTTCATTCTATCTAATAAGGTCTTCATGATTCAGAAAATAACTAAGTAACAGCGAGTTCTTTTGGAGTTTGGCTGTGTCTGACCTACAGGAGGATGAAGTAGATGGGTGTGGGGCCTTCAATAAACTAAGAGTAAATTTAGACCCTACCTCATTTCTTTCTGATTTTTAATTCATTTCTCTGACTCTCTAGTGAAATAATGTTCCAGCATTCACATCAGGTTGGTTAAAATTCCCATTAGTCCTATACCCTCCTTAGACACTAGACTCCGAAGCAGGGAGGCTGATGGTCTTTCCAAAGGCATAGATACAAACGTGAGACACAGAACTTAAGGCACAGTCTTCGACTTCTTATTTCATAGATCTTTTTTGCCCTGTTTTCCAAGCCTGTTAATTTGATTTTCTTAGACTGCCATGTCTAGGATTGTTGTTCTTAGATTACCTGATCAATGGACTCATAAATAATGATAAATTTAATGTTTACTTTCCTTCCCAGCAATCTTTCTACCTTTAGTTTGTTTATACGTGCTCAGGTCTGGCCCATGGGCCCAAACAGGAGCCTTTATGAGCTAATTCCAAGGGAGCAGAGAGAATAAAAGCTTTTGTGAGTTTCCCTCTGGAAGCAGAGAAGAAAGTAGACCTCTGTTCCTGGAGCCTTCTAACTCAGGGCTACAAGCAGAGCTGGGCCAATAGGAATCTACGACCTGCTGGGAGGAAATTTACTCCAGGTTCCTTCCTGATTGCTAACACCTTATTATGAGAGGCTCAATTCTGTCTATTGTCTTTAGAATGATTAAAGGTTGCAGCACTAACCAAACAAGATTTAGTTAGTTTTTAATTTGTTGGGTTTTTCCAACCATAAAATATTGAACATTGAATCAAACAAAGGGTTTACATTTAGTATTATGAAAAATCATGACTAAAATGAATGTTGCCTAATCAATGAATACTAAAAATCATAGTATAAGTTAATAGCAGGTATTAATCATAAGCAGTTGCAATATAGAGAAAGGAGCCAGAAGTCCTGAGTTTAAAGTGTGGTGGTGCGTTTACAGTTAAATGACTTCAGAAGAATCATTTGTATGTTTGAACCACAGTTTTCAGAGAACTGTTCTAAAAATCATCTGTAGTCAAAGGTGTTATTGCAGTTCAGTGCAAACCTTCAGAGAGGGGTGCATCACCTATAATATTATCACAATCCTTCTTCAAAAGTAGTAACAGAAGAGTAAAGGAACAACATGGTGAAAAATATATGCAAAACCAAGAACCAATATCATTCTCAATGAAGAAAGATGACATTTTCTTGGGAACAGGGGCCAGACAAGGATGCCCACTGTCACTACTTCTATTCAATATAGTATTGGAAGTTAAGTTCTTGCTAGGGAAGTACAAGAAGAGAAGGAAATAAAAGACATCCAGATCAGCAAAGAGGTGGTTAAACTATCAGTATATGTAGATGATATGATGGTGTATACAGAAATTCCCGAAGACTCAACCAAAAAAACTATTAGAGCTATTAGACCAATTTAGTAGTGTGACAGGATATAAGATTAATAAAAAAAAATCAGTGGGATTCCTCTACAGTAACAAAGAGAACTCAGGGAAGAAAACCAAGAAAGCAATACCATTTACAATAGCCAACCACAAATTGAGATACTTGGGAATGAAGCTAACTGGAGACACAAAAGGCCTGTACAAAGAAAACTACAGAATATTTCTACAAGACACAATAGAATACCTAAAGAAATGGAAAACTTTGCCCTTTCATAAGTAGGAAGACTCAATATTGTGAAAATGAAAATTCTATCAAAAGCAATCTACATATTCAGTGCAACCCCAATCCAGATACCAAATTCCTTTTTCAAGGAGATCAAAAGGGAAATTGCCAAGTTTATGTGGAGAGGAAAGAGACCCCAAATAAGCAAAACACTTCTGAGAAACAAATATGAAGTTAGACTTCAAAACCTACTACATAGCGGTGGTAACCAAAACAGCATGGTACTGATACAATGACAGGCACATGGACCAATGGAATAGAATTGAGAACCCAAAAGTAAACCCAGCTATCTATAGTCAACTGATATTTGACAAGAAAATAATGTTATCAAATGGAGAAATGACAATCCTTTCAACAAATAGTGCTGGTAAAACTGGACTGCTACCTGCAGAAAGCGGAAATACGATCCACATCTCACATCATACACAAAAATCACCTCAAGGTGGATCAGAGACTTAGGAGTAAAGCCCCAAACCATAAAGTTCATAACAGACAAACTGGGATCAAGCTTAGAAAGCCTAATCTATGGTACAAAGAGACTGGAAAATACAACCAGAAATGCACAATCTGAACAAAAAAAATTGATGAATGGGATCTTCTAAAGATAAAATCCCTGAGTGCATCAGAAACTTTTTCCAACAGGGTGAAAAGAAAATCTACTGACTGGCAACAAACATTTGTCAATACCATCTCAGACAAGAGTCTTATAACAAAAGTTTATAGAATACTACAGGGCCTCCACAAGAAAAAGACTGATAACATAATTACAAAATGGACAAAAGACATGGAGAGACTTTTCACAGAATAGAAATATGAAGAAATGCTGAAAATCACTGACAATAAGAGAAATGAAAATCAAAATCACAATGAGATACCACCTCACTCCAGTAGCAGTGGCAAAGTTTAACAGGACAGCAAGTAATAAATGCTGGAGAGGATGTGAAGAGACAGGAATTTTTTTTACATTGTTTGTGGGATTGTACAATGGTGCAACCACTCTGGAAGGCATTTTGGTGCTTCCTCAAAAAGCAGAACATAGAAATTCCATATGACCCAGCTATTCCACTGCTTACAATATATCCCAGAAAATGAGAACTGAGGCTCAAATGGAAACTTGAACACCAATGTTCATAACAACATTATTCACCAGCAAAAACATGGAAAGAATCCAGATGTCCAACCACAAATGAATGGATTGAGAAGTTATGGTATATTCATACAATGGAATACTACACAGCCAGCAGGAGGCAATGATTTTGTAAATTACTACCTAACTTGGAAAGGACTGGAGAGCATTATGCTGAGTAAACTAATTCAGTCCCACAGGACAATTACTGTATAAAACTATTGCTGTAGAATGAGTATGAAGGTCCAAGGTGGGGGGGTTGGGGTTAAGGGTGGAAGCAGAGGGATGAGGATGGGCAGGGAGTGGGGTGTTAATCATAGCGTTGCACAATTCAATGGGTGTATGGGGTGAGGGAAATAGGAAGGGTCTTTTGTGAAAAACAATGAAATAAAACTTTGTAAATGAATCAGTATAAATTTTTTTTTAAAAAAGAGTAAAGGAAGGCAAAGGTTTGTTTTTTGTTGTGTTCTCCACCCCCCAACCCCCCGCTTTAAGAGCACAGCTAAGTAAGAATGTAAAGTGACCCAGAACATGTTGAGGCTCATAGACTTCCTCTGACATCTCAATGAAGAGTTTCAGGGTGAACAGAAAGTAGGCACACAATGTTTAAGGTGACCAATGGAATAAAAAAAAAAAAGCTTGGGACAATTACAAAACCATGAAAACAACCTAGATGTCCAACCACAAACTAATGGATTGAGAAGTTGTGGTACATTCACTCAATGGAATACTATGCAGCACGCAGAAGCAATGATTTTGTAAATTACTATCTAACTTGGGAGGGACTGGAAAGCATTATGCTGAGTGAACTAACTCAATCCCACAAGGACAAATACTGTATAAAAACCATTGTTGTAGAATAAGTGTGAAGATCCAATGCAGGGTGGTGGGGTGGAAACAGACTGGTGAAGATAGGGGGTAGGGTGTTAATCATAGGGTTGCACAATTTGATGGGTGAGTGGGTGAAGGAAATAGTGTTTTGAAACTTTGTAAACAAATCAGAATAAAATAATTTTTTTAAAAGCCTGGGATATCCTAATCAGCAGGCCACCGCCCTGGAGGAGTGGGGACATTAAGTTGTCTTGAAACTTTCATAGAACTCTGCTCTTCCAGGGCCCTTGGCACTCAGTGAAGTAATTTATAATTAATAAAACAAATAATTTTTTAAAAAAGCTATTTATTTTGATATTTCTTCTGAGCTAGGGGGAAAAGCTCCAAATTATTATTTGAGAAATGATAAAATAGCAAAAATTAATGAAAAATCTTTAATGTGCATTGCATATAAAGCATACTATGTTACTTCTTAATCTTTGGGAATATATAGAGCGATTGCTTTGTGAATTCACTTTGCTACATTTTTGTTCTGATTTGTCACTATATTTTAATAGTAAATACGGCTATTGGATGACTAGGAATTGCCGTGTGTGTGTTGTTTGGTTTTGTTTGTTTTTTTTAATTATACTAGTTTATTTACAAAGTTCTAATACATTGTTTTTCTTACCAATTCCTTCCATTTCCCTAACCCCTCTTCCATCAAATTGCACGACCCCATGATTAATTGCCCCCCAAATGACAATTACAATGCCAATGTATCTTGTGCCACTGCACCCAAACAGAATACTGGAAATCACTAGTGATGTTAAGGAAAAGGAACATGGATTAATACCATGTCATAATTAATGTAAAAATTTCTTTTTAAATGCACAGACATCCTAAGGCAAAAACAAAATATGACTGGTGCAGAACTTCCTCTTACTATCAGACTTTCATGCACATATTTGATAGTGTGCGAAGTCAACGATCATATGAGTCATCATTTGTAAAGTGACCTAAATTGCATTTGAATGAGATACTCAGTAAACTCCTCTACGTGCCAATGGTCCTTCTGAGCTGTTGCTAGATCTCCACAGGAGACAATTACCAGAAAAAAAGAAAACAACTATATAATATTTATAGACATTCTCTTACGTCAGTCAGCATTCCTTGGTTTTGACTTCTTTTTGCTCCAGCACAGGTTTGAGTCTGTTCTGACATCCAGTTTGTTCTTTTCTTCCTGTCTTTGTAATGACCTTTTGCTTTCTTTTTCTTTTACCTTTTGCTTTCTTGATGGATGATGTCCTTCATGCCATCCCTTTAACTGGTCTTGTCTTTGGTCATTAGTGTTCAGTGCATCAGATCCATTCTTAAGAGGATTTTAAAGTTTAGTTAGGATACATTCAAGGTCATATTTTGGCTCTCGTGGTCTTGTTTTTGTTTTCTTCAACTTCAATTTGATATTGCATGTGAGTAGTCAATGGCTTGATCCTTAGGCAGCTTCTAATTCTGTTGTGAGTGCTGATACTAACAACCAACACCTCTTTCTGCAAGTGTAGTCAATTTGCTTCCTGTGTAGCCCACTAGGTGACGTTCATGTGCGTAGGCGCTGTTTATGATTTGTTTAAAAAAGCATTTGTGATGAATAAATCATTCTATCATGTGATCTCTAGTCTTATTTCTGTCACCAAGACCTGAATTTCCAACTACCAGTGTTTCTTCTTTATTTCCAACTTTTCCAGTGGTGAATTACTATCAATTTCAGACTGTGAAATTGATGTGTTGTTGTGTAGACAGAACCAACTCATAGCGAACACTCCAATGGATTTTCATCATCCTTCTAGCAAGATGCCCAAAGTATGTGAGAAAAATCATCATCATCCTTGCTTCTAAAAAAGACTGCTGCATTTTCTCCAAGATATATTTGTTTGTTCTTTTGGAAGTCCATGAAATACTTAGTACTATTCTCCAACATCACAGCTAAAAGGCATGGTCCTTCTTCTGTCATACTTTTTCATCATCTAGTTTTCACATGCATCACAAGTGACAGAAAAGACCATACCTTGAATCAGGTGTATTTTAGTCTTCAAATTGACATCATTGCTCCCCAGTACTTTGGGGAGGTCTCTGACAGCAGACTTTTACTGTATCTTTTGATTTCTTGACTGCTGGTGTCAAGGAGTTGATTTGGAATCCAAATAAGGTAAAGTTGCTGACAATTTCATTCTTTTCTCCATCTACCATGATGTTGACTATTGCCCCTGTGTTAAGAATTTGTTTTCCCCTTGATGGTAAGATGTAACAGCAAGTGCTTCAAGTCCTCCTCGCTTTCAGCAAAGTTGTGTCATCTGCACAATGCAGGCTATTAATGAGTCTTCCTCCTACCTGATGCCACATTTTTTTCAGAGTTCAGCTTCTTGACTCAGGCTAGGACAAAGTTTCAGATCTATTTATTGATTATAGAGTTACTGTGAGTTGTAATCAATTTGATGGCATCCAAAACACCATGACTGCATCGGAGAAAAAAAGTTGAGAGAGAGAACAAATCACCACAGCTAACCATGCAATACAGGACCAGCCCTTTCTGAAATAAAGTGATGACTTCTTAGAATCTTTCACAATGTATGGTTATTGTATACATGATATGACATGTAGCATTATGGCATGTGTACACATACATGCATACACACATACGCACCTACCTGTCGTGTTCATGTGTATAAAATTAACTAGAAATACCTATGATATTTATTACTTCTTTTTTTTATAAATGAATAGGTATTTTTACTGGCATGTCTAGAAAATATTTGTTTTAAGAAAATCATCAAGTTACTGAAAGAACACATTCTTTCAAATTTTTGTTTTAAAACGTAGACATTCGAAGATACTTTAACCTTGCCAGGAGCTCATAAAAATAGGAACAATCCATGGTTTTGGCTGACCTAGCATACCTAAACACAAGGGGTGCCTTCTTAATTACTTCCTTAAATGTGCCAAGCTTGGTTTCAATATTCATTAAAGACCAGACTTTAAGGGGAATTTCCTGTTCATTTTGGTTAAATTATTATTGGTCAATTATACAGAAAAATAGATTATATCAATCAATTATAAATTGCATCTTGAAATTATTAAGTAAAATTAGAAGAAAGAAAATGTATCAGCCCTGTAATCTTGCATTAGGGAAAACACTATCAGACTAAGTCTCAAATATACTAGGGAAATTCAGCTCTCTTTGGCCACTGTTGCAACTACTAGCAGCATAAGAGTTTGCTCAAAGCAACAAATAATTCTCCTCCTTTTTCTTAGTGAAGTTCCTAGATGTTGAGCAAAGCTAGGAAGCGTTCTCAACTTCATTGCCATCAAATTGGAACTAACTCATAGGTGGACCTCCAATGGGTTTTCAGAGGCTATAAATCGCATGGGAGGAAACTGCACATTTTATACACAGAAAACCCCTAAGCCTTTAGGGATCAATCTGAGCATTATGTCATTCAAAAGCATGAAGAAAAATATTTTCTATGAGATTTGCTGCTAATAAACATATAGAACTGCTCTTTCTATGGTGAGCTGTTCAAATCCACCAACAAACAGCTCTTCAGGAGAAGGATGGGCAGTATCATAGCTGACTATGAAAACCCGCTGGAGGGTCAGCTATGAGTTGGTTCAACTCTACAGCTCACAACTACAGCAGTTTCTGTGGTGAGACTATTAAAAATGACAGTCTATGCTTTTTGTTTTTAGAATTCTTTATCTCTGTGTACATTTGTAGTAAAGGATATGTGTAAGGTGGTACTGCTGACCAGAAAGTGAAACTTTTGGTGACCACATGACTCTTAGGTTGGGAAATCAGAAATTTTGCTTTCAGAAATAACATATTTCCTAGAACTGAAACCTTCAAAATCTTCAACTAATTCAATTTCAAGATTATCCAAATACTGTTCACTAGCAGGATTTTCAAAGTACTGAGTTCAAAAGTAAAATAATGAAACAACATTTAAGTGCAAAGACCCCATGCTGTGACTGCTTAGTTCACCTGATTAGGGCAGTTTGTTAATGAGTGCAAAGCTGAAGGTTTCATACCAAACACATGTTAATTAGTTCTTCACTACTTAGTGCTAATGGCTCAAATCATAGTTAATTTTACAAATAAAAAGGGGCCCGGGTAAAAAGGAGTGAATGAACTGGTAGAACAGTACCATCTTTAGAAATAAATGAAGATATTACAACCACATAAATACTAAAGGGAAAGAATGGGTTGACTGAGGAGACAGGGCCTCCAGGACATTATGTGTTTTTAATAAGTTTTACAACCACTGCCTGGGAAGACTTAAATGTAGTTATAAAACTAAAACTCTTTGTACCATATATGCACATAAAATTAAACTTAATCTAATGCTGAATATTTAAAGAAATGTACCCTCTCTTAGTGAAAAGATGCTTTATTAAAATATTGAATACTTTTGAAACGACAATTTAGAGGCAATAAAATATATGAAAGGTTGGGGGTTTTTTATGATAAAGTACCTCCATGAGTTTACAAACTAGTACCTTTGGGGACAAAAGATTTTGTTTGTCTCCATGGAAAAGAAAGAGAAAAAACTTTAGAAACATAAAAAAATAGAAATTTTCCAAAAGTGGACTATACGGAAAAAAAAATGTGACATCAAGATTAGAAGAACATTCATCAACATACTGTGGTATGTAAATGCATAACCTTAGCTGCAGAAAGTGAAGCTTTGAAGTGTTGACTGCAGACAATCAAAGGCTATAGCCTTCACTATGGATTATATCTCAGCATCAAGAATCCTCACCATTAGACCAAAAGACAACATCGCAATAGATGCAGAAAAGATTGAAGTTGTCAACAGTTTCCTTTTATTTGAAACCACAGTCAACACTTATGGTCACAGTAGTCAATTAATCAAAAGTTGTATTGCATTGCCATCAAGAACTTCTCCAAAGTTGCTAAAGAGAAAGCATATCAGTTTAAAGACTAAGATGTGCCTGATCCAAGTTGAAATTTTTTTTTCAACTTCTTCCTTTGTGTCTGAAATTTGGACAGTGAATAAAGATGACAGAAGAAGAATGGATGTCTTTCAACAGTGGTGTTGGAGAAGAATACTGACTATCCCTTGGACTGCCAAAAGAGCAACAAATGAAAGAATTTTATTTATTTATTTATTTATTTATTTATTTTTTTTTTTTTTTTACTTTTCAAAGAGAAAAGCGAATTGGGGGGAGGCGTGTGCAGGGAGGAAAGTGTGCAACAATGAATGAATGGAAATCCAAAGTCTGTAAACGTTCATTAAAAAAAAAAAAGAACAAACAAGTCTGTCTTGGAGGAAATGCAACTTAGGGTGCTCATTACAGGAAAGCTTGGTGAAACCTCTCACACCCTATGGGCACATTTCTTGGAAAAAGGTGGGCAGGTTGTAAGGAGGGATCATTTCTTGGAAAAAGGTATCATTCTGGGAAAGGTGGAAGGTCAGAGAAAGAGGAGTCTCACAATCAGATGGATTGACACAGTGACTGTAACAATGGGCTCGAGCATTCCAGAGATTTTTGTACCAGAGATTTTGTAGAGGGCACATCATGGGGCGTGGCTCAGATCAAGGCTCGATTATTCCTAATGTCGTTTTAAGTTGTAGCTGACTTGACGGCACCAAACAATAACAACAACAAAATACTTCTAGTTCTGCTCCTTTTTGGGAAGGCAGTACAACTGGACTTCCTTACCCTTTAGTGATGAATTGGGGCCATGTGACCAACTCTGACCACTAAAGTTTGAATACAATTGGCATTGTCATTTCCTGGTCCAGGTGCTTACTTGGCAGAACACAACACTCTCTTACTTCAAAAAAATAAATTCATCAGCCTGGGCCTCCAAGTCTAAAAGTCTCTGAGACTAAAGACTCCAAGTCTGTAAGACTAAAACTGAGCTTTGTGTACCTATTGACATGTGATGGACCAGAATCATAAGCAATCAATGAGCTTTGTTTTCTTAATCCCCTGAAATTTGTGATTTATGCTAATGCACCATAATCTAACTTTTCTACTGAATCATGCTAAGGATTTATGCACTTGGAAGTTTAGTACTGAAGTCATTAGTTTTTTCTTTTTCTTTGTAAATAAAAGAGTAATAATTTACAAGACCTGAATTTTAGCAACACTAGTTTTTATCTGCTAGGAAAACAAACAGATTTGTCCTGGAAAGGGTTAAACCGGGTGGCTCCGCTCCTTGGAGGCAAGGATTCTGAGGCTCCGTCTAACATACTTTGGACATGTTGTGAGGAGAGACCGGTCCTTGGAGAAGGACATCATGCTTGGGAGGGT
>NW_006399784.1:15682901-15693787 GCF_000299155.1 Elephantulus edwardii
AAGATTTTTACAAAAAAAAAAAACAACAGACATTCGGATGGCGGGGAAGAAGAACAAACTGGGGAGGAGGGTGGAGAGAATGGTGCGGCAATGAAGGAGTGAAAGCCCAGAATCCCTGTGAATGTTCATTGAAACTAATACAATTTAATAATTAAAAAAAAATAAAATCTTTGAGGTACATATCAAGCTTGTGACCTGTTGGATTTGATGATTGAGAAAGATCAGAAAAGAATGAGGTGCTATGAGATGAATCGGAAAAGATTGAAACTTTGCTCAGTCCTGTGCCATCCTCACTTATATCCTGTGCCTTAATTTCTGCTCTACCTAAGCCCATCATTGCAGTCACTGTGATAATCAATTTCACTGAAGGTTTTCCCCTTCTTCGCTTCACTGATGCTCTATTTTTCAAAGCATCCTGTACTTTCCCAGTGACTGACCTCTCCTGATAAGATGCCTAAAGTATGAAAGATGAAGTCTTGCCATCCTTGCCTTCAGGGAGTACCCTGGCTGCACTTATTTATAGACTTGTTTGCTCTAGTGGCAGTTCATGGGATAGTCAACACTCTGCCGGACCATAATTTAAAGATTAGCTGATGTTAAATGGCCTAATACTTCAGCAGAATCAAATCATCTTTTCGGTAGGCTAGCCTTCCCTATAACATTAAGGAGTTTAGGATCAGTGCCCAATAATTTTAGAAGTCTTGATATGAAGGCAATAAAAACCTTTCCCCTAGATATCTCTACGTTGGCTTAAAATATTTATATTGATCCCCAAAATACACCCATAGATCTGTTTCCAATAAGAGCAATTCCTAAAGAAAATATTGCATTATAGAGCCACATACAGTTGCACGGGAGTTTAATTCTTGCCAATTCAGTCATTTTTATAGACAATGTACATCTAAACTCTGATCCAAAGCTTAGTTTTATAACCCTGGCTTTGTGCCTAGGATATGGGGGAGGGGAGGAACCAGAGTACAAGTACAGGTATACCTCGTTTTATTGCTCTGCATTTTACTGAATTTTGCAGATCTTGAATTTTTGTTTTGATTTACAAAGTTAAGCTTGGGGCAACCTTGTATTGAGTAAGTCTGTTGGACTAATTTCCCCAACACCATGTGGTCAATTCATGTCTCCATGTCATATTTTGGTAATTTTTGCAATATTTCAAACTTTTTCAAAATGCTATCACACACTTAATAAGTAGATTACTCTTTCTCTCTCTCATTGTTTGGAGTCAGAACTGTCCGATAGCTGCCCCTCCACTGGGTTTGTGAGATTGTAATTGGCATGGGAGGAGATGGCCTGCCTTTTTTTCTGTGGACAGCTTGTGGATTTGGACCACCGGAGATGCTCGTCCTTGGGGTTAACAACTTAACTCCCTAATGACTATACTACCAGAGCTCCCTTAATAGACTGCAGTAGAGAACACACATTCTAGCCAAATTCTCTGTAACCCTTACAACATTAAGCAAGATTATGCACATCGGGGATGTCTGTGGCCATCCAAGGGGAATGACAACTTTCTAACGATGTAAATCATGTAAATGGCATCCTTGGTGGGTGAGACCATACAAACAAAGTGTAAATCACTAATGTGGGGATTGGTAAGCTTTGCTATCCTGCTAGGTTTAAAATTCACCCCAGGCAAGAAAGAAAGGGCTCTCACTGTAGTAAAAAACGATGAGTCAAGAGTGAAGTGCATCCTTTCGACATGAGATCTCTGTGTCAACACTCCTCCATCTAGGAGCTAGGAAAGCAGTTACAACAGAACAGTGATCTGAGATGGCAAGACAGAGCACAACAGCGCCAGAGATTTGACAACAGCAAAAGCAGCAGAGCTGGCCGAACCAGAGTCCAGCCTCCAATCAAGGAATGAGAAAGTTGAGTGTCTTTGGAATAGGAGGCCTACTGACAGAGTTGAGGCCTTCAAAGATTTGTTGGAGAGCTAAGTTTACCAGCCCATGGAGCTAGAGCCTAGTGCTACATGCCTAGGCTTGTTTAGGAGGTGAGATATGCTTTGGGATGAACTTATACCAGCAGAGTTAACAGAGTTTTGTTATACTGGTAGGACAGAGGCCAAGGCCTCAAAGCTGAGGACCTGAAAGAGATAAGCTTTTGAACAGGGCTGAGGAGAAAGACTGCCTTGAGGAACTGTATCCTGAATTATTTCTAATTCTAAATTGGAATCTATTATTTTTTGCAATAAATCTTAGAATTGTGAGTATGGTCATTGAGTTTTATGTGGTCATTGCAATAAATTATCAACCTCAGCAGAGAAACAGAATACAATGGGGGTGGGGGGGGAGATGCTGGTGAATTCAAACTGTCAGAGACACACATGCTTTGGGTTAGCCATGCAATGCACTATAGACCACACCACCAGACCTCAGGCCATATGTAACTTAGAATTTGAAAATGTATAGAATAGTCTGTATTTTCAACATATTCTTTACACACTTTTAAAAGGGATTGTATACCAAGGAAGGAATTTTACTTTTCAAAGAGAAGAGCAAACTGGGGGAGGAGGGGTGGACAGGGAGAAAAGTGCAACAATGAATGAGTGGAAATCCAAAATCTCTGTATATGTTCATTAAAATTAATAAAATTTAGAAAAAGAAAAGGGAACTATTTACGTTTTGAGTTTGCAGTTAAACCAAAACCTCATTGTTGTCTAGTACATTCCAATACAGAGAGAATGTATAGGACAGAGTAGAGCTATCCCATGGGGTTTCCAAGCCTGTAAATCTTTACAGAAGCAGACCATCTCATTATTCTCGCTTGGAGAAACCGGTAGATTCGAATCATTAACTATTCAGTTAGCTTTAATCACTACTATTTTAACCGCTAAAAAAAAAAAAAGCACCAGGACTTTTTTGTACCACTCACAGAGACCCAAATTTCATTAATAAGTTTTCTCAAACTTATGATATACTAAGAATTTTTTAAATACAGAGTTAACTTTTGAAAATGGAAATTATGTTATGGCCATCATCTCTATATTAAGTCTTATAATGTAAACTTAATTCCTCTGCACATATGTTTATAAAAAAATATGTTGAACTTAATATTTCAATCATATAGTATCTTATGTCTCTGCTTACCTACTCCAACGATTTCCATCAAATTTCCCCCTAAGCTCAGTAACTTGGCTCACCCAATTTAACACATAATCATAGAGTCTTGTGTTGTTCTCTGTTGTTACTGTTTTTGTTGCATACCACTGACCTATAGCTGGCCCTCCAGTGGGTTTTCTGAGGTAGTAAATCACACATGACATTGCCCATCTTTCTCCCACAGAGCAGCTAGTAGATATGAACCACATATCTTTGCAATGACACAGTAGTTTCTTTGCACTAAGCCACCAGTGGCCTAGTGGTAAGAAGCTGTGATGCAATCCCATAGGAATATGGTTCAGCTGACCAGCTGCTCTGAACAAGACAAGATGGTTAGTCTCCTCCTATGCAATTTACTGTCTCTGAAAATCCACTGGAGAGTCAGCTATGCATTGGTTCTGACACAATGATACACAACAGAGAAAACAACAAGCCACCAGAGATCCTATTGACCTCTACATGGTCCAAATTATGCCAACCTATTGAAAGAGAATTTATTAACAACCAGAGATAGGCACATAATACCATCATGCTTATGGAAAATGAGAAAATGGAAAAAGGAAGGTCCAAGACTATGCCCTTAGGCATGAATTAAAACTGAATGTGGAGAAAATTAAAATTCTCACAATTGGTCCAATAAATAATGTCATGATAGATAGAGAACATATTGAAATTGTTAAGAATTGCATTTTACTCAGATTCACAACTAATGTGCATGGGGACTATGGTCAAATGCTGGATTACACTGAGTAAATATGTTACAAAAGATATCTTTAAAGTATTAAAAACTTTTGTGACTAAGGTATGTCTGATTCAAGTCATACTCTTTTCAATGCCTTATATACACAGGAATATTGAGTAATAAAGACTGAGAAGAATTGTTTTTTCAACTAATAGAGAAGAATATTGAATATACCGCAAAATGCTAAGATAATTAAATCAGTCTTAGAGGAAATATAACCACAATGTTCCTGAGAAGAAAAGATGAGACTTCAACTAAACTTAATTTGGACATGTCCTCTGGGAAAAAAAAAATAGCCATTAGAAAAGCACAAGTTGGTTGGCAAAGTAGAATGTTAGTGAAAACAATGGAAGCGGTCAAGGACATGGATTAAATAACACAACAGGCACAAGAGTAAACTCATAAATATCAATGATCATGATGATGTCACAGGACTGGACAACATTTTGTTTTGTTAGATTTAGAATCCCACACATCTTCATATATTCTTTTTTTAAAAAAAAAACCTATTACTTTGTTATTTGGGAGACTTTCACAATATTAAAAGGAAAAAGAACCATGGGAATGTTTATAAGAAATAAAGAAAAATTTTGGAATTTTAACATTTAAACAAAAGCTTAGCACAAAGGGTTACTTTACGTAAGAAGAAAATACAGATTTTTAAAAAAGCCAACTTATCTCCATACCTTTTCAATTTATATGCGGAACAGATCAGCCAGGAGGCTGGGCGGTATGAGGAGGAATGTGGCATCAGAATTAGAGAAAGACTCATCAACAACCTGGGTTATGTACATGGGCGCTGAAATTTGCTTGCCGAAACTGAAGAGGACCTGAGACATTTAATGCAGAAGTTCAAGGACTGCAGCCTTCAATATAGATTGAAGCTCAACATCAAGAAAACAAAGATTCTCCCTACTGGGCTGACTGGCAGCATCATGACAGATGGTGAAGAAATTGAAGATTGTTAACAGCTTCTGTTTTCTTGGCTCTACAATCAACCCTCTTGGTACCAGCACCCAGGAAGTCAATAGATATACTGTGTTGGGAAAAAATCTGCTGTCAGGGGCCTCTGTAGAGTACTAAAGAGCAACGATGTCAGGCTGGAAACTAAGGTACACCTGATCCAGGCCACAGTTATTTACTATGCATCAGAAAGCTGGACAGTGACTAGGGATGATAGAAAGAGAATTGATGCCTTTGAGTTGTGGTGCAGGAGAAGAGTATTGAATATACCATGGACTGCTAGAACAAATAGATTTGTCTTGGAGAGGACGAAGCCAGGCTGCTCTTAGGAGGCAAGGATTCTGAAGCTCCATCTGACATACTTTGGGCATGTTGCAAGAAGGAACCAGTCTTTGGAGAGGGGCATCATGCTTTGGAGGGTTGAGGAATGATATAAGAGAGGAAGACCCTGGATGAGATGAGATGGATTGACTTAGTGACTGGGCTAATGAGAGTGGGTGTGTCAGAGACAATGAAGTTGGCACAGGATTGAGCGGGGTTCAGAGCTGTTGTACATAGGGACTTTATGATTTTCAAGCAACTTGACAGCACTTAACGACAACAGCTTATTACTTATAAAAAGTACACTGGAAAAGGAATATGTACTAGAGTGGGAAGAAGAGCTGCTTTTGTTAAAATCATTAAGATAGCTTTGTTAAGCATCTTGGGTAAATTTGATGAAGTCAAAGTATCCAATATAAAGTTGAGCTTTTTGTGAAAGGTTTCAACATGTTCTTAATGAATATATATATATGTATCTATATATGTATCAACTTCTTTTTTTAAAAAAGTCAAGAGATGAAAGAGGGCAAGGTTTTATGAACAAGATGTCTATACTTAAAATTAATTAGATTATTAACTGGTCACTTCTTGACTCTCAACATGCAAGTTTTGGTTTTGAAGCTCTAATGGTGCTACATGGAGAATACTGTTTCAGCAGTCCGTGTGATGCAAAGAATGCATAACTTGCTTTCAATCTTTTTTCTGCTTTGGGGCAAATACTGCTCTCTTAGGAGTTCCTCACAATGAAGAGAATGCTACAACGGACACATTTGGAAGTCCCAGGCAAGGTGAATTGACAAAGTAGTAAGAAGTGCCTGAGGTTGGTACTGGAACAAAAGACTCTCTGTTTCCCTACATTGATGACAGATAGTCTTCCTAGAAAAACATGCCCATCTTCTGCACCTTATCCTCCGAGAACTGCCAGGGGTGTGTCTTAATGACAATCCAGAGCCTTTTTTTTTTAGATTTTAATGAAAGTTTATAGAGAATTTCGATTTCCATTCATTCGTTGTTACATATTTTCCTACCTACCCAACCCCCACAGTTTGCTTTTCTCTTTGAAAAATTCTTTCACTGTTGCACAATTTCCTCCCCACCTCCTCTGTACGCTTTGCTATGCAGGTCTTATTCTGGACTGTTGTCATGCAAATAATACCTAATCATATATTCTTTTTAAACAGTTCTTTCCTTCATCTGTTTCACTGCAGTGTACATTACTTATCCCCTCTTTTCTTAGATTTCCCCTAACCCCCATGTTAGTCCTGTTCTATAACAGTGGCATTATGCAGTATTTGTCGTTTTGTGACCGAGATACTTCACTCAGCAAAATGTCTTCCAGAGTCACCCATTTTGTATAATATTTCATGAGTTTCTTCTTTTTTAGTGCTGCATAGTATTCCATTGTGTGAATATACCACAGCTTCTCTATCTATTCATTTGTTGATGGGCACTTAGGTTGTTTCCATCTTTTGGTATTGTGAACAATGCAGCAATAAACATGGGTGTGCATATATCTGCTTGGATGGCAGTTCTGATTTCTTTATGGTATATTCCCAGTAGTGGAACTGCTGGACAATAGACTTTTCTATAACATAAACAAATCCAATGTCATCCTTCTATCAGAGTGTGGTGAATGTGGTTCAAAATGGACTCAATTCCCATAGTGGCAGGAGACCCTAAACAGTTTTTTAAATGAATTTCCGTGGTTCTGTTAGTTTGTGCTACATGAGGCTAGAGCCATTCCACTTTACTTTCCAGTGTCCTAGTGCCTGGTTCAATCAATGCTTGCAACATACAAGTTCTCAATAGATGTTATATTAAATTGTTTGAGTTTTCCAAGACTGGATCCTATAATTACGCTTGTGCATCTTCATGAATAATGCAAGTCTCATGAGAAAGGCAAACAGTCTTCATACAGTTGTTAGTGTTAGTTGCCATTTAGTCAACACTGACTCATGGTGATGCCATGTGTGTGAATGTAATCGTGTTTCTAGAGTTTTTAAGGCTGTGGCCTTTCAGAACCTAACTGTTAAGCTTGTTTTTGGAAGCACCTTAGGTGAGTTAGAACTATAAACCTTTGAACTAGTTTCTGAATGC
Source organism: Elephantulus edwardii (assembly GCF_000299155.1). NCBI lineage: Eukaryota > Metazoa > Chordata > Mammalia > Macroscelidea > Macroscelididae > Elephantulus > Elephantulus edwardii. Next base: position 15,690,141 of record NW_006399784.1, read on the forward strand.
CTAATTATTTGCACTGTCTAGCTGAATAACTCAGTCCTTACTATTACTTTTCTGTGTATATTCCAGGATTATTCATATCTCCAAGCTTTTCCACCTAATCAATGCCATCTACCTTCTCCTCCCGATCTGTTGAGCTTGTTTGAAAGTATTATTTATTTTGTGTGTGTGTGTTCAAGGTTTCTAAGGGCAAATGGTGTTTAACTGTGATTGAACTCTATGACTATTATTTTAATCCATAGAATATGTCCAGATTGTTCATGCTTCTTATCATTGCAGCTCCCAGACAGAACTGAGATATATGATATTAAAAGTAGCACTCATGTTACAAGCTAATCTGGCAAAATGGATATGGCCGTACTGAATGGTATTACCAAGGACTTATCTACACAGTCTCATTTAGGATATTCTCCATTCATGTGCTTAGAAATAGACCAAGGCAAAGGTAGTTGAACATTTGCTTCTAAAAAAACATCTTTCATATTTTTCCAGATCAATTATTCTCTTAAGTTTCTGAAGTTCCCATCATCTAAGTCCATCATGGTTTAATGGAGGGAAACTGGAAACATAATTCAGAGATTTTCTCCAGATGTGAATAAGTTTATTGGACATTTTCTTAATATCTATGATGTCATAGTGGTGTATATAGTAATCTTATCTTTTTATTAATGGATGAAGAGAAGTCTTTAAAAGAATTTGTATGATTAAATCAAACTACCCTTTCTAAAAGAATTGATGCCTCTGAGTTGTGATGTTGGAAAAGAGTACTGAATATCCCATGGACTGCCAAAAGAACAAACAGGACTGTTTTGGAAAAAGTGCTAAGAGGCAGGAATGGAGAATCTTTGTGTTACATACTTTGGGCATATTTTCAGGAGGAACCAGGGCTTGGAAAAAGATGTCATGTTGAGAAAGATGTGAGATAGAGAAAAAGAGGAAATTTCTCAATAAGATGGATTGACACAGTGGCTACAACACTCAAGCATATCAGAAATGGTGAGATGGGCACAGGATAAGGCAAGGGTATGTTTTTCATCATGGAATATTTCTATCACTGCTTATGACTAAGGTGACAAGTATAAATAATATTAATCATGCTACACAAAACTTAGTGATGCTACCAAGCCAAAGGTGGGTGACTAATCCGCAGCCCTCAGGCCCGTTTTTCATTGTCTCTGTTCGAACATTCTTCTGGGTCATATAGCCCTGGTGTGTCCACTTGCCATACAGAGGTAACTTGTGGTTGCTGTGAAGCTGAACACTGTGACACTGATGTGTCAAATACACTAATGGTTACCCATGGCAGACAGTGTATGGTGGAGCTCCCTGATTAAAACAAGCTTCGAAGCAGGAGTTGCATCTACTTCCGTAAACAGCTTGCCTCTGGAAACCCTATGAACCTGGAGAAAGTCACACAAATGTTGAGGACTTTCATTCATAGGGTCACTATGAGTCGTCTATGACTCGACAGCACTTAACAACAACACAAAACTTAGCAAGAATATTGCCAAATACTAAGTTGCCATGAATTTCACCAGTTAGTTAATCAATCATTGGAAAGTATTATGTTATTGCAGTTTCTGAGAGTCTAAGCAATTGATCTTTCACCACAGAAGACAATTTATGAAGGCTGTGTTTCAAATGGACAATAAAGGCAAGCACAAACACTCACACTGAATATTATTTTCTATGATTTCTTATCAAGATGAAGTAAATGTCTGAGAAGTGTCTTATTGGGAAGCTGGAGAGTTTCACATACTTCTAACTGGTACTTGCAGAGAAAATAAAAAGGGAAAAGAAATTAGTCAGAGAACGCTTAAAACTTTTCAGAAAACCAAGGAAAACTAAAGAATCTCAGGACAAATAATAAGAAATGACCTAGATATATCAGGCAACTGCAAAATACCAAAGACAAAAAGAAATCACTAAAAAAGCTAGAAAATGAAGAGTTCTTGCCATTAGGACTTTGACAAAGAGTCTGTCGAACTAACCACTGATTTTTAGCAGCAATAGCAAATGAATCAAGTAATTTTTACTCCATGTTCTGGTTGTTTTTAAGATAGTGTCTGGCAGGTCACAAAATTCTGAATAATAAGGAAACTCTCTTTTCTTAGGTAGTCATAAACTGTAAAAGACTGATAGCTATAAAGACCAAAACAAAACTATATATTTTTCCAAGAGTATGTATTTTTGCTTTCTTCATTACCACTTAGAATGTACAGAATTCCTGAGACATGCAAATAAATTCCTTTATTTAGTTGAATACTCATAGTTAATAATTTACATAGTCATTAATTTTAAAAGAATACCACACCCCATTTCTGAAAAGGCTTGAGGCGGTTTACACATTAACACACAGTTCAAAAGCACACTATTATGTTTAAGTACTAAATAAAATACACTTTGAGAAACACAAAGGAGTCAATGCTTTGGAGGACCAGTCATGGTCTGCTGCTTTTGAATGGCTCCCCACTGTGGATACCACTTCACATATAATCTTCTTGAATGGAGATTGTGTTTTCTTGAGCTTTCCACTAAGCCACAGAGATTATCAGGTAGAATCAATGATGTGGACTTTGGGACCTAACTGCTTGGTGCAATCATAGTTATGTATATTGGGCAAGCTATTAAAGTCTTCAGAATTTCCATTTCTCCATCTGTAAAGTGGGGAATATTATTAAAATGAATTCTAAAATTTGCTCAGGTTCAGGTTGAATGGTTATGGAGAATGTATAAACAAGGAGACACACCTTTTCTGATTTTTAAACCATGCTTTATTCCCTTTGCCTATGTCTGAGTTTCATATGAGTACAATTTAGTGTGCTGGGATTTCCATTCTTCTCAATGTTATATGTAATTTTTTTTATGGTCCACATTGTCAAGTGGCCTTCACATAGTCAATAAAACATAAGTATCTTTCTGATATTCTCTGTTTTCAGCCAAGATCCATCTGATGTTACCAGTGATACCTGTCATACTGCAAGCTTTTTAAAATTCAGCTTGCATTTATGTCAGATCTTTAGTCAGGTACTGTTGCAACCAACCATTTTGGAATAATCTTAAATGTCTTTGAGCTGTGGTACTGGAGAAGAGTATTGAATATATCATGGACTTCTAGGAGAACAAACAGATTTGTCCTAGAGAGAGTGAAACCAGGCTTCTCCTTGGATGCACAGATTCTGAAGATCCATATGACATACTTTGGGCATATTGCAAGGAGGGACCAGTCCTTGGAGAGGGACATGTTTGGAAGGATGGAGGGACAGCACAAGAGAAGAAGACCCTGGATGAGAAGGATTGACTCAGTGACTGGGGAAATGGGGGTAGGTGCCTCAGAGACAATAAGGTTAGCTCAGGATAGAGAAAGGTTCAGAGCTATTGTACCTAGGGTCACTATGAGTCACAAATGACTCAATGACACATAACAACAAGATTTTACTTGCTGGGAAGGTGGAGGATCAAAGAAAGAAAAGAAGACCTCACCAAGATGGATTGACATAGTAACTGCAGCAATAGGCTTGAACATGGAAGCGATCATGAGAATGACATAAGATAGGGATAGATTCAGATCTGTTGTTCTTAGAACAGCATAGCCAACACAGTGGCAGCTAATATTCACATACACACACACACACACACCCACAGACACA
>NW_006399784.1:15697169-15725112 GCF_000299155.1 Elephantulus edwardii
GCATTAGTTACAGTGTTGACCCCACCCTTAGCCCAGTGCCTTGACCCACTTCCTTCCCAGCTCCACCCTCCACCAGGATAACCCTTCTCATCTGCTTGGCCAACTAGATAGAAACTAAAAAACACAATATGGCCAGCACTCTTTAAGCTGCTGAAGAAGCAACAGTGAAAATAAACCAGCAAAATTTTCTGCTTTTAATAGTCCTGCGTGCAAATGTGTGCTAAAACAATACATAAAATATCAATAGTGTGTCAAAAGGGGGAAAGTATTTTCAAGCAAAACAAAGGGATGCAGGACAGGAAGTGCGAGCTGATGTTTCCCGTTATGGTGATCCCATATGCACAGACTCCAACTGTGCACCCCTGAGTTATCAATCCTCTGATCTTTCTGAAGCCAATCACCAGGCTTGTATTTCGAGGCCCCCTCTAGGTGTGTTTGAACCATAAGCCTTTTGGCCAGTAGTCAACCCAGCTCTACCAGGTATGAAGGAATATTAAGTAGTGTCATCAGGGTTGGTTTTTGTTTGCTTGTTTGTTTTTTAGAAAGTGAACTTTTACAGCTAAGATCTGAATTGGAGGGAGCTATAAGTATTTAGTCTGAAGGAGCAAGTATAAAGAATTCAAAGTAGTAATATTCCTAGAAAAGAACAATGTGGCTGAAGTAGACTGAGTCACCTGATGAATCAGAAAATGAGGTCAGAGACTGGAATAACCCCGGTAGATCATTCTATGAACTCTGATTTCATTCAAGGTGAAATGGTGGCTTTGGAATGAATAATGATATCAACTCATTTACACTTTTAAAAGATCACTCTATTTTGAGAATAAATGATAGAAGGGAAGTGGAATCTGAAACAATTTCTGAGAGTCAGTCCTGCATTAATTTATGTCAGACATTTCTCTGGTACTCTCTTAAAGAGTTTTGAGGCTGAGCACAGAGGCAGGAGATTTCACTTCCACCAAGCAGGTACATCCACAATCTTCGAAGTCCGACAGGCAGGGCCCGAGTCCTTAAATAATTTTGGGCCCTCAGGCCAAGAATACAACATTTATATTGCCTCCAGAAACTCTATGAACTTGGAGAAAAGATGAAAGTTTTGTTTCCAAGACTTTAATTTATAGGGTCACTATGCGTCGTCTACAACTCCACGGCACTTACCAACAGACTTAACAACTTAGAGGAACCATCGCCGTCTCCTGGGAAATTATTCTACTGTGACAACAGCGTGTTCCAAATGGAAGAGAAGAGACATTAAGCCACAAGTAGTCAGTTCTGGAACAGAAGTTCAAGGCAAAGGACTTCCTGAGCACGGTCTGAGATAGGAAGACTTCTCTGATACTACTGACTGGAATTTGGATTTAGGGACTCCTAAGCTCGAGAGATACTGACCGCAACATTGCGAAGGCATTTGGAATCACAGAAGTAAAGAAGGCTTGAGACCTAAGCCATCATATCACCAGCAGTCAGGAAATCAAAAGAGTAATTGCATTAGGAAAATCTGCTGTCATGGACCTTTCCAGAATGCTGAAGGGCAATGATGTTAATCTAGATACAAAGGTGCATCTGTCTAATCCAGGCCCTGGTTTTCTCAGTTTCTTGTCATGCTTCAGAGAGTTAGACAATGACTAAGGATGACAGAAGAATAGACTCTTTCGAGTTGTGGAGCTGAAGGAGTCTTGAACTTGGACTGCCAAGAAAACAAATAGGTCTGTCTTGGAGGCTAAGATTTTGAAGCTCCGCCTCACTTACTTTGGTCACGTGGCCAGGAGAGATAGGTCCTTGGAGAAAGACATCATGCTTGTAAGGGTTGATGGACGATAGTGCAGGAGAGGAAGATGAAATGAATTGATACAATAACTGGGACAATGGGGGGTGGTGTGTCAGAATTAGTGAAACTGGCTCAGGACACGGAAGGATTCAGAGCTGCTGTACATAGAGTCACATCACAGGCACATAACAATAATACATATACATATATATATACATATACATATACATATACATATACATATACAATGGCACATAACAACAATAACATACTATGACGGGGTGGCATCCACTTCCTAAATAACATGCCTCTGAAACTTTATGAACTTTGATAAATGTCGATAGTTGTAGAGGGGATTCAGGCCTTTTGTTCATAGGGTCGCTGTGAGTCATACTTGGCTTGAAGGCAATCAACAACAACAACAACAACAGGATAGGATAAACCTGTTTGTTCTTTTGGCAGTCCATGGTATGTTCAATACTCTTCTCCAGTACCACAACTCAAAGGCATAAAGTCTTCTGCCCATGGTCTAACGATGACAATAACCAACCTTTGTATAACAAAATGAAGACAATTGGAGACCTTGAGGGGAGTAGATCTGGAGAACAGATAGAGTGAAAACTTACTTATAGTGAATTTAGGAGGGAAAAGAATAAACAGGATAGGCACTTTTTTGAGGCTTTTTTATGTCTTATCTGGATTTTCCACAGAAAGAAGAGAATGCATGCATTCCTAACAAAACTGACATAAGTACTTTCTGGAATCCAGTAATGTAAACATAATATATCTTATCTCATCTCAAAAGAATAGGTCACAAAATAGCTAGGTAAGTCCACTTAAAGTATAAGTGATTTATTTCTACAAACTGAAGAGCCTAGAGAAACTGTCTAGGTTAAAGAGCCAGGCAGAAAGAATAATGGCCTGCATGAGGCAAACCCCTTCCTCTAATTTTATTATGAAAAATGAAGATATCACTTTTTGCAATAAATAATATTTCCCCCATTCTATATTTCTCATTATTTTAGAGTTGGCATTTACATACAGCTGAGCCTCCAGTGAGTTTTCAAAGGCTGTAAGTTGCAGGGGAGGAGACTGCCTGTCTTTCTCCCTTGGATCAGTGACAGGTACAAGCAAACAGACAGCTATCGTTTTTGGTTAGAAGCACAGCTCCCTATGAATGACACACGCAGCACTGCCCCCAGTGTAAATTAGGGGATGGAAAAGAAATTGCTTTAGCTCTAATGTGGTGTTGTTGTTACGTGACATCGAGTCGCTTGCGACTCATAGCGACCCTATGTACAAGAGCCCTAAACACTGTTCTATCACTGTACCAACCTCGTCATCTCAAACACACTAATTCTCACCACTCCACTCACAGAATTGATCCATCTCATCAAGGGTCTTTCTCTCCTGCACCGTCCCTCCACTCTCCCAAACATGATATCACTCTCCAAGGACTAGTCCTTCCTTGCAACATGCTCAAAGTATGTCAGATGAAGCTTCAGAATCCTTGACTCCAAGGAGCATTCTGACTTCACCCTCTCCAGGACAAACCTGTTTGTTCTAGCAGTTCATGGTATATTTAACACTCTTCTCCAGCACCACAACTCAAAGGCATCAATTCTCTTTCTATTATCTCTAGTCACTGTCCAACTCTCCAACGCATACCATGCAATTGCAAAGACTATAGCCTGGACCAGCCTGACATTGTTGCTCTTCAGTACTCTTGAGTGGTCCCTGACAGCTGACTTTCCCAATGCAATTCGTCTCCTGATTTCCAGGCTGCAGTTACCAAGAGTGTTGACTATGGAGCCAAGTAAACTAAAACTGTTAACTATCTCAATCTCTTCACCATCCATACTGTTGCTGCCAATTGACCCAGTGGTGAGAATCTTTGTTTTCTTGATGTTGAGCTTCAGTTCGTATTGAAGACTGCAGTCCCTGACCCTCTGCAGCAAGCCCTTCAGGTCCTCCTCAGTTTCAGCAAGCAGGGTGTGTCATCTGCGTAACGCAGTTTGTTGATAATTCTTCCACTAATCCTGATGCCACATTCCTCCTCGTCAGCCCAGAGTCTCAGATGATTTGTTCTGCATACAGATTGAAAAGGAGACAAAATACATCCTTGATGGACCCCCTTCTTGATTTTGAACCATGTAGTGTCTCCTTGCTTTAATGTGTTATTTTTTTAAAAAATGTCACTTATCTTTGGCACACTAACCTGAATAATAAAGCATTTGTCTGGTCCCTCTAGGATCACTAGGGGTGATTCTCAGATAAGGTGTGCTTGCTTAGGAGTCATGCACGGCAGGGCATTTGAGGGAATCTTAGGTGAATGAGTGAACAAGATAAGATGGGAGGACAGATCTCTGATCTCAAAATGACCTGACTTTTATACTTCTCTAGCAAACTACTGAAAGAAATAACATGAAAAAGATTGATGTGAGCAGGTATCAATTGACTTGCACTTTTGAAAGCCATCAGACCAGAATCTGTTCTTCCTCTGTGTCTTTAAATCACAGTTCAGCTTTCAGCTACATAGCAAGCAGTTGAGAAGACCATGTCTTGGATCAGGAAACTCTGGTGGCCTAGTGGTAGAGTTGTGATGCCATCCTGAAGACATGTAGTTCAAATCTCTCAGCTGCTCTGAGGGAAAAAGATGGGGAGTTTCCTCAACTGCCTCAGAAGATGCTGGAGGGTCAGCTGTGAGTCAGTTCTAATTTGATGGTGTTTGTTGTTGTCACTTGCGATTCATAGCAACCCTATGAACAACAACCCTATACCCTGCTCTATCATATACCAAACTTATTGTCTCCAACATATCTACTCCCATTTCCCCAGTAATTGAATCAATCCATCTTATTGAGGGTCTTCTCTTGCACTGTCCCTCCACTCTCCCAAGCATGATGTCCTTTTCCAAGGACGGGTCCCTCCTTGTAACATGTCCAAAGTATGTCAGACAAAGCTTCAGAATCCTTGCCTCCAAAGAGCAGCATGATTTCACCCACTCTAGGACAAACCTGTTTGTTCTACTAGCCTTCCTTGGTATATTCAATACTCTTATCCAACATCATAGCTCAAAGTCATCATTTCTCCTTCTATCATCCCTAGTCATTGTCCAGCTTGCTAATGCATAACAAGTAATTGCAAAGACCATGGCCTGAATCAGGTGCACTTTAGTCTCTACACTGATATCATTGTTCTTCAGTGCTTTGGAGAGGTCTCTGACAGCAGAGTCTCCCAATAGAATTAATCTTTTCATTTCCGGGCTGCACTGCTGCTACCAGGAGTGTTGACTGTGGAGTCAAGCAAAGTGAGACTGTTAACGACTCAATCTCTTCCCCTATCATGATGCTGCCAATCTGCCAGTAGTGAGAAACTTTGTTTTCTTGATGTTGAGCTTCAATTCTTATTTAAGACTGCAGTTGTTGACCTTCCACAGCAAGCACTTCAGGTCCTCCTAAGTTTCAGCAAGTAGAAACAGATAAGGGAGAAAGCTGTTCAAAAGGGATATGTGATTAGGTATTATTGTCATGACAGAAGTCCAGAAGGCTGCATAGTGGATTAACTTGGGAGGAGGGATTGTAAAACAATGGGGGAACTTTTCTCTTACTTTTCAAAGAGAAGAGTGTACTCAGGGGCAGGGGTGGGCAGGGAGAAAAGTGCAGTAATGAATGAATGGAAATCCAAAGTCTGTGTAAATTTTCATTAAAAAAATCCTGTTATTTAGAAATAATTGCTATTAACATTTTGGTGTTTTCTTTGTGACATATAAATTTGTGTCATTAATACATTAATTCTGTGACATAGCCTTTAAAATTATAATGTGAAGTTTTACAAACCTTATGCTTTAAGATATTACATTCTGGAATGCTGTTCTAATATTATCTTCTGTATAGAAGTGCTACCAATTATTTAACTATTATCATTATCCAATATTATATAAAACTTTATTGTAGAGAAATAGTATTATTTTTATTTTCTTTTCCTTATTCATTGGTGAAGTTTTGTATTTTAGCATGCTTTTTTGTGCTGGCAAAGAGTAGCCCATGAGCTACAAAAGAATCTGTCTTACAAGGAGGTACAACCAGTGGGCTCTGTAGGGCCAAGTATGGTGAAATCTAGTTTCACATATGTTATCAGGTGGGGCCAGTCTTTATAAAAAGACATTATGCTTGGAAAGGTGGAGGATCAGAGAAAGAGGGAAGACCCTCAACAAGATGGATTGCCCCAGTGACTGTAATAATAGACTTGAGCACAGTGGAGATCATAAGAATGATGCCGGATAAGGTACGGCTGTGATCTGTTATCCATAGTGTGGCTGTGGGTTGTAGTCAACTTGAAGGCAAATAACAGCAACAACATTGGCTGTCCCACGAAACATGCTGCTATTTTTCTTAGATCAATGTATAAAATGATGAAGATCTGTTAACATAAAACTTTGCCTTATCAATACCATCTCATGCTAATTTCTTTCTGTCTTAAAGTACACTGGCCTACTATACATATGCAACTATAATGATGACAGCTATTTTCTGATCTCTTCTCTAATAAGTTTCATCAGAAACATAAAGGCCATGATCTTATATATGTATAGAGCTACAATTGAAGATCAAAAAATAAGAAACAATTTAAATGTTCATCAGTAAGGGACTTGTTATCAGGCAATATCATTAATATCACATGCAGGTAATATACTTCTGGACAGCATTCAAAAATAGCTAGAACAGGACACAAAGAAATGCCAGAAGTCCAAGCTAGATTTAGAAGAGGCTGTGGTACCAGGGATAACATTGCTGATGTCAGATGTATCTTGGCTAAAAGTAAAGATACCAGAAGAATGTCTAGTTTTGCTTTCTAGATTATGGAGAGGCATTTGACTGTGTGGATCAAAACAAATTATGGCTAATATTGAGAAGAATGGGAATCCCTTAACAATTGTTTTTAATAAGAAACCTGTACTGAGAACAAGAGGTTGTTACAAGGGAACACTGTTGTTGTTATTGTGTACCATCAAGTCAGAACTGATTCATACCTGACCCTCCAGTGGATTTTCAGAGACAGGAATTGCTAGGAAGGAGATTGTCTATCTGTCTCCCACCGAGCAGCTAGTGGATAGCATGCCTTTGGGATTTATTGCAGTACAGATCCTTACCACAAAACCACCAGAGCAAGAAAACACTAAAATTAAGAAAAGTGTGCTTCCTTTCTCCATACCTATTCAGTCTGTATGCTAAATAATTTATTCAAGAAGCTAGACTCTAAGGAGAAGACTGCAGCATCAGGATAGGAGGAAGCCTCAGCAATAACTTCTGTTATGTAGACGACACAACCTTGCTTGCTAAAAGTGACGAGGACTTGAAACATTTGCTCCAGAAGATCAAAGACTACAGCCTTCAATGTGGATTGCATCTCAATGTCAACAAAACAAAACTTTTCACCACTGTACCAATAAGCAACCTCTTGATGGGAAAAGATTGAAACTGTCAATGGCTTCACCTTACTTGGATCCACAAACAGTATCCTTGGTATCAGTAGTCAGGAATTCAAGAGAGTATTATATTGAGAAAATCTGCAGTCAGGGACCTCTCCAAATTATTGAGGAGTAATGATGTCAGTTTCAGAACCAAGATGCGCTTGATTCAGGCCATGGTATTTTCAGTCAGTAGGTAGGCATCTGAGAGCTGGATGATGAATAAGGATAATAGAAGAAGAATTGATCTCTTTGAACTTTGGTATTGGAGAAGAGTACTGAATATTCCATGGACTGCCAAAAGAATAAACTGATATGTCTTGGAGAAGATGCAGGCAAGAGTGCACCTTAAAAATAAAAATGATGAAGCTTTGTTTCACATACTGTGAGCATGTTGCTAGGAGAGGCTCCTCCTTGGAGAGGGGCATCATGGAAGGTCAGAGAAAGAGAAGTCTTCAATTAGATGGTTTGACACAGCATCTACAGCAATGGACCCCAGGAGGTCACAGCTTGTGAGGATGGCCCAAGATAGGACAGGATTTCAGCTGTGTTGCTATAGAATTGTACTCAACTCCATGGCACCTAACAACAGGAGACTTGCTAGAAAACTTTATGGCACACCCATGTAATAAAATGTAACGTAGCTGTTAAAAGGAACTGAGCCTAGTTAATCAATTAAGCCTCTAAATGATTAGAATAAAAGAGTAAATTGTGCCTCCCATGACATTTGTGTAAAAAAAGAAATTGGAAGCACTGTATATAATGCTGCTATTTGTGCAAACATAGAGAAAGTTGCATACAAATGGTTGTCTCTAGAGGTTAAACATACTATTAACCTTTAACCTTCTGGAGATCATCTGGGCTATGGATAGTTGGAGTAAGAAGGGGACTTGATTGTTGTTTATTCTCTTATACTGGTTAAAGTTGACACTGTGTGCAGACATTCCTTTTTAAAAATATAATAACTAAATACAAAACTAAATTCTTTATCTCAGCCTACTACAAACATGAAGTTTCTTCCTCTTTCTCTCATCTGACTACTAACAACTTGCAAAGCCTCTTCTCTGCCACGCAGTTCTCTTCATTTGAATTGCACTGATACCCTGCGTCGTCATATTCAACCTTCACTTTTCAGAATTAATTCTCCACTAATTGATGGTGATGCCTTTTAGAACTGTTACAAGCCTCATGGGAAAAAGCCTCTCCCTGAACTCTGTCTTACTGATAACTTTAATCTACTCAGTCTAATAACAAACTACATCATTCTGACTTTTGTTTATTCCTCTTGCTTCCTATTCTTTCTACTCTGTCATCCCCCTATTTCTTGGCAGTAAAAAACAGAACAGAAGAATCTAAGTAACTATTAATAATGTTTAAGATAAGAATTAACTTGAATAATATTTGACAAAGAAAGTAGAGATATTTGTTAAAAAAAACCAAAACACACGCCAGGACTGACAGTAGCTGTGACCTTTGGTATACTGTGATTTCACAGTGTAAGAATGATTTGTCCATGATGAACCTTTGATCTCTGAGAGTTCTCCTTTCCCTATTCATGTGCTGTAGTAGATAATGTGTGTGTGTGTGTGTGTGTGTGTAGACACATTTTAATGATAGGCTGAAAATGCACGACTTTCATTATCTACAGTTAATTTGGAACAACAAATAAGATAATCTTGGAAACCTAAGCATCAAATGAAAGGCTAAAGAGCTAGGTTGAATACTGATTGGAAGAAGAAACTGACTGAAAACAATGAATGAGAAAATCTAAAATGATGTCCTATACTCCTGGAGATGATTTACTGGTGATACCGTATCCCCTCATCCCCCAACTCCACCCCATCTAGGCTCGCTTTCTTCTCCTTTCAACTCTAGTGAGATAAAAGGCATTACAGGCCACAATTAGAAAAACTCCCTTTACATGTATTAGGGCTGGGATTAAGATGTACTATGTTCCACCCTTTATCAGAATTCAGAGATCATTACAAAACTTCCACATTAGATGATTACAAATATATATCTTTGGGGGGAGGCACAATTTACTCCATGGTATTCCACTTTCTACCCTCCCTCACTCATGTCCTTATCACTTGTGAAACATTTTCACATCATCACAAAAGTTTTAAATCAACTACTAATTCAAATTCTATCCTAGGGCAAAATTCCTCTTCAATATATATCCAAAATACCAGTTATTTACTTTCAAAATGCAATATCAACTCAAGCACAAAGCAGACATTTCCTCTGCAGGAGAAACTGGAGGGAGAGAGAGAGAGAGAAGGGGAGGGGAGGGGAGGGGAGAGGGAGGGGAAGAACTAAGTAAGTAAAATATTTTGCTGAAATTTACGTTAGCCCTCAAGCTTCAAAGTAATTGTCTATTTTCTGAGACCATCTAGGTAACGGTTCTGTCCTCTAGGCTCTCAGTGTTGGCCATTTTCTCTATACTCACAATGGAGACACCTTGACTCTGGCTTCAGCTGTGTCTTCTAGTCTTTTTCAAAGAATCACTCTACTCACTCTGCTTTGGACAGAATCATTCTTCTCATCTCACTGAATAATGACACCAACTCCTTGTTCCTGGAAGGCCCTATTCTTCTTACCCCTTGTGTGGGACAGTTCCAGAAGCTATAACTGAGCTGAGAACTGCCTAAGGAACTGAAAAGAGGACATGGAGACACAGGCCATGAGCATCTTTCTGAAAGGGCCAGAAGAAGTAAGAATAGCACCAGCCCTCACTGTCCCAGATCAGAAAGCAGATAAAGAGCCTATAGCTCAGCCTGTTTGTACCTCTAGAGCCACATCAACAGTAACAGGTTTGTTTATTTATGTTGACTCACAGATTCACAGTTGTGGTCCCAATGACAGGATTTATTAGGGCAGTAAGTTGGAGAATGGAGCAAAGAAAATCTCACAATACAAGCCCAACAGTTCCAAGGCACAAGTCCTCATTTAGTTCAGGCTCCAGTTTCAGTTTAGCAGTCAAGTCCAAATCATCCAACTAGGTTTGCTTCAGATCAGTTATAAGTCAACTTCTCCTCCAGCAAGAACAGCAAAAACCTTTAACTGTGGCCAGCACAAATGCAATCAGCCTCGGGTCCACAGTTTCTCCACAGCAATGTCACAGTCTTTCCACTACCAACACCAGGGTCTTACTCTTACAAGGGTCTTGCTCCAATCTTCCTCTAGCCTTGCCACCATATGGTGGCAAGTCTTGCTCACCTCAAGTCTTTTTTTTTCTTCCTTCCCAGTGTGGGAAGCACTCTTTCTCTTATCCTAGTCTCACAGCTATTGGTAATTTGCAAGACCATGTGTCTGCAGATAAGGTGGCTGCAGAATAGAAGGGACTAACTCTAAAGACTAAAACAGACAAACAAGCCAAATTTTAGGCTAACACCACAGCAACTTCTTGTAACCTGGGAAGCTGTGGCTAGCTCTAGAAAGCTACCTCTAGAAACCTCAGAAACTGTGGTCCCACATTTTGAGACCCCAGAAGTGGTGACCTTACCCTTTGAGACAGTTTTGTGGGCTCCTTGGTCTTTGGAAGAGGCCAGTGCAGCTTCTATTCTGCCCCAGAAAATGTTGCAGAGTTCTTTAGTTGTACCCATAAATACAGAAGCATCTCGCTCCACCAGTAAACCTTCAGAGACACTGAGTTTTCTAACTATAATGAAGGGCAGCCCAGCTCCTCACTTTAAAATTCTGCTTGTTTGCTTTATAGATTATCTTCTTTTATTTTTTTTCTTCTTAAGCTTTATTTTATTTTTTAAATAATTTTAATGAGCATTTACAGAGATTTTGGATTTCCATTCATTCATTGCTGCACTTCTCTCCCCACCCAGCCCTCCCCCCCCCACTCCCTGTTCGCTCCTCTCTTTCAAAAGTAAAAGAAACACTCCCTCCCTGGGACACAATCCCCCCATACCCCTCCTGCCACCTCAAGTACATTCCACTATGCAACCTTAATTGTGGACTCTTGTGACAACCATAATACCCTATCATACATTGCTTTTAAATTATTCACTCCTTCATCTGTTTCAGTGCAGTATACACAACTTATCCAGTTTTTCTCAGTCTTACCCCAACCCTGATATCAGTCCCATTTTACAACAGTGGCACTATGCAGTATTTGTCGTTTTGTGATTGAGATATTTCACTCAGCATAATGTCCTCCAGGGTCACCCATTTTGAATAATATTGCATGAGTTTCTTGTTTTTCAATGCAGCATAGTATTCCACTGTGTGAGTATACCACAGCTTCTCTATATAGATCATCTTCTATGCTGTCTTGTATCAGTTTCTGAGTATCCTGGTGCTGCTATTATGCTGCCATTAAATTCTACCATTTCTTTCTAAGCCCACACTAGAATTGCCTTTGAAATATTTCTGTAATTTCAATCTCTTCAAAAAAAATCTAGGCTCTTACTGTTCTGCATATTAAAACTCTTTCAGACTCTATTTATTAATAAATTCCAAAACCACATCCATATTTTAGGTGTTTGTTAGAATAGCACCTCATTCTCATTATCAAATGTCTGAGCTTTCTATGGAATAAAAAACAATGAAATACATACAACCATACACGCAGATGGATTGATTCTAAGGAAATGGTTAACAAACTTAAATAGGTTGGCAAGTCCAAAATCGATAGGTTAGATCTCAAGAGAAAAGCCTCTTGGGTCCTAAAATCTAAGTGTTCAGTAGACAGGATGTCAGGATGGCTTTGAAGCTTGCTTGTTTTGTGGTTGACCTGGCTAAAGGTTACTGTGGAACAGCAGAATCACAGTTGGCTTATAGTCTCCAGTTCAAAGGCTGGAGACCATTAGTCAGATAACCAGATATAGTTGTTGTTGTTAAGTGCGTTGAGTCATAGGTGACTCATATTAACGAAAGTCCTCAACACTTGTGTGACTTTCATTTTTTCTTCAGGTTCATAGGCTTTCCTGAGGCAAGCTATTACAGAAGTGGATGACACTCCTGCTTCCAAGCTTGTTTTAATCAGGGAGCTCCACCAAACACTGTCTGCCATGGGTAACCATTAACACTTTTGACACATCAGTGTCGCAGTATTCAGCTTCACAGCAACCACAAGTTATTTCTGCATGCTAAGTGGACACACCAGGGCTATACGACCTAGAAGAATGAACAAAAACGATGAGAAACAAAGCCTGAGGGCTGCAGGTTAAAAGTCACCCACCTTTGGCTTGGTAGCATCACTTTCTGTCCACTAGGCCAACTGATCACACTCTATGTTGCCATCAGAAATAGAGGGAACAAAAATTCTCCAGCTTTTTGCCAGAAAATCCAAACATAAATACCCTACAGGGCACATCCCTAAGGAAACCTCCCTGTAATCAGATAAGAATAATCATATCTTTACAAATCCTTATCCAAACCTGATTCATTAACATTACTGTTGCTTTTATGTGCATTATGTCACTACATGTCCCTTAGCAATTTTTTTGTTGTTCATTTTCTAGTTGATTTATAGTTGACTTTACAATGAGTTTTCAGAGGCTGTAAACTACAAGGAGGAGATTGCCCATTTCTGTGGACCAGTTTGTTCCAACCACCTGCCTTTAAATTGGCAGCAAAACTTAGCCACTGTTGCTGTTGTTGTTGTTCTATGCCATCAAGTTGCTTGTGACTCATAGTGACCCTATGTACAACAGTCCTAAACCCTGCCCTATTCTGTGCCTATCTCACTGTCTCTGACACACCTATCCTCACAGAATCAATCCACTTCAAAGAGAGTCTTCCTCTTCTGTGCTGTCTCTCTACCTTCCCAAGCATGACGTCCTTCTCCAAGGACTGGTCCCTCCTCACAACATGTCCAAAGTATGTCAGATGAAGCTTCAAAATTTTTACCTCCGTGGAGCAGCCTGGATTCACCCTCCCTCTCCAGGATGAACCTGTTTGTTTTCTTAGCAGTCTATGGTAATTCACCAACACCACAGCTCAAAGGCATCAAGTCTCCTTCTATCCTCCCTAGTTATTGTCCATCTCTCTGGTGCATAGCAAGTGATTGCAAAGACCATGGCCTATAAAGACCATAACCTGTATCGTGTGCACCTTAATCTCCAAAGTGGCATCATTGCTCTTCAGTACTTCGGAGAGGTCCCTAACAGCAGACTTTCGTAGGCCACCAAAAGTCCCTTTATTAACATCATAAAGGTTTGAAATTATCATACATACAACATAACAGTTACAGTATATTGAGGATTATATAACCAGGTTAGTACATAACATTTTCTGCCAAGAAACAGATTTGTCTTGGTGAGGGTGAAACCAAGTTTCTCCTTGGAGGCTAAGATTTTGAAGCTCCATCTCACATATCTTGGGCATGTGGCCATGAGGGAACAATCCTCGGAGAAGGACATCATGCTCAGAAGGGTGGAGGTACAGCACAGGAGAGGAAGACCCCAGATGAGATGGATTGATACAGTAACTAGGGCAGTGGCAGTAGATGTGTCAGAGTTAGTGAGACTGGCTCAGGACAGGGCAGGCTTCAGAGCTATTGTACATATTGCTGTAAGTCGTAGGCAACTTGACGGAATTTAACAACACAACAGCAACAATAACCAGGTTGGTATACAACATTAACCATAATGTTAATATTAATACAATAATCCCTAAAAGATGAAATATTTATGATGCTGTCATGTTGCTGTTAAGTGCTATCAAGTCACATACTACCTATAGTGCGATCCTATGAACAATAGATTAGAACTCTGTCCTATCCTATGCCATCCTCACACTTCCTGACACATTAAAGCCCATTGCAGCGGTCCCCATGTCAATCCACCTGGTCGAGAGCCTGTTCTTCTTTGCTGACTCTCCCCCTTTCTGAGCATCGTGTCCCTCTCCAAGGAATAGCCCTTCCTACCAAATGCCTGAAAGAGTACTCTGGCTACACACTCTCCAATACATATCTGTTCTCTTGGCTGTCCACGGGATAATCAGTGCTCTTTTCCAACCCCACAGCTCAAAGGCATCAATTCTTCTTCTATCATCCTTTTTCATTGTCTAGTTCTTGTCATAGCAAGTGATCGGAAAGAATATGATCTGAATCAGATGTACTTTAGACCTCAAATAGACATCATTATTCATTGTTGTTAGGTGCCATTGAGTGGAGTATGACTCATAGTGGCCCTTTAGACAAAAATCTGAAACCTGTTTTATCCTACACTTCCTCACATTTACTGACTCACAAGAGCCCATTTCAGCAGTCACTATGTCAATCCACCTGATGAAGGTCTTCCTCTCCTTTGCTGACCGGCCACCCTTCCTAGCATCATGACCTTCTCCAAGGAATAGCACCTCCTAGCATTGTGCCCAAAGGATGTGAGGTGAAGTCTCACCATTTTTGCCTCCAAAGAGCACTCCATCTACACCCTCTCCAAGACATATCTGTTCATTCTCTTGGTCATCCTTAGGATGATCAGTGCACTTCTCCAACACCACAGCTCAAAGGCATCAGTTCTTCTGTCATCCTTGTTCATTGTCCAGCTCTCAGATGCATAGCTAGTAATCAGAAAGACTATGGCCTGATTCAGGCACACCTTAGTCCTCAAACTGACATCACTACTCCTTAATAATTTGGAAAGGTCCCTAACTGCAGATCATTCCAGTGCAATGTGTCTCCTTATTTTCTGTCTGCTGGTACCAAGGATGTTAATTGTGAATCCAAGCAAGATGAAGCTGTTGACAGTTTCAGTCTCCTATCTATTCATCATAACTCTGCCTATGGGTCCAGTAGTAAGAATCTTTGTTTTCTTGACCCTGAAATACAATCCATACTGAAGGCTGCGTTCCTTGATCTTCTGCAATAAGTGCTTCAAGTCCTTCTTAGTTTCGGCAAGCAAGGTTGTGTTATCTGCATAATGCAGGTTATTAATGAATTTTCCTCCAATCCTGATACCATAATCCTCTTCATAGAGTCCAGTTTCTTGATTAATTTTCTCAGTGTACAGATTGAATAGGTATGGAGAGAGAGTATAACAATTCCAAACCATGCAGTGCTCCCCTGTTCCATTTGCACAACACCCTAGTGGTCCAGGGATAGTTTCTGCATGAGCACAATCAAGTGTTTTGGGATTCCCATTCTTCTCAATGTTAGACACATCGTGTTATGAACCACATAGTCAAATGCCTTTGCATATAACCAATAAAGCACAAATAGACATTCTTCTGATACTCCTTACTGTCAGCCAGGAGCCATCTGATATTAGTATTGACATACCTGGTGTCACAGCCTCTTGTAAATCCTACTTGATCTTCTGACAGTTCCCTAGTTTTGTACTGTTCCAGCCATTTTTGAATGATCGTCAGCAGTATTTTGCTTACATGTGATAATTAATGATAGTTTGATAGTTTCCCCATTCAGTTGGTTCACCTTTCTTGGGAATGGGAACAAATATGGACCTCTTCCAATCCATTGGCCAGAAGCCACCCTCCAGATTTCCTGTCATAGGCTGCATCTGTTCATTGAAACAAGTCAATTGGTATCCCATCGATTACTGGGACCTTATTATTTTGCCAATGCCTTCAATGCAGCTTCCACTTCCTCCTTCATTACCATTGATTCCTGTCCATATGGTACTTCCTGAAATTTTTCACTGTCAATCAATTCTTTCTGGTACAATGACTCTGTGTATTCCCTCCATCTTCTTTTGATGCTTTCTGGGTCATTCAATAATATTGCCCATAACATTTTTCAATATTGTGACACAAGGCTTAAATTTCTTTTTCAGTTCTTTCAGCTTGAAAGATGCACAGTGAGTTCTTCCCTTTTTATTCTCCAATTCCAGCTCTCTGCACATTCCATTATAATATTTTGCTTTACTAATTACTTCTCAATAAATTGAAGAGGTTCCTAACTGCAGACTTTCCCAGCGCAGTGTGTCTCCTGATTTCCTGATTGCTGATACCAAGGGAGTTAATTGTGGATCCAAGTAAGATGAAGTTGTTGACAATTTTAATCTTTTCTCCATCCATACTGATGTTGCCTATTGGTCCAATGGTAAGAATCTTTGTTTTCTTGACATTGCGATGCAATCAATATAGAAGGCTGCCTTCCTCGATCTTCGTTAAGAAGTGCTTGAAGCCCTCTTCACTTTAAGCAAGCAAGATTGTATCACCTGCATAAACACATTATTTATTAGTCTTCTTCTCATCATTCCTGATGCCACATTCTTCCTCATAGAGTCCAACTTCTCAAATAATTTGTTCAGCATACGGATTGAATATGTATGGAAAGAAAATAAAAACCTGACACACTCTCTTCTTAATTTCAAACTATGCAGTGTCCTCTTGCTGTGAAAATAGAATTTAGAAACATGTCTTTTTTATATTATTGAGTTATCCTCCACTGGGGACATGGTCTCTGGCTGTCTCAACTGTGAATACATGTTACTTCAAATCATCAACAATTATGGGACCAATATAGGAAAAAGTGCATTCCAAACTGTGGAGAGACTGTGAAGGGACTGTGGCGAGGTATAGCCTGACAGAACCTGGAAATGGAGCCAAATGTTAAGATTTTGCTTTAGGATAACTGAATGAAGAACTAACTTGTGAAGTGCTATGAGACAAAGCTTGCTGGATGATTGAGAAAACCAGGGGTTTCTTTTTGCTGCTGAACTGAACCTAGACTTTGACTTGTTGATTGAGAAGCTGCCTGAAGGAATTGAGGAATCACATTTTGCTGTTAGTCTGGCTTGGGGCTCTGTTCACTAAGCCTGGACTTTCATCATGTGATATCCTTTGTCTTCTCTATTCCCAAAAGTATTTCTTTAATAAACCCTACAACAGTGATTAAAGTCTGTAAGTAAATTTGCAATGGACATTGTACCCAATGATTCAAAGAGACAGGAGTAGGAACATGGTTAGTGGCATGTCTGGCCATGTGTCTATTTGTTTGGTACTATGGATGTTATCGATAGGAACAGTTCCCCTTATGAAGTGAGTAGAGCTTGGCCTTCCCCATACTTCAACTGCTCCTTAAACAGATGTATAAGATTTCTAACAAAGAAAAACAAAAAACAAAAAAAAAAACCAACCCCAAAACCTTACAGAATAGTAATG
The DNA here is from genome assembly GCF_000299155.1 of Elephantulus edwardii. Lineage (NCBI taxonomy): Eukaryota > Metazoa > Chordata > Mammalia > Macroscelidea > Macroscelididae > Elephantulus > Elephantulus edwardii. The sequence goes on from NW_006399784.1 coordinate 15,714,491, forward strand.
CAATAAGTCAAAAGAGACCTACATAATAACAAACCACATCACATTAATAGATACAAAGACATAACATTATGAAAGTGTTAAATTCTACTTTAAGTAGATTTTTATATAATGAAAACTCAATCTAATTTCCAACTAAGTAAAAACTCAGTGCTGATAAGCCTATTCTGACTCATAGTAGCACTCAACTGGTTTCTGGGGCTGTAAACGTTTATGGAAGAATACTGTTCATCCTTATCCTACGAAGTGACTGGTGAATTCAACTTACCACCTTTCAGTTGGCAACCAAATACATAACCCACTATGCCACCAGAGCCTCCTTCATCATTCTTTAAATAGATCGAAAAACTAATCACTAATTTATATGGAAAAGAAAAAGAACTTGGATAAACACAGCAAAGAAGAAGGAGAAGGAGGAGGAGGAGGAGGAGGAAGGAGGGTGAGGGTGGAGAGGGGAGGGGAAAGGGAGGAGAAGAGGGGGAGTGGAGAGAGAGGAAGAAGGAGAAGAGGGGGAGGGGGAGGGAATAGGGAAAAGAGGGACAGGAGGAAGAAGAGGAGGAGGAGGAAGAGGAAGTAGAGGAGGAGGAAGAAGAAGAAAGCAAGAAGGCTCACACTCCTAATCTGAGAATGTAATATAGTGTCTCAGTAGTCAAAACAACCTGGCACTGGTATGACAATTGATTCAGAGACCAATAGAACAGAACTGAGAATCTAGAAGTAAATGTATCCACCTACAAATTTTTGGCTAAGGGATGAAATTACTTTAACAGGGAAGAGACAGTTTATAGCAAGTGGTGACGGTAAACTGGATATTCAAATGCATAAAAATGTAAAATAAGATACACACATCGTACCATTAAAAAAATCCCCAAAACTAGCTTAAAGTGAATCGAAGAACTAAATATAGCTCTAACAGATGTTATTATTATATTTTTTTTAGTCTTAGGAGTTTTCTATGTACACTATAATATCATCTGCATATGTTGTTGTTGTTGCTGTTATGTGCCGTCGAGTCGCTTGTGACTCATAGCAACCCTATGTACAACAGCCCTAAACTCTGCTCTGCCCTGTGCCAATCGCACTGTCTCTGACACTCCCATCCCAATTACCCCAGTCACTGAATCAATCCACCTCATAGAGGGCCTTCCTCTCCTGCTCCGTCCGTCTACCCTCCCAAGCATGAGGTACCTCTCCAAGGACTGGTCTCTCCTCACAACATGTCCAAAGTATGTTAGACGGAGCCTCAGAATCCTTGCCTCCAAGGAGCCACCTGGTTTAACCCTTTCCAGGACAAATCTGTTTGTTTTCCTAGCAGTCCATGGTATTCTCAATACTCTTCTCCAGCACCACAGCACAAAGGCATCAATTCTCCTTCTATCCTCCTTGGTCACTGTCCAACTCTCTGATGCATAACAAGTGATTGCAAAGACCATGGCCTGTATCAGACGCACCTTAGTCTCCAGAGAGACACCATTGCTCTTCAGTACTTTGGAGAGGTCCCTAACAGCAGACTTTCCCATGGCAATGCGCCTTTTAATTTCCTGGCTGCTGGTGCCAAGACTGTTGACTACAGAGCCAAGCAAACTAAAGCTGTGTACAATCTCAATCTCTTCACCATCCATCCTGATGCTGCCAATTGGTCCAGTGGTGAGAATCTTTGTCTTCTTGACATTGATCCTCAATCCATATTGTAGGCTGCAGGCTTTGACCCTCTACAGCAGGCGCTTCAGGTCTTCTTCAGTTTCAGTAAGCAGGGTTGTGTCATCCGCATAAGGCAGGTTGTTGATAAATCGTCCACCAATCTTGACCCCACATTTCTCCTCATAGAGCCCAGCCTCCCGGATAATCTGTTCTGCATATAGGTTGACAAGGTATGAAGATAGGATGCATCCCTGGAGTACACCCTTCCCAATCCGCGTATAGCGACAATTAAACCTCCCCCCCAATCTTTTATAATAAAAGTCTTTTATTTCCTCCTTTTTCCATATTTCCCTAGCAAGTACTTCCAATACAATATTTAATAGAAGTGGTGACAGTGGGCATCCTTGTCTGGTCCCTGTTCACAAGGAAAATGCTTTTAGTCTTTCTCCCTTGACAATGATATTGGCTCTTGTTTCTGCATATATACTTTTCACTACAATTTCGCTGAGTGTCTTAATCAGGAATGTGTGTTGGATTTTATCAAATACCTTTTCTGCATCAATTACTAAGATCATACGGTTATTTAATTTGTTGATGTGGTGAATGATTTTTATTGTTTTGCATAAGTTGAAACATCCTTGAATGTTTTTGTTGTTTTTGTTATGACCATCGAATCGCTTGCAACTCATAGTGACTCTGTACAGCAGCCCTGAAACCTGCTCTATCCTGTGACAACTCTTCTGTCTCCGACACACTCACCCTCATTACCCCAGCCACTGTATGTATCAATCCATCTTCTCGATGGTTTCCCTCTCTTTCTCTGTCCCTCCACCCTTCCAAGCATGATGTTCCTCTCCAAGGACCAGTCCTTCCTTGCAACATGCCCAAAGTATGTCAGAAAAAGCCTCAGAATCCTTGCCTCCAAAGAACAGTCTGGCTTCACCTTCTCTAGGATGAACCTGTTTGTTCTCCTGGCAGTCCATTCAACACTCTTCTCCAGCACCACAGCTCAAAGGCATCAATTCTCTTTCTATCATCCCTAGTCATTGTCCTGCTATCTGACACATAGCAAGCAATTGTGAAGACTATGTCCTGGATCAGGCATACCTTAATCTCCAGACTGACATCTTTGCTCTTCAGTACTCTGAAGAATTTCATGAAATAACTTATGAGCAAAAGCCTGTGGTGATAAAGAAAGAAGTTAAAGTTGCTCTGAAGTAATAGGCAAAAACCAAGGCTCCAGGAATTGATGGTATACCAATTGACATATTTCAATAAACAGAGGCTGCGCTGGATGCACACACTAAATTGTGGCCAACTGACTGGAAGAGATCTATATTTGTAGGCATTCCAAAGAAAGGTGACCTGACAGAGTGCAGAATTTATCGAACAATATCATTAATAACCTTGGATATCTGTTATGAATCACACTTGATCATGATGAATTATTTTTTTATGTGTTTTTGGATTCTATTGGTTAGGATTTTGTTAAGGATTTTTGCATCTATATTCATGACAGATATTGCTCTGTAGTTTTTTTTCTTGGTGATATCTTTGCCTGATTTTGGTATTAGGGTTCTATTTGCTTCGTAGATAGACTCTGGGAGTGTTCCTTAAATTTCTGTGTTTTGAAGTAGTTTAAGCAGAGTTGGTAATAGATCTTAACGTTTGGTAGAATTCAGCTCTGATGTGGTCTAGCATTTTTCTTATGGGGAAGTCATTTGATGACCTTTTCAATTTCCCCTTTTGTGATGGGTCTGTTCAAGTGTTCTGGAGGGTGAACACACACATTAACTTGGTCTGTTTGTTGTGGTTGTTATGTTGTTTGGTGCTGTTGAATTGAGTACAACTCATAGTGAGCCTATGAAAAAGCAATCTGTACACTATCCTATCCTGTGCCATCCTCACAATCTTTGAGGCAATATACACCAAGGGGAAGATCAGCAAAAAATGATGAAGGCAAAAGAAGACTCAGAGGAGGAGAATAAAGGAAATTGAGGCAAATAAAACTCTATATGTGTGTTTGTAGGGTTTTCTAACTCCAGTTCTTTGCATATTTTATTGTAATATTTTTGCTTTGTCTTGTCGAGCTGTTCTTTGAAGCCTTCTGTTCATTTCTTTTACATCAGTATTTCTTCTCTTTAATTTTCTAAAAATTACATTAGAATGTAGAGAGCCCAAAACAAAGATTGCAGACTTCATTATATATTGCATTACAATATCAATAAAACAAAAATCATTACCAACAGACCAATAGGTAACATCACAATAAATGGAGAAAAGATTTAAATTGCCAACAATTTAATCTTATTTATACCCACAATCAATGCCTGTGGTAACTGTAGTAAAAGAATTAAGCAAGAGATGCATTGGGAAAATTAATGTTGACGAATTTATCCAATGTGCTAAAGAGCAAAGATGTATGTTACTTGCTATGCATCTGAAAGTTGGATAATGTATACAGGTGACAGAAGAATTTATGCTTTTGATTTGTGGTGTTAGAGAAGAGCGCTGAATAGCCCATGAACTGCCAAAAGAACCAATACATCTGTCTTGGAGGTATTACAACCAACGTATTCCTCAGAGGCAAAGATGGTAAAAGTTTTTTCATTTACTTCAGGGATGTTGTCAAGAGGTGGCCAGTCCTTGGGAAAAAATATTATGCTGGAAAAGATGGAGGGTCAGAGAAAGAGAAGAAGATGCCTCTCATCAAGATAGATAGGCACAAGGGAGCTCTGGTGGCCTAGTGGCAAGAAGCTGCATTGCCATCCCAAAGTTGTGCAGTTCGAATCCACCAGACACTCTGCTAGAGGAGGGGAAATCTCCTCCTATGCTAGTCACATCCAGTTTGATGGTACACAACAACAAATAAACAGGCAATAAAAATAAATAAATTTAAAAAAAGATTTGCACAGTGCCTGCAACAATGAACCTGAACATAGTGAAGATTTTTTAAGTCAAGCAAAAAGTAAGCCTATAAAGAATTCTGTCTGCTCCTTGGAATAATCAACCATATGAGTTCAAAGAAGCAATATTTACTCAAAATACTGTTCAAAGGGCATTGGGGAGGAGGAAAGATGGTTGAATGAAAACAAGAAACCCAAGAAGGAACAGCGAAGAATGCTATTACCTTGTTGTGTCATCCAGTCGGAATCACTCATAGATGACTCTCTAGCCAGTTTTCAGAGACTGTAAGTTGCATAAGAAGGATTTCTCCATCCTTCTCTCACTCAGGAACTGGTGTATTTGCACTGCATACCTTTGAGTTGACAGCACAACTCCTAACACTAAGCTACCAGAGCCCCTGGCTACTACATTGAGTTGATTGCAATTAATGTCACAAAATAAATGACTATAAATTACTGAACTCACCAAAACCAAAATAAAATGTCCAGCACACACACACACAACTCCAAATAAAAAATAAATCAATAGAGAACTCTGAGGACATACTGGGTAAATAGTTGTGCTGTTTGTCAAAAGGCAGGTAGTTCAAAATTATCAACTCTGAGAGATAAAGATGAGTGATCTACTTGAAAATTATTTGCCTCTGAAACCCACTGCCGTGTCTGTCAGCTATGAGTTGGTTCTGACTTGATGCCAATAAGTTTATTTTTGCTGTAGATTACAGTAGTCCAATCTGGAGAAAATGATCTTACGTTTAAACTATATCTGGTACTAGTATCAAACCTCAGTGATCCAAATCCAGGAGCTTATACACAAAGTATTAATTTTTATTGACAATATTAAACTCCAATCTCAATTCTCTTGAGTTTAACTACATGTTTTTAATTATTGTGTTAGGCTGTAAGAGTGCCCTTTTCTAAATCTAGAAAATAGAATTTTTATGTCATATTACATTCCAGTCAAAAGGAGAATACATTAAGCCAAGGATGTTTCTTTCCTACAGTGTCTTCCAGAACACTTAAGGGATCAGTCATAATATTTATACATAGTCAAGCACTTTGAAATCTCAAGCTGTTTTTAAGCAGCTTTCATATGGTGTCAAACTCCGGTCATTTTAATGTGAAACAAAGGTCAATGAAGGGTTCATCTTATTTTTTTTCTCTTACTGAAATACTTTATAGTCATTGAACTCTTTTTAAACTCCCAGTAGTAAGTTTCTACTTATTGTATGTTAAGTAACATGAGCTTGTGTGATTGTTCATTTTAAAAAGGTAAATGTATGGAAGTTAAAGTAAAAATGTTGAGTTAACCTTCATTTATCAAAAGCCAAAAATATATTCAGTCTAATATAGTCTGTTCAAGTTTGGCATTGATAATTCAGAAGCAAAAACCTGTTTTCATTTTCTTTCAGTATCCAAAACAGTATGGCTGGCTATTTCTTTCATTGTTCATTCTAGATATTATATGGTAAAGATTATTTCAAATGTTGCTTATTCCTTGGCTTTTAAAAGATGATTATTTTTTCATTTCTTTTCTTACAGTCTCTTGACTGTTGTTGTTGTTATACACCATTGAGTTGGAACTGACCCATGGATGACCCTCCGGTAGGTTTTCAGAGTCATTCTGAACACAGGAAGAGATTGCCCATCCTCCCTCGAAGCAGCTGGTGGACTCAAACCACATACCTTCAGGATTGCAGCATAGCTTCTTTCCACTAGGCTACCAGCAAGAGCTCTCTCTTGATTCAAGTGTTTTATAAAATGAAGCTTAGCAACACTTTATACAGTAGCAGTTCCAATTTTAACTCACTCATGATTATTTCCACTGGAATAGACTGTCAATTTATCTTGTATAAGATCATGGCATTATATAGTTGATTTCCTAACATTAGATAATTATTGTGGGGAAAAAATATCATCATAGAGAACTGGAAAAAATTGCAATTAAGAAATCAAAAGACATGTTACATTAGGAAAATTTGCTGTTAAGGTGCTCAGGAGCAAAGATGTCTGTTTAAAGAGCAAGGCACATCTGGCTCAAATCATGTTCTTTTCAAACACTTGCTTGTATTGGAGAGTTAGACAATGAATAAGGATGGCTGAAGAATTGGTGTCTTTGAGTTATGGTGTTGGAGAAGAAGAATGCTGAATATCCCATGGACTGCCAAAAGAACAAAGAAATATGTTTTGGAGAAAGTGTAACCAGGATGCCTTTAGAGGCGTGGGTGGTGACACTTTCTCTCACATAGTTTAGGTCTGTTAGGAGGAGTCAGTTGTTGGAAAAGGATATCGTGCTTGGAAGGTGAAGGATCAAGAAAGAAAAGACTCCCAACAAGATGGATTGACACAGTAACCGCAGCAAGGGCTCTAATATGTCAGACACAGCGAGAATGGCCCAGGATAGAGCAGGGTTCAGAGCAGGGTTCAGAAGCAGGGTTCAAAGGGTCGCTTTGAGTCATAGTCAACTCAATGGTTCCTAACAACAACGTAATTTAAAAAACTTAATCCCTAACCAATATTCATTTATTTTTGCCTAATATTTTTATCCAATTATTTTATCTAATGTTTCTTAGTTCCCTAAAGAGGTGTTCTAGAGTGTCTTATTAACAAACACTTCAAAGAAAATATGCTAATCTGCATCATTATAATGAATTACACAGAATTATTTTAGTATAAACTAACAGTTATGTTAAAAAGTTGTTGTAGTTGTTAGGTGCTGTCAAGTTTAGTACAACTCATAGTAACCCTATGAACTCTGTTCTTTCCTGTGCTATCCTTATGCTCCATGACACATGAGAACCCACTGCAGCAGTCACTGTGTAAGTCACCCTGGTTGAGGGTCTTCCTCTCTGTCACCAACCCTCAACCCTTTCCAGAATCATGACCTTATCCAAGGAATAGCTCTTCTTAGCAAGATGCCCAAAGTATGTGAGATGAAGCCTCCAAAGAGCATCATTCTTGTCTCCAAAGAGCACTCCAATAGCACCCTCTCCAAGACATGTCTGTTTGTTCTCTTGACAGTCCATGAGATATTTAGAGTTCTTCTCCAACACCACAGCTCAGAGGTATCAATCCTTTTGCTGTCCTCCTTATTCATTGTCCATTTCTCAGATGCTTAGCAAGTAATTGGAAAGAATATGGTTTAAATCAGATGCACCTTAGTCCTCAAATTGGCGTCATTACACCTCAATAATTTGGAAAGATCCCTTACTTCAGATTTTCCCAGTGCAATGTGTCTCTTTATTTACTGCCTGCTGATACCAAGGGTGCTATCTGTGGATACAAGCAAGATGAAGCTGCTGACAGTTTCAATCTCCTTTCCATCCATCATGACACGGCCTATTGGTCCAGTGATAAGAATCTTTGTTTTCTTTATATTGATATGCAATTCATACCGAAGGCTGCATTCCTTGATCTTATGCAAATAGTGCTTCAAGTCCTCCCTATTTTAAGCAAGCAAGGTTGTGTCATCTGCATAATGTTGGTTATTGATGAGTCTCCCTCCAATGCTGATGCCACACTCCTCATAGAGTCCAGCTTCTCAGATAATTTGCTCAACATACAGACTCAATAGGTATGGAGGGAGAATACAACCTTGGGACACTCCCTTCCTAATTCCAAGCCATACAGTACTTCCCTGGTTCATTCACACAACAATCTCCTTCCTGGTCTAGGTCCAGGTATAGTAGTGTAGTGGTACAGCCCAGATTGGAAGTTAGTTGAAATGAGAAAAACTAATAACAAACACCATTTAACAATTGGAATATGGAATACATGTAGCTTGAATGTTGGGAAACTAGAAATTGTTTAAAAGTGAAATGGACTGGTGAATATCAACATACTAGTCAACTGCTTCGTCTTCCTTGGATCCACAATTAATGCCCTTCATACCAGCAGTCAGGAAATAAGGAGATGTATTGTACAGGGAAAATCTGCAGTTAGGGACCTCTCCAAATTATTGAGAAGTAATTATGTCAGTTTGAGGACTAAGGTGTATCCGATGCAGGCTATGGTCTTCCTGTTTACCTGCTATACATCTGAGAGCTGGACATTGAATAAAGATGAAAGAAGAAGAATTGATGCCTTTGAGCTGTGGTGCTGGAGAAGAGCACTGAACATCCCGTGGACGGCCGAGAGAACAAACAGGTATGTCTTGGAGAGGGTGCATTCAGAGTGCTCATTGGAGGCAAACGATGAGGTTCCACCTCACATACTTTGAGGAGATTGCTAGGAGATGCTATTACTTGGAGAAGGACATGATGTTGGGAAGGGTGGAGGGTCAAGGAGGAAGAGGAAGACCCTCAACCAGGTGGGTTGATATGGTGACTGCTGCAATGGGCTCTTGTATGTCAGGAAGTATAAGATGGTGTGCAGGGTGCAACAGGGTTTAGATCTCATATGTCATAGGGTTACTATGAGTCATACACAACTTGAAAGCACCTATAAACAACAACAGGCATCAGTGAGATGAGATGGACCAGCTTTGGCCACTTTGAATCAGATAACCATATGATATACTATGCAGGGAATGAAAAACAGAAGAATGGTGTTGCATTCATAGTCAAGAAGTCAATTTCAAGTTCTATCCTGAAATTCAATATTGCTAGTAATAGGATACTATCCATACACATACAAAGAAAACCCCTTAACTCGATTATTAGTAAAATATACACTTCTACATCTACAGCCACAGATGTAGAAATTGAGAATTTTTACCAAATCTTGCAGTCTGAAATTGACCGAACACACAATCATGATGCATTAATGATAACTGATGACTGGAATGCAAAAGTAGGAAACAGTGGAGAAGGAATAGTAGCTGGGAAATAAGGGCTTGGTAATAGAAATGAGGTTAGAAATAGAAAGACTGAATGTTGAATGATTTTCATTGCATATACCTTTCTTTTTGTTAAAAAAAAAAGACATAAATTATGACTTTACATGTGGATCTCACCTGATGGGCTGCATAGGAATGAGACTGACAACATTTGTGGAAGAAATCATTGGAGAAGCTCAATATTGGCAGTCTAAACACGGTCAGAAGCAGACTGTGGGTCAGATCATCAATTCCTCATATGCAAGTTCCAGTTGAGGCTGATGAAAATGGAAATAAGCCCACAGGAACCAAGATATGGTCTTAATTCATGTTAAAAAGTAGAGCCCTAAAATACCTTAAAATAATTATGGTGAAGAAAAATATTTGAAGGCATCTATCTGCCTTTAAGTGAACTCTTACCCCTCTGAGTGATGAATTCTCCAAGTCATTATTCTTGCTGTAATTTTCACCTAGTTCATGCATCTATTCATCGAAGATCAATTTATTGATTGTATATTTTGAACCAGCACTACTTTTAGTGTTAGGCAGACAATAATGAATGATAACGAGCACTTTCATTCTAGAAGAGAGAGACAATAAATGTATGAACAGAACAGGCTTCATACTTAGGAACAACTCATACTTTCCCTTTAAGAATATTTCGGAAACTTCTCTAACAGGGTAAAAAGGGAAACCACAGACTGGGAAAAAGTGTTTGGTAATGACATGTCAGATAAGGGACTTATATCTAGAATTTATAAAATACTTGAGCACCACAACAAGATAAAGGTGAATAATCCAATTGAAAAATGGGCACAGGATATGAACAGGCGCTTCACCAAGGAAGACATTCAGATGGCCAACAAGCACATGAAGAAATGTTCAAAATCCCTAGCTCTGAGAGAGATGCAAATCAAGACAACTATGAGATATCATCTCACCCCAGTAAGACTAGCAAAATTTAACAGAACAGCAAGCAACAAATGCTGGCGAGGTTGTGGAGAGACTGGACCCCTTATTCACTGTTGGTGGGATTGTAAAATGGTGCAACCACTGTGGAAAGCGATGTGGCGCTTTCTCAAAAAAGTTGTAAATAGAGATACCATTTGACCCAGCAATTCCACTACTGGGAATATACCCTAAAGAGACCATAAATGGCACCCAAGTAGATATATGCATACCCATGTTTATTGCGGCTTTGTTTACAATAGCAAGGAGTTGGAAACAACCTAAATGCCCATCAACAAACGAGTGGGTAGAGA
>NW_006399784.1:15725487-15758281 GCF_000299155.1 Elephantulus edwardii
CGGGGAGAAGGGTGCAACAATGAATGAATGGAATTCCAAAATCTCTGTAGATGTTCATTGAAATGAAAAATAAATTTAAAAAAGAATATTTAATACTATACAAATTTGTTCTCACTTTCCAACATATGAACTCACACCTATATACAGCAATGTTGTCATCACAGTTACCTACATTTGCTGCATCTTCAGCTTTAAATCTTTGAAAGACTTTGAGCACAAAGTTTAAATAAAGAATTACATCACCTGTTCTGATTTACCCATTAATTAAAGATACACCTAGGAATGGATCTCTTTTGTAATCAGGGACTGCCTGTAACATAATTATAGACAGTGGTTAAGCTTTGTGTAAAAAATGAACTAGAAAAATAGGGTAGAGAGTGATTAGGGAAGGTACTACTTTAGCTGTCGTGATATATCCAGGCCTCTGTGAAGAGATCCTATCTAGTGATTCCTAAATCTTAAGAGAACAGGATAGAGCTTTTCAGGGAGAAGGGGCAGCATGTACAAGAGTCCTGGACTTGAAAACGCAACAGACTAAAGAACGGAGTGAATAAAAAAGGAGTAGGTGAAGTCCTGAGATCTGTATGTTCCCCTCATATGAGACATATAAGTGATGTAAGGAGGTTATATTTTCATAAAACAATAAAAGAAGTTGTTGTTGTTGTTGATGATGATTGTCGTCAAGTTGAGCATGACTCATGGCGACCCTATGAACAAAACGCCTGAAGCCTTTCTATAACTATCATCATTTATCAACGTTTCCAGAGTCATGTAGTTTAGGAAGTGAATGCCATTCCTGCTTCCATAATAGAAGTAACAGTCAACAAATGAAATAATATATTTCACTGGTTATATTTGCAGCAGAAGACCTCTTTAAACTGCAACGGGAAAAGAATATCACTTTGAGAACTAAGGTGCACCTGATCCAAGCCATGGTATGTTCAACATCCACCTGAAAGTTGGACAAAGAATTAGAAACAATGATGAGGAACTCGTGCCATTGAATTTTCATGTTGATGAAGAATATTGAATATACCCTGGACTCCAAAAGAACAATGAAGTCTGCATTGGAAATGTGCCTGAATTAAGCTTAACAGAGACTGTGAGGTTTGTTCGTGTAGAACACAGTAGTGATTTGTTCTGTTCTTCATGGGGTCACTATATATCAGAGATAATTTGATAGCATCTAACATAGAGCTGGATAATGACTACACATGGTTGTTGTAGTTGTTGTTGTTATGTGCCGTCGAATCGCTTGTGACTCATAGCGACCCTGTGTGCAACATCCCTAAACCCTGCTCTATCCTGTGCCAATCTCACTGCCTCTGATGCACCCATCCTGATTACCCCAGTCACTGAATCAATCCACCTCTAGAAGATCTTCTCTTATTGTGCTGTCCCTCCACCCTCCCAAGCATGAGGTCCCTCTCCAAGAACATGTCCCTCCTTACAGCATGTCCAAAGTATGTCAGACGAAGCCCCAGAATCCTTGCCTCCAAGGAGCAGCCTGCTTTAACGCTTTCCAGGATGAATCTGTTTGTTTTCTTGGCAGTCCATGGTACATTCAATACTCTTCTCCAGCACCACAGCACAAAGGCATCAACTCTCCTTCTAACCTCTCTAGTCATTGTCCAACTTTCTGATGCATAACAAATGATTGCAAAGACCATAGCCTGCATCAGATGCACCTTAGTCTCCAGAGTGACACCATTGCTCTTCAGTACTTTGGAGAGGTCCCTAACAGCAGACTTTCCCATCCCAATATGTTTTTTTTTATTTCCTGGCTGCTGGTGCCAAGAGTGTTGACTGTGGAGCCAAGCAAACTGAAGTTCTTAACAATCTCAGTCTCTTCACCATCCATCCTAATTCTGCCAATTGGTCCAGTGGTGAGAATCTTTGTCTTCTTGACATTGAGCCTCAGCCCATATTGAAGGCTGCAGTCCTTGATCCTCTGCAGCAAGCACTTCAGGTCCTGCTCAGTTTCAGCAAGCTGGGTTGTGTTATCTGCATAACGCAGACTGTTGATAGATCTTCCACCAATCTTGATGCCACACTTCTCCTCACAGAGCCCATGCTCTTGGATAATCTATTCTGCATACAGGTTGAAAAGGTATGGAGATAGGACACATCCCTGGCGTAGAAGAAGAATTTATGCCTTTGAGTTGCAGTGTTGGAGAAGAGTCTTAAACATACCAGGGACCACCAAGAAAACAAACAGGTCTGTCTTGGAGAGGGTGAAACCAAGTTTCTCCTTGGAGGCTAAGGTTTTGAAGCTCCATCTTACATACTTTGGGCATGTGGCCAGGAGGAACTGGTCCTTGGAGAAGGACATCATGTTCAGAAGGATGAAGTGACAGAGCAGGAGAGGAAGACCCTGGATGAGATGGATTGATACAGTGATTAGGGGAGTGGGGGAAGGTGTGTCAGAGTCAGAGACTGGCTCAGGACATGGCAGGCTTCAGAGCTATTATACATAGGGTCATCATAAGTCACAAGCAACTCAACGGCACCTAACAACAACACGGACAACAAGAACAGAATAAAACACCCCTTGGACCTACATGAAGCTCACAGTCTTGGTTATGCTTGAATTCGTTGTTACAGCCACTGTGTAAATAAATCTGATAGAGGAACTTTTTCTTTCTCAATGACTGTCTACCAAACATGATGCCATCTCCAGGGACTGGTCCATCCTGATAACATGCCCACAGTATGTGAGATGAAGCTTTACCATCTTTACTTCTTAAGGTACATTCAGCTTCACATTTCCAATGTAGATTTACTTGTTCTTTTGGAGTCCATGGTGTATTCCATATTTTTCACCAATATTACAGTTCAGAGATCACAACAAATTGTGGCTAATGTTGAGAACAATGAGACTCCCAAAACACTTAATTGTGCTCATGCGAAACCTATACTTGGACCAGGAAGCAGTCCTCTGTTAAGCTGTAGCAATGAGGATTTTTGTCTTCTTGATGTTGAGACACAATCCATATTGAAGGCTGTGTGTAGTCTTCAATCCTCTGCAGTGGTTTAATCCCTCCTCACTTTCAGCACTCAAGGTTATGTCACCTGCATAGAACAGGTTGTTGATGAATCTTCCTCTGTTCCTGATGCCACATTGTTCATACAGCCCAGCTCTTTGAATGATCTGCTTAGTGTGAATATGATTGAAAAGATACAGAAAAAAATATACCACTCTGACATGCACCTTTCCTGATTTTAACCCGCTCAGGGCTCCTTTGCTCTATTCAGAAAACAGCTTCTTGGTCTAAGTATAGGTTTCAGATAAGACAATAATTCTAAGATACCAGTTCTCAATGCTAACAATATTTGTTATGAGCCACATACTCAAATGTTTTTACAGTTAATAAAGCACAAACAGTCTAGGTTTGCCAGCACCATTTGTTGAAGAAGTTGCCATTTGATAGGTTTTATTTCCTTGTCTAATATCCATTGACCATAGATAACTGGGTCTATTTCTGGGTTCTCAGTTCTGTTTCACTGGTCTATATGTCTGCCATATTATACCAGTACCATGCTGGTTTTGGTTACTAATGTCATATAATAGATTTAAAGATCAGAGTGTGCTGTGCCTCCCACTTCATTTTTCCTTCTTCCAAAGTGCTTTGCTTATTCAGGATCTCTTTCCTCTCCAAATAAACTTGAGGATTTATCTTTCAATCTCTTTTGTAACTGTATTGGGATTGCTCCAGTTGTCGGTGCATATATTTGAATGATAATGGTATTCACTGGATTTCCTTGATTGCGTATGGATATTATCCTATCACATTGTATTTCAAGATGGATCTAAAAATGATTTTTTTTAATTAAGAAAGCAACCCCATTTTTTCTTACCTTTTCAACTCCAGCATAGTAGATCATATAATCATCTGATTTAAAATGTCTGATGCCAAGCCATCTCACTTCACCAATACCTAATATGTCAATATTGATGCATTCTATTTTTTTCTTAACAATGTCCACTTTTCCTATATGCATGCTTCTCACATTCCATGTTCCAATCACTTACAACTGTTCCTCCTTCTTTGTGTTCCCATATTTGTGGGCTCAAACTCAGTTGCCATATCTGCTAGTCTAAGTGTGCTCTATCGTACATAGGGTTTTGAAAGGCTGGCTATTTCAGAAGTGGATGGGCAACTTTTCTTCCTAGTCTGTCTGAACTTTTTAGAATAATATCTGACAGACAAGCATTTTACAGAAAGGAGTAGATGAAAGACATTCACCCAATTATAGAAATGACCAATAGATTCAGAGTTGCTACTCACTCTGCTCCACCAGCATCCCTTTCCACTCCCGCCTACACCATCCAACACTTCTCTCCTCTTATTCAGCCCTTGATTTTATGGCTTAAGTCTCAAGCCGTCAGGGCTACCATGATTCAGAATACCTCTTGCTGCTGCCAGTTTCTTATGCTGTGGCCAGTCTCTTGAATTTAAGAAGAAAATGAACATCAGAATAGACTCTGAAAATTGCACTAGAGCATTAAGAAGACAAAGCAAAGGGAAGAAATCAAGATATTAAGGAGCTGAACAGAAGATTTCAAAGAGCAACACAGGAAGACAAAGTAAAGTTTTATAATGAAATGTGCAAAGAGCTGGAGTCAGAAAATCAAAGGGGCCGAACTCACTCAGTATTTCTTAAGCTCCAGGAACTGAAGAACAAATTCAAGCCTCAAATTGCAATGGATGCTTTGGACAGCATATTAAATGATCCAGAAAGCATTAAAAGAATATGGAAGGCATATACAGTTATTGTACCAAAAGGAATTGTCTGACACAGAAGAAATTCATGAACCAACATATAACCAAGAGCCTGTGGTGATGAAGGTTTAAGTTCAAATTGCTCTGAAAAATTTGGCAAAAAACCCCTAAAGCCCCAAGAATTGACAGTATACCAATTGATATATGTCAACAAACAGATGCTGCACTAGATGTGCTTACCAAATTGTGCCAAAAAATCTGGAGGGCAACTACCTGGCCAACTGACTGGAAGAGATCTATATTTGTTCCCATTCCAAAGAAAGGTGCCCTGACAAAGTGCCAAAACTATCGAAAAATATCATTACTATCACATGCAAGCAAGATTCTGCTGAAGATTATCCAAAAACAACTGGATCAACACATCAACAGAAGACTGCCAGAAGTGTAGGTTGGGTTTGGAAGAGGCCATGGACTAGAAATATTGTAGCTAATGTTAGATGTATCTTGGCTGAAAGCAGGGAGTAGCAGAGGAATGTCTATCTGTGTTTCATTGACAGTGTAAAGGCATTTGAGTGGACCACAACAAACTGTGGCTAACTCTGAAAAGAGTGGGAATTCCAGAACACTTGATCATTCTTATATAGAACCTATACTTAGACCAGGAGACAGTCATCAGAATAGAGCAAGGGAACACGGCATGGTTCAAAATTGGGAAGGGTATATGCCAGGGATGTGTCTTATCTCCATACCTTTTCAGTCTATATATAGAACAGATTATCTGGGAGGATGGGCTATATGAGGAGAAATGTGGCATCAGGATTGGAGGAAGACTCATCAACACTCTGCCTTATGCAGATGACACAACACTGCTTGCTGAAACTGAGGAGGTTCTGAAGTGCTTGCTGCAGAAGTTCAAGGACCGCAGCCTTCAAGATGGATTGAAGCTCAATATAAAGAAAACAAAGATCTTCACCACAGGGCCAAATGGCAACATCATGATGGATAGTGAAGAGATTGATGTTATTAACAGTTTTACTTTGCTTGGCTTCACAGTCAACACTTTTGGCACCAGCAGCCAGGGAATTAATAGAGCTATTGTGCTGGGAAAGTCTGCTGTCAGAGATCTCTTCAAAATACTGAAGAGCAATAATGTCAGTCTGGAGACTAAGGTATGCTTGATACAGGCCATGGTCTTAATAATCACTTACTGTGCATCAGAGAGCTGGACAATGACTAGGGATGGTAGAAGGAGAATTGATGCCTTTGAGCTGTGGTGTTGGAGAACAGTATTGAACATACCATGGAGTGCCAAAAGAACAAACAAATCTGTCTTGGAGAGGGTGAAACCTAATTTTTCCTTGGAGGCAAAGATTTTAAAGCTTTATCTGACATACTTTGAATATGTTGTAAGGTGGTACCAGTCCTTTGAGAGGGATGTCATGCTTGGAAGGGTGGAGGGACATTGCAGGAGAGGAAGACCCTTGATAAGATAGATCGATTCAGTGACTGGGTTAATGAAGGTAGGTGTATCACAGACAATAAGATTGGCACAGAACAGAGCAAGGTTTAGGGCTGTTTTACATAGAGTCGCTATGAGTTGCAGGTGACTCAATGGCACATAACAACAAGTTCGAACACCAGTTACAAGCATAATGGACAGCTTCCTATCTCAGATGGTTCTGAGGAAAAGTCCTTTGCCTTGAACTCCTGCTTAAGGACTGACTTGTGGTTTTAATACCTCTTCTCTTCCATTTGCAGCAATGTGCTGACACAAGAGGATAGTTTCCCAGGAGAGGGTAAAGTATTCTCTAGGTCTAATTTGTAAGTGTTGTTTTCTTGGTGGTCCTCAGGCCCAAAACTGTTTTAACTCTCAGCTCCAGTCTATGGACGCCTGCGAGTGGGCAGAGGAGATAGGAGACTTCTACCAACTTTTGCAGTCGAAGATCGATCGACCATACAATCAAGATGCATTAATAGTAATGGATAACTGAAATGCAAAAGTTGGGAACAGGGAAGAAGGATCAGTAGTTTGAAAACATGAACTTGGTGACAGAAATGAAACTGGAGATAGAACTATAGAATTCTGAAAATTCAATGATTTATTCATTGCAAATTTGATAAGAAACACAAGTATTAAGGTAGCATAGTAGGGTGGACTTGGGGAGAGGGATTGAATAACTATGAAAGAATTTTTTCTTTTATTGTTGTTGTTATGTGCCGTTGAGTTGTGTGTAACTCATAGCAATCCTATGTACAAGGGCCCTAAACTCTGCTCTGTCCTGTGCCAATTGCACTGTCTCTGACACTCCCATCCTGATTACCCCAGTCACTGAATCAATCCACCTCATAGAGGGCCTTCCTCTCCTGTGCTGCCCCTCCACCCTACCAAGCATGATGTCTCTCTCAAAGGACTGGTCCCTCCTTACAACATGTCCAAAGTATGTCAGACGAAGCCTCAGAATCCTTGCCTCCAAGGAGCAGCCTGGTTTAACCCTCTCCAGGATGAATCTGTTTGTTTTTCTAGCAGTCCATGGTACCCTCAAAACTCTTCTCTAACACCACAGCTCAAAGGCATCAATTCTATCCTCCCTAGTCATTGTCCAACTCTCTGATGCATAACGAGTGATTGTAAAGATTATGGCCTGTATCAGATGTACCTTAGTCTCCAGAGAGACACTATTGATCTCCAGAACTTTGGAAAGGTCCCTAACAGCAAACTTTCCCATAGCAATATGTCTCTTAATTTCCTGGCTATTGGTGCCAAAAGTGTTTACTGTGGAGCTGAGCAAACTTAAGCTGTGAACAATCTCAATCTCTTCACCATCCATCCTGACGCTGCCAATTGGTCCAGTGGTGAGAATCTTTGTCTTCTTGACAGTGGGCCTCAGTCCATACTGAAGGCTGCAGTCCTTGGCCCTCTGCAGCAAGTGCTTCAACTCCTCCTCAGTTTCAGCAAGCAGGGTTGTGTCATCTGCATAACGCAGATTGTTGATAGATCTTGGAGGGGATGGGCAGGGAGAAAATGCAACAATGAATGAACAGAAAGCCAAAGTCTCTGTAAACTTTCATTAAAATAAATTTAAAATTAAAAAGAAAAAGAAGCAACACTAACTCAGGCTATACACATGGATTTCACCTGATGGTATGCATAGGAATCAAATAAATTACATCCATGGAAAGAATTGCTGGAGAAGTTCAATATCAGCTCTGAAAACTCGGCCATTTGCTGACTGTGGAACAGACCACCAACTACTCATATCCAAGTTCAAGGTGAAGTTGAAGAAAATGAAATCTAATCCACAGGAACCAAAATTTGACCATAAGTGTTTCCCACTCGAATTCCAAAACCATCTCAGAAACAGGTTTAAGGCCTTGAGAGCCAATGAGTGAAGACTAAATGAGCTGTGGGAGGATATCAAAAGTATCATTCATGACGAGCACAAAAGGTCATTACAAAGGCAGAGGAGGAAGAAAGGACCCAGACGGATGTCAGATGAGACTCTAAATATTGCACTAGAGTGCCGAGAAGCCAAAATAAAGGGAAGAAATCAAGAAGTTTAGGAGTTGAACAGAAGATTTCAAAGGGCAGCATGGGAAGACAAAGCAAAATATTATAATGATATGTGTAGAGATGGAGTCAGAAAATAAAAAGGGCCAAAACCACTCAGTATTTCTTAAGCTGAAGGAATTGAAACATAAATTCAAGCCACGAATTGCAATACTTTAGGTTGCTTTGGACAGAGTATAAAGTGATCCCAGAAGCATTAAAAGAATGCAAGGCATATACAGAGTCACTGTACCAGAAGGAATTGGCTGACACAGAAGAATTTCATGAACCAACGTATGAGCAAGGTGATGAAGGAAAAAGTTCAAGCTGCTCTGACAGAATTGGCAAAAAATAAAACTCCAGGCACTGACAGCATACTAATTGACATATATGCTGCCCTCGGTATGCTCACCAAGTCATACTAAGAAATTTGGAGGACAACCAGATGGCCAACTGACTAGAAGAGATCTATATTTGTTCCCATTCCAAAGAAAGGTTTCCCAACAGAGTCAGGAAATTATCAAACAATATCATTAATATCACATGCAAACAAGATTCTGCAGAAATTATCCAAAAACAACTGGAGAAGTACATCAACAGAGAACTGCCAGAAGTGCAGACTGAGTTTAGAAGAGGCCCTGGTATTAGAGATATTATAACTAATGTTAGATGGATCTTGGCTGAAAGCAGAAAGTACCAGAGGACTGTCTGTGTTTCATTGACTATGCAAAGGCATTTGACTGTGTGGATCACAACAAACTCTGGCTGACTCTGAGAAGAATGGGAATCCCAGAACATTTGATTGTGCTTATGTGAAACCTATACTTGGACCAGGAAGCAGACATCAGAACAGAGCAAGGAGACACTGTTGTTGTTGATTGCCATTGAGCTGAGGTTGACTCATAGCAATTCTGATCGAAGGATCTAATAGCCTTTCCATAGCTATTGTTGTTTCTCCAAGATCATAGAGTCTCCAGAGGCATGTGGTTTAGGAAGTGGATGCCACTCCTGCTTCCAAACCTGTTTTACAACTGGAAGCTCCACCAAACACTGTCCACAATGGGAAACCATTTTGGTATTTGATATCCACATGGCACAAGATTCAGTATCAGAGCAAATCCATATTACTTCATACAGCACACTGACATGAGTGATATGCAAAGTGGAAAATGTTCCTCCAGATATAACAGCACTAGTCTCATTTAGTAGTGTTAACTGTTGTCGAGTCACTTACGACTCAGAGTAAGCTTTGCACAAATTAACATAATTTCTGTACATATATAAGAGAGTTTGTGGAGTTTCCAGAGGCATCTAGGAATTGGATGCCACTCCTCTTTCCCAACTTGAATCAATCTGGAATCTCATCTATTATGGCATTTGACAAGACTATGGAACAGTGTTCAGCATCACAGAAATTCCAAGTTGTTTGGTACAGCAAATAAACAAATGACTGCTGTGTCTTTTAAAGAATATTAATTCTAAAATTAATAAATTTGGCCTGAGGACCACCAAACAGGACCCCAGAAACTTTTCATATGTGATGGCCATAGAGATACTAGACAGACAGCCAACTCCCGAAGTAGTGGGAGAGGAGACTCCAAGGCCCCAGGCCCCAGGCTACCCCACAGACTCATCGCCTCACTATCGATTCTAAAGCCACAAGCTTGAGTCGGCCTCTGCTCTTAGTCTAAGGCTCAAGGGCCACTCACTTTTGTGGGGGGAAAAGAACATTAACACACAACAAACACAGACCCAGAAATTTATGTGACTGCCATCAAGATAAGACCATCAAGGTGCTAGCCAGCCAGCCAACCCCAAAGTGGAGGGAGACTCGAAGGCCCCAAACCAGCCCACAGACCCATTGTCTCAATATTGATTTTAAAGCCACACCCTCAAGCAGGCCTCCACCCTTAGTCTAAGGCTCCCACTTTTGAGGGGGAAAAGGAATATTAACATACAACAAACATGGCTGGAGAAACTTCCCTTACGTGACTGCCATCAAGATGGGACCTCTATCAAGACGCTAGCCAGCCAGACAACTTCCAAAGTGGAGGGAGACTCTTCATGGTTCAAAATCAGGAAGGGTGTACTCCAGGGATATATTCTGTCTCCATTTTTTCAATCTATATGCAGAACTGATCATCCGGGAGGCTGGGCTGTATGAGGAGGAATGTGGCATTAGAATTGGAGGAAAATTCATCAAATACCTGCGTTATGCAAATGACACAACCTGCTTGTTAAAACTGAGGAAGACCCAAAACACTTGCTACAGAAGATCAAGGGCTGTAGCCTTCAATATGAACTGAAACTGAAAATCAAGAAAACAAAGATTTTCACCACTGGACCAATTGGCAGCATTATGATAGATAGTGGAGAAATTGAAATTGTTAATAGCTTTAGTTTTCTTGGCTCCACAATCAACACTCTTGCTACCAGCAGCCAAGAAATCAAGAGATGAATTGTATTGGGAAAGTCAGCTCGCAGGGACCTTTCAGAGTACTGAAGATCAACAATGTCAGTCTGGACACTAAGGTATGCCTGATCCAGGCCATAGTCTTCGCAATTGCTTGCTATGTGTCAGAGAGCTGGACAATGACTAGGGATAATAGAGAATTATTGATGTCTTTGAGCTATGGTGCTGGAGAAGAGTGTTGAATATACCATGGACTGACAGGAGAACCAACAGGTTTGTCCTAGAGAGGGTGAAGCCAGTCGGCTCCACAGAGGCAAGGATTCTGAGGCTTCTTCTGACAAACATTGGAAATGTTGCAAGGAGGGACAAGTCTTGGAGAGAGACATCATGCTTGGAACGGTGGAGGGATGGGGAAAGAGAGGGAAAACAATTGATGAGATAGATTGACACAGTGTCTTCAACAATGGGCTCTAGTGTGTCAGAGATGATGAGATGGCACAAGACAGGTCAGGTTTCAGGTCGGGTGTTCATAGGTCTTTATAAGTTGAACTTGACTCGAGGCACCTAACAACAACAACAACAACAAAGTATCCTTCATCTAACTTGGACTCTTTACAGTTAACACCCATCTTTCTTCATCTAGTTTTTTTATACTTCAATTATCTTCCACATTACTCAGGTGTCATCAAAAGCCTAACAATCTGCCTAACAACAGTGCCTCTGCTAGAATTGCTATTACTGAGGGTGGTGGTCCCTAAAGTACATACTCCATGGAACCAAGTGCAGATTCTCTGCTTGTACATACTTGCTTTTAAAAAAATCAAGAAATTATGCTTTTACAAAATTTATAATAAAGACTGATAGCATACCAATATGTCTATGTGCATATATGTATGTTGATACTTGTGCTGTTGTTATGTACCAGTGAGTCAGAACCAACTCATAATTGACCCTCCAGTAGGTTTTTAGAGGCTGTAAATCACAAAGGAGGAGATGACTCATCTTTTTTCCTCAGAGCAACTGAAGGATTTGAACCCTCTACCTCTGGGTTGACAGCACAACTTTTTACCACTAAGCCACCAGAGCTCCCTCATACATATATCGACACAAAGAAGCTCAGGTGTGTATGATTGCCACACCCAGAGTCACACAGAGAATGGTTTAACTGAGTTTATTACTTTCAAATAATTACAGACTATTCATTTGACTATTTGCAACCTGGATTTCCTCTTAAAATTTTAAATAAGGTTTCTAAGCAAGGAGGAAACCCTGAAAATTACTGTGCTGTTAGGTGCCCATGAGTCAAGAGAAGCAATTACTGCCTTAGACATAACTTTCATTCAAGTCCTCAAGTGACTCGGCAATTATACCTTAAATCATGTATGATAAATTTGAAGAGAGAAATTGATCAAGAGTAAAACAAATTTAAAGTTTACCAAAGAATCATGTAAATAGAAATTGGAAATGAACTTTCCTCTGTGTTTGAATGAGTGTTGATCTAAGTAGAAAACTAGAAGAGTTCAATTTGTTATTTATTCTTGTACAGTACAACAGAGAACATTCCTAGAGATAAAGGAAGTAAACAATTTTTCTTAGAATTCCATCAATCTTAAGGTCAGCTCTCTGTAAGAGATATTTTGTTAAGAAGCATGGCTTTTATGACTTCTCAGTCCAAAACTACTTCCTTGTCTGCAGTAAAGCAGGCTTTGTAAGAACTACAAGGGGTAGCACCTACAACTCTCAAGAATGTCCTAGAGTCCCGTTGTTGTTGTCACATACAATCAAGTCGATTCTGCCTCAAAGGGATGAACAACATGGCTGAGACCAGCCCTATCCTGTGCCATCATCACTATCGCTGACATACTCACCCAGTGTCCTAATAGACCATATTCTCTCACCAGTCCAGGCCATATAATGCCATTTCCTTAGATCTTGATTCTCTTAAAAGACTTAAACCTACTTTCATGGTCTAACACTGCTACTCAGTAGAGCTTAAAGCTATTTAATACATAAAAAAGTTTTAACTATGGACAAGTTAATACTTCCGAGTGGTAAAGCACCTGTTTTCACTACCTGACTTTCAGTTTGTCATACAGCAGTTGCTTGCATGTTGCTTTAGGCGGTAAGCTATGCCACCAATAGAACAAATGTCATCAGAGTTACTCATGGCAAACTTCTCAACATAACAACAAAAATTAACACATGAAAATCTTATTGATTATTGCAGAATTTTATATGTTGTTAAACTGGAAGACATCCTAACAAACATGAGAATAATATGTGATTGGGCAATACTCTGTTATGTCCATGTGTGATTGGGCAATGCCCTATTCTGTCCATCCGTGATTGGGCAATACTCTGTTCTGTCCATCCGTGATTGGGCAATACTCTGTTTGGTTGTAAATGGAATCAATAAGAGCCAGAAATGAATCGATAGGAACAAGAAGTTCATAATTAGGAAGAATAACTCCTTGTTTAACTACATGGTTTCATTAAAAAGGCTTAAAAGACAAAAACTCTTAGTAAAACATTATTCTTCTAGAATTTTATGTATCTATAAAACTATTGATAAACTATGAAATAAAGTATTCTTTTCATATCTGTGGAGCAATATAGCTCTAAAACATTAGGCCTTAGTGTCCTCATACAATAACAATAATTATTCAGACATAATTGAATTATACTGAGAATTCCATATAGTGTATTTTTTATTGAGATTTCAATGAAAGTTTATAGAGAACTTGGATTTCCATTCATTCTTTGTTGCACATTTTCTTCTCTGCCCACCACTTCCAGTTCACTTTTCTCTTTGGAAAAAAAAATTCATTGTTGCACCACCCCCTTACCCCACCCCCAGTCCACTTTATTCTACAGCTCTTATTCTGGAATGCAAATAATACCTAATCATATATTCCCTTTAAGTAGTTCTTTCCCTCATTCCAAGTTGTTGACCTCTTCTCTGAAAATGGAAATAAATTCAAGTTACAACTGTAGTTGCAGGGCCTTAAAAAGAGTAATTAGAAATATTTTCGTCTGATACAGGCCATGGTCTTTGCAATCACTTGTTATGCATCAGAGAGTTGGACAATGACCAGGGAGGATAGAAGGAGAATTGATGCCTTTGAGCTGTGGTGCATAACAGGTGATTGCGAAGACCATGGCCTGTATCAGACGCACCTTAGTCTCCAGAGAGACACCACTGCTCTTCAGCACCTTGGAGAGGTCCCTAACAGCAGACTTTCCCATGGCAATGCGCCTTTTAATTTCCTGGCTGCTGGTGCCAAGACTGTTGACTATGGAGCCAAGCAAACGAAAGCTGTGTACAATCTCAATCTCTTCACCATCCATCCTGATGCTGCCAATTGGTCCAGTGGTGAGAATCTTTGTCTTCTTGACATTGAGCGTCAATCCATATTGTAGGCTGCAGTCCTTGATACTCTGCAGCAGGCACTTCAGGTCCTCCTCAGTTTCAGCAAGCAGGGTTGTGTCATCCGCATAACGCTGATTGTTGATAAATCGTCCACCAATCCTGACCCCACATTTCTCCTCATAGAGCCCAGCCTCCCGGATAATCTGTTCTGCATATAGCTTGAAAAGGTATGGAGACAGGATACATCCCTGGTATACGCCCTTCCCAATTTTGAACCATGCAGTGTTCCCTTGCTCTGTTCTGACGACTGCCTCCTGGTCCAAGTATAAGTTTCGCATTAGAACGATCAAGTGTTCTGGGATTCCCATTCTTCTCAGAGTCAGCCACAGTTTGTTATGATCTATACAGACAAATGCCTTCGCATAGTCAATGAAGCACAAATAGACATTCCTCTGGTACTCCCTGCTTTCAGCCAAGATCCATCTAACATCAGCTACAATAGCTCTAGTACCACGACCCCTTCTGAAACCAGCCTGGACTTCTGGTAGTTCTCTGTTGATGGGCTGTTCCAGTCGTTTTTGGATAATCTTCAGTAAAATCTTGCTTGCATGTGAAATCAGTGAAATTGTTCTGTAGCTTCCACATTCGGTTGGGTCGCCTTTCTTTGGGATAGGAACAAATATCGATCTCTTCCAGTCAGTTGGCCAAGTGGTCATATATCAAATATTTAAGAGTCAGAGAAGTTTTACATTTGCAAAATGTTGTAAATGTCACACAAATAATACTTATAGGACTTAAATGCAACTAATGCAAGCCAGAATCTATTTTTCCCAACTAAAGCATTCATATGAAAATCATTTGGGTCAACTCCTAAAATGTAGTATAGAACAAAAGAATGTTAAGTCATTTGTATAAGAGTGACAATGGATAAAAAAGAAATAGTTCACAGTGTCATATATTGTTATAGTAAAATATTTTCTAGCTATATTAGAGTCTACTTAAAAATTATTGCCAAATAAAAAAAATCTTTAAATATTTTTCTAGGGATATTTATACTATTTTAAATAACCAGTGCTTACTTAAAATGGGTTAGTGTCATAAAAAACTGAAAGGTGGAAGTACTGGTTTAGATTAAACGAAAATACAGACACATAATCGAAACCCATTCAGTTACATCGATTGGACACTAGTTCTAGAAACAGTCAACGCTCCCACCATAACAGTAGTAAGAATATTGATAGTCGTGATAGCTCTTACGTATTGTCAAGTCTGAACTGATAGCTGACCCTCTAGCAGGTTTACAGAAGTGGTGAATCACACAGCAGAATTTTTTTCATCTTAATTCCCGGGAGAAACTTGTGGATGTGACCTTTGTGTCTTTGTGTTAGTAGCACAGTTCCTTACCACTGAATCAAGTAATAAATGCAGTAACAACAGTTGTAGTGCTAGCCTTTAAAGACATTTTGAAAATGGCTAAGAAACTTAAATACATACTGCAAATTAGATGAAGATAACAATACTAATTCTCTAAGGTATAATTGTGTTGTGATTACAAAGGAGGCTGTGCCAGTTCAGAGATGTGTGCTGAAGTATATTAATAAGTATTTAGAAAGAATAAGACAGAAAATACGGGGAAGTGTTTACAATTAGTGAATGTCAGTGAAGGGACAATTAGGATGTTTATAGTATTTACTATTCTTTTCATTTTTAATATGTTGGAATTTTTTCATAATGAAAAGATACAGGAGAAATTTCTCAGGAATAAATGTTATTTACTCTTTGTTTTTATGTGTTTTTTCACACTTTTACCACATTAGTATGTAAATCTACAAGAAAAAAAACAGTCGCCACTGAGTTAACTGTGACTCAAGGAGTTCCATGTTTGTGAGGGTAGAAAATCCAAGGTTTTCACTGGCTGTTGTTTTAGAAGCAGATCACCAGGTTTTTTTTCCAAGGTAACTCTGGGTGGGCTTGAACTTCTAACTTTTTCATTATTAGCATAGTAGATTAATTGCACCATCTAGGCACTTTTATGTCTCAGAGACAGACTTAAAACGAGTGTTGATTTAAATTGCATGAATGTAAAGAAAAAAAATAAAATTACATTATCCAGAATAAGCAGAAATTTTTAACAAAAAAGTAGATAGAATTAAATATAAACATAAATAGATCATTTTATACTGATAAAGTGTACAATGAATGTATTCTTTTTTTTACAGTCTTTTTTAAAATATTTTCATTTTAAATTCATACTTTTACCACATTTTCTTTCACTGACATTTTGTTTCATAAAGTCATTAAGGTACACTGAGTTTTATAAAATTAACCACCATTGTACTATGCCCACCATTACTCTGTATTTTTGGGTTCCTGCTGGATCATTCCCATTTCCTTTATCCCCTCTCTCCATCCACCAAATTGCACCACCTTGTCTTTGCCCCCTTACCTATCCTGATCCTGATAAAGTATACAATGAATGTATTCTAAAGTGTATCAAAGTGTTTTTTACAATGGACAAAAGGTGGAAACCTGAACACTAATTGATGACAGAAGGGGAATTGATTCCTTTGAGCTGTGGTGCTGGAGAAGAGAATGGACGGCTAGGAGAACACATAGGTTTATCCTAGAGGGGATGAAATCAGGCTGCTCCTTGAAGGCAAGGAGTCTGAAGCTTTGTCTGACATACCTTTGGGCATGTTGCAAGAATAGACCAGTCCTTGGAGAAGGACGTCATGCTTGGGAGGGTGGAGGGACAGCACAAGAAAGGAAGACTCTTGGTGAGATAGATTGACTCAGTAACTAGTATAAAGGGGGTGGGTGTGTCAGAGACAATTAGGTTGTAAGAGATAGGACAGGGTTTAGATCTGTTGTACATAGGGTCACTATGAGTTTCAAGCAACTCAATGGCACCTAACAACAACATCATCATTCACTTCCAACTCTATGTTGTTGTTGTTAGGTGCCGTCCAATCAAGTATGAATCGTAGTGACACTATAACAAGAGATCTGAACCCTGTCCTATCCTGTGCCATCTTCACACTTCCTGAAACACTCAAGCCCACTTCTGTACTCCCTGTATCAATCCAGCTGGTTGAGGGTCTTCCTTTCTTTCGCCCCTCTCTCCCACCTTTCCAAGCATAATGCTTTTCTCCAATGAATAGCCTATCCTAGCAATATGCATGAAGTATTTGAGATGAAGCTTTGCCATTCTTGCCTCCAAGGAGCATTCTCGCTGCACATTCACCAAGTCATATTTATTATATGTTCTTTTGACAGTTCGCGGGACCTACAGATTCTATGTATAACAGATCAAAACACTGCCTGATCTTATGCCATTCTAACAACATCTGTGCTTGAGTCCATTGTTGTAGCCACCAAGTCAGAAATAAACAAAACCTGACACATACATACTATGGAGTATTATTTAGTCATGGAGGTAAAGTTATATGTTATAGCATGCTAAGTGAAATAAGCCAATCACAAGGGGCCAAATATTGTAGGACCTAAAAATATCTACAATATGCAAATAGATAGAGACAAAAGTTTATTAGTGGCTACCAGGGCACAGGGAAAGGGAAATGAAGAGTTGTTTAAGAGGTTCTGAGTTTCTTTTTGGAGTGCTGACGAAACATTCAGAAATGAATGTGATAGCTGCACAAATGGTGAATATAATTAGTGTCACCAAATTATATACCTTAAAACAATTTAAAAATCACAATGTTAAAAAATATATTTTACAAAAACCAACTCTAGGTGGACCATGGACCCAAGATTAAAACCAAGGACTACAAACTCTATTAAAGAAAAGCTTGGAAAAACTCTAGAAGTCCTCATTCACAACATAAGCAGTCTTCCAAGTATCCTGAAAAATCTACAACTGGGAGAAGATAAAATAGATGAATGGGACCTTCTAAGAATCAAATTCCTATGCGCATCCAGAAACTTCTCCAATGGGGTAAAAAGGGAAGCCACAGACTGGGAAAAAGTATTTGATAAGAGTCTTATATCTAGAATTTACAAAATACTTGAGCACCACAAGATAAAGGTAAACAATCCAATTGAAAAATGGGCACAGGATATGAACAGACACTTCACCAAAGAAGACACTCAGATGGCAAACAAACACATGAAGAAATGTTGAAAATCCCTAGCTCTAAGAGAGATGTAAATCAAAACAACTATAATATATCATCTCACCCCAGTCAGGATAGCAAAATTTAACAGAACAGCAAGCAACAAATGCTGGTGAGGTTGTGGAGAAACTGGAACCCTTATTCATTGTTGGTGAAGTGTAAAATGTGCAACCGCTGTGGAAGACAGTGTGGCATTTTCTCAAACAGTTGCAAACAGAGATACCATTTGACCCAGCAATTCCACTATTGGGAGTATACCCCAAAGAGACCATAACTGCCATCCAAGCAGATATATGAACACCCATGTTTATCGTGGCTTTGTTCACAATAGCAAGGAGTTGGAAACAACCTAAGTGCCCATCAACAAACAAATGGATAGAGAAGCTGTGGTATATACACACAATGGAATACTATGCTGCATTGAAAAAACAAGGAACTCACACAGTATTATTCAAAATGAGTGACCCTGGAGGACATTATGCTGAGTGAATTATCTCAGTCACACAGGGACAAACACTGCATAGTGCCACTGTTGTAAAACAGGACTGACCTTGGGGTTGGGGAGAGACTGAGAAAGATGGGTTCAATAATGTATACTGCATTGAAACAGATGAGGGAGAAAATTGTTTAAAAGGGATATGTGATTGGGTATTATTGTCATTACAGGAGTCCAGAATGAAGGCTGCACAGTGGAGTGGACTTGGGGGGAGGGATTATATAACAATGAAAGGATTTTTCTTTTACTTTTCAAGGAGAAGAGGAAATTGGGGGGAGGGAGGGATGGGCAGGGAGATAAGTGCAACAATGAATGGATGGAAATCCTCAGTCTCTGTAAACTTTCATTAAAATTTAATAATGTTAAAGAATTAAAAAAATATTATTTAAAACAGCTCTGACACAAAGGATAACACACACACACACACACACACACACACATAAATATATTTTACTAAAAAAGTAGGTAAAGATAACATTCTCATTGTCTTCATTTTTAAATTTAATTTTAACAAAATCTTCAGAAAAATTGGATTTTCATTTATTCATTGTTGTGCAGTTTCCTTCCCTACTTCTACCAGTTAACTTTTTAAAAAAAACATTCATTGTTGCAAAATTTCCTCAAACCCCACCCCCCAGTCCACTTTGCAATACACCTCTTTTTCTGGACTGTTGTTATAATATATTCCTCTAAACATTTCTTTCCTTCATCTGTTCCTATACAGGATTCATTATATTCTTTTTTAAAACTGGCTGCATTTACTTATCTGAAAGTCCTTATTTTTTGTTCCTTCCACAATGTCTTGCAGTCTGGATTCAGTCCTCACCATTTGACTGAAAGTGTTTTTTGCCAAGGTTACCGGCAACATTCTTATTGCAAAATCCAATGGGAACAGTCTAGCCCTTATCTTATGGACCTCCTGTGTCATTTGACACTATGATCATGCAGTCCTTTTTAGAAATACTTTCTTTTCTTCAGTATTCATTCGAAAGCACTCCTAAAGTTTTTCTTGTCCTGCTCTGGAAGATTTTGCTAAGCCTACTTTGAAAGAGCTTCTTTTGTGAATCATATGCATGTTGATATTCAACTAAAACCTACCTGAAAATATATCGGTTTGCATTTTTACCTTTATAAAGGACATCTTGACTTGCCTCACAGATACCCCATACCTGTTTCTTCTCTGCTCCCTGGCACCACCACCATTCACCCCATTGTCTGAGTCAGACATGTAGGATGATCCTTTATACTTTCTTTCTCTTGTTCTTGAAACCCAACTCAGCTTTCTTTCATTACTGTCAAGCCAGAACTGATTCAGTTCCAGTTGACCCTCCATTGAGTTTCTGAAACTGTAACTTGCATGCAAAGAGATTGCCCCTGTGACCTAGATACTTACCTGCATAAACCTGTAAATGCCTATTGCAACAGAAATTTCCAGCAAGACCAAGCGAAATAGACTGTACACACCACTGTCTATACCTACAGGGTTTGTCTAGGAGGAGAGTGCAGAAAGCACTTAACAGTCTTGACCTAATATAAAAGAGTAAACCCTGACTATGTCATACAAATAATCAGAACAGAAGCCAAGGCTAACAAGATTAAAGAACTTAAAATTAAACCCTTATGTAAAAGTGTTAAAAGTAAATACAGAAATAACGGTGTGACATTATTAGAATATCCGGATTATTGCCAGGGTTTACTACAAAGCAGTTCTTTCTGCTTAGTATGCATGCGCCTCAGATTATAAAACTAAACAATTCATTTGTATGCTGAACCAAAGGCTGAAACATTGATCAGCTGAAACTTTAAATGATTGGAGTTATGAAGACAAATCAAAGGCACATGGTTCAAATCTACCAGCTGCTCTGAGGGAGAAAGATGGGCAGTCTTCTCGCATGTAATTTAATTTACTGCCTCTGGATACCCCCTGGAGGGTCAGTTCAGACGCAAGGTCACATAACAACAACAAGTCAAACTTTTCTGGGTTCAATCCACCAGCTGAGCTGAAGGAGAAAGATGAGCAGTCTTTTCCCATGCAATGTACAGCCTGGGACACTTGCTGGAGGGTCAGATCTGCGATGGACCCAACTTGACGCAAAGAGAGACAGGGAGTGAGAGAGAAAAAGAGAGTTTTCAAAACAGATGTAAATTAAGAAGCAAAATGCTATCTGCAATTGAGATACACATTTTTTGAGCCATTTTGTTGTGATTTGAGTGCGAGACCACAGAGCAAGTTGGTTTTCCATTGAACAACAAATATGCACTTTATTTTGTAACATCTATTCAATTCTCATAATAGCATTCTTTCCATTTCCTGCCTGTGTTTACGGTTTCTGCTGTCTTACCTTCCTGGCTCTTCCTACTCTCTGAGCACTGTTATTTTTGCTCTTAGGTGCCATGGAGTCATCTCTTGGCAAATGATGCCCTCATGATCCTGCGTGGTTGATGATTCTAAGGAGTGCATACATCCTTGCTCACCTTAGAAACATATTATGTGACTGAAAATGGAGGCGTAGGAGTGAGCTCAGTTCCAAGCTGGAAGGGTGGCTAAGAACCAGAGTCTCCGGGGTTCCATCAGTCTGTGTAAGGCCAATGCGCCTGGTGTGGTTTGGGGTTTTTTTTAAATGATTTTGAGATTTATTCCACATTTTCTCCCATTTTATGCAGGACCTACTAGTGTGATCCCTTTCAGTGATAGATCGTAGATGCTGAGCACCAACTATGAATAGTTCTGATCTCAGGGTTGTGGAGGCTAGTATTTAGATGGTGCGATAGTCCTTGATCTAGTTGTTTTTATATATCACTGCTTCATTCTTTAGCTGAACACAGCAAGTTGGCTCTTACTAGCTTTTAAGGCTTAAGACACTACTCATAGTCCAGAAACATTTTTAAGGTGAAGAATTTATTAATTAATGCTGAGGAAAAGAATAGTAGTTTTATCCCAGTTAAATAAACTATG
Organism: Elephantulus edwardii; assembly: GCF_000299155.1. NCBI lineage: Eukaryota > Metazoa > Chordata > Mammalia > Macroscelidea > Macroscelididae > Elephantulus > Elephantulus edwardii. The sequence continues at coordinate 15,747,127 of NW_006399784.1, forward strand.
TTTACAAAGTAGAAGACTAAAGGACCATGTTGTTAACAGAAAAACATATGTTTTATAATAATATAATTTTCCAAAGGAAAAGATTGTATACACACCCATATTAATAGTCAATATCCAATAATAAAAGAGTTAAAGAAAAAAAATCACTCAAAGCCAACTAAGGGAGTATTGGTGGCCTAGTGGTTAAGAGACTGTGCTGCAATCTCGAAGACACTGGTTCAAATCTACCACCTGCTTCTCAGGAGGAAAATAGGCAATCCCTTGCGAGTCAACTGCCTCTGAAAATCCTCTGGAGGGTCAGTTATGGGTCAGTTCTGACGGTACTCAACAATAACAATAAGCCAACTCTGATTTGGTTTGGGAATATGTTTTAAGACAAAATGCCTAGCAAAATCTGAGAGGTTGATCCTTTCTTTCAAAACCTAGTTAGTATTCATCTGTTTCAGGCCTTCAGATCTTTCCCTAAAATCACATAGTTTGGTCTTTCACATTAGCTTTCATGCCTACAATTAAGTGTTAACCTTTCCAAATGTAGTCTCTACATTATGTATGTTGTTTAGTATATATGGTATTTTTCATTATGCCTCCTCACTACTCCTGAGATATAAAACAAAAGCCTGCAAGCAAATGAATGAATAATATCAGCACTGGTGTGGCTGGCTCAAAACAATTCCTTGGGGTCCATCTCTGTGTGGGACTTTTCTCTGGTTAAAGACCCCACTCCTCCAGCCAAGTCAAGCCAGGCCAGCCAGAGTCTTTCAGACCTCAGAGCAAGTATTTCTTACACTGTAGAATGTGGAACTGACTATAGAAAAGGGAGCTCTATTCTTCTATGAACACAGCTTTTGTTTGAGCTCAAGGCTTGGAGCTGTAGGGATGCTTCCCAAACTTCAGGGAGAAGCAGGTCTCAAAAACCAACACAAAGGGAGGTGAGGAAGAAACAGTGAGAAGCTAGAGGAGAGTCCCCAAAAGCCTGCTTTACACTGGGTTCTTTCAGAGGATATGAAAGCCAATGAATTCTACTGACATGTGTAGCTAGTTCATGTGAGGATTCCATTGCTCGAGGTCAAAGTTCCCATCAGTACAGACATAGAATTGTATTGCTGTGAAGGCTCTTGGAATTTACAAAGTTCAAAATTCTCATGAAAGAGATTAGGGAACTGGATTATTTGGAGATGTTAAGTACCTTACACAAAGTTCCACAATGATTTTGTAGAAGGGAGAAGGATATGGTGGCAGATTCATTTTAATACTGTTTGTCACTTGTGTCAACTGTACTACAGGGACTGGAAAAGAAAAACACTTTGCACTCTTTGTATTTTTTTTACACAAAAATACAGATAACATGACACTTGTAAATTCAGTATGCTTCACTTGTATAATTCAGTGACTTCAAATAAATTAAGTGGAGGATAGGCAGGGGGCTCAATTTCTGCCCAGCAGAAGCATCTGCTCAGAATGGAGATGAGAAAGGAACAATGAGAAATGACAGCGGCACATGGGGAGTTTGTATCTTCTTCAAAAACATGATGGCAAAATGGGCCACTGCAACCTAAAATGTGGAAGGAGGTGGGGCTTTGAGCAGTGAGAATGAAGATCAGTAAAGCCAGAAGTCTGTTAACTATTGTTTTGCAATGATGTAAAATTTTGTCTACCTATCCTATGTTACAACGGGGAAAGTACACTAGATGTTGTGAATATTCCCTTAGTGAAATAATAGCACAATTTTGAGTTAGAATGAGGACATTTAATAGGATTTGGTTAATACAAAGTACCCAGGGTCTAAGAGAAATTGTCCTAAGCAGAATCAGAAATTTTAAAAACCAAAACAATGTTGTTGTTATATGTTGTCGAGTTGACTATGACTTGTAGTGACCCTGTGAACAACAGATCTAAAGCTTACCCTGTCCTGGGCCATCTTTGCTTAAACCAATTGATAAAGTTACTGTGTCACTCACTCCATAGTGCTAGGACTCTTACTCTCGTCCTCTGACCCTTCACCTTTCCCACCATGATGTCCCTCCTGTCAACATGCCCAAAATATGTGAATTTCACCTTCCGTGCCTCCAAAGAACACCTTGATTGCACTTCTTCCAAGACCTATTTGTTCTTTTAGCACTCTAAGGGACATTTAGTTGTTGTTGTTGTTGTTGTTGTTGTTGTTGAATACTATAGAGTCAGATCTTTCCCATAGTTGACCCTTCCATGGATTTTCAGAGGCTATTAATTGCACAGGAGGAAATTGTCCATCCTTCTCCCATGGAGCAGATGGTGGATTTGAACCATGTGTCTTGGGGATTGCAGCACAGCTTCTTACCATTAGGCCACTTCTTTGTCAATTAGGAATTTTCTTTTTCTTCTAAGATTGTTGTTGTTATTGTTATGTGCCGTCGAGTTGCCTGAAACTCACAGAGACCCTAAGTACAACAGCCCTAAACTCTGCTCTATTCTGTACCGATCTCACTGTCTCCAACACACCTACCCTGATCACTCCAGTTACTGAACCAATCCACCTCATAGAGGGTTTTCTTCTCCTGGACTGTCCCTCCACCCTCCCAAGCATAACATCCTTCTCCAAGGACTGATCCCACCTTGCAACATATCCAAAGTATGTCAGAAGAAGCTTTAGAATCCTTGCCTCCAAGGAGGAGCCAAGGAACTAAAGCCATTAACAATATCAATCTCAATCTCTTCACCATCCATCCTGCTGCTGCCAATTGACCCAGTGGTGAGAATCTTTGTCTTCTAGATGTTGAGCTTCAATCCATATTGAAGGCTGCAGTCTTTGAACTTCTGAAGCAAGCACTTCAGGTCCTCCTCAGTTTCAACAGGCAGTGTTGTGTCATCTGCATAACTCAGATTGCTGATGAATCTTCCTCTAAACCTGATGCCACATTTCTCCTCATAGAGCCCAGCTTCCCAGATAATCTGTTCTGCATATAAATTGAAAAGGTATGGAGATAGGACATATCGCTGGCATACATCCTTTCCAATTTTGAACCATGCAGTATTTCCTTGCTCTGTTTTGATGATTGTCTCCTGGTCCAATTATAGGTTTCACATTAGCACAATCAAGTGTTCTAGGATTCCCATTCCTCTTAGAGTCAGCCACAGTTTGTTATGGTCCACACAGTCAAACACCTTTGCATAGTCAATGAAACATAGATACACATCCCTCTGGTATTCTCTGCTTTCAGCCAAGATCTATCTAACATTAGCTATATTATCCCTAGTACCACGACCCCTTCTAAACTCAGCCTTGTGACATTTCCACAAACATAAATATCTTACTTAAAATAGATGACAATCCTCTTCTGTTTAACACAGAGTTTTCATTGATGATGTCAGATATACCTTTGCTAAAAGTAGAGAATATCAGAGAAAGATTTGCTGGTGTTCTATTGTGAAAGCATTACACTGCATGGATCATACTAAATTATGGGTAACATTGAGAAAATGGGAATCCCAGAACACTTAGTTGTGCTCATGTAAAATATATACATATTCCAAGAAGCAGTTGTCTGCACACAACCAGTAGATACTGCATGGTTTAAAATCAGAAAACGTGTGTGTCAGAATTGTGTCTGTTCTTCATACCTATTCAATCTGTATTCTGAACAAATCATTCAAGAAGCTGGACTCTATCATGAAGAATGTGGCAACAGAACTGAAGGGAGACTCATCAATCTATATTATGCAAATAGTACAACTTTTCTTGCCGAAAGTAAAGAGGACTTGAAGCATTTACTGCAGAAGATTAAAGATTACAGCCTTTAATATGGATTACGTGTCAACATCCAGAAAATAAAATCCTCACCACTGGGCCAATAGGCAACATCATGATTGATAGAGAAATTCCTGAAGTTGTGAACGATTTCACTCTATTTTTAGTCACAATCAATACTTTGCAAGCAAAAGTTAAGAAATAAAAGGACGCATTGCAGTGGACCAAAAAGCTGTCAAGGATCTTTTTAAAGTGCTAAAGACTAGGGATTTCAGGTTAAAGGCTAAATAAAGCACGCTTGTTTCAAGTCATGATACTATCACATTACTTTTTGTAAAATCCAAGAAGAAAGAAATTAAACTGACCAACAAAGGATCAATGCGTTTGAATCGTGGTGTTGGGAAAGAGTATCGAATATCCCATGGACAGACAAATGAATAGTCTGTCTTGAAGGAATGGCAGAGTTCTCCTTAGAAGCAAAATGGTGAAACCCTGTCTCACAGACTTTGGGTATTTTGTCAGGAGGGGCCAGGACTTGGAAAAAGACATCATGCTGGGAAAGGTGGAGGGTCAGTGAAAGAGAGGAAGATCCTCCAGGAACTGGATTAACACAGTGACTACAACAATGGGTTTGAGCATGAAGAAGACAGAATGACACAGGACGAGAACAATGACAGTGAGAAAGACACAGGGCAAAGTTCAGATATTGTTCAGAGGGTTGCTATGAGTCATCCTCGACTTGGCAGCACTTAATAGCTACAACAATCTCCTTGCTCCCCCTAAATTAATAATAATTAAATCTCTTTTAGGAATGTTATTTGAAGAAAGCAAAAGGTCATTACAAAAACAGAGGAGAAAGGAAAAAAAATAAAAATTGATGTCAGAAGTGACTCTGAAGATTGCACTGGAGCATCCAGAAGCCAATTATAAAAGGAAAACATGTCAAACTGAAAGAGCTGAGCAGAAGACTTCAAAGGGCAGCTCAGGAGGACAAAGCAAGGTATTACAATGGAATGTGCAGAGAGCTGGAACTGGAGAAGAAAAAGGGAAGAATTCACTCTGCATTTCTCAAGCTGAAAGAACTGAAAAACAATTTTAAGCTTCATGTCGCAATACTGAAAAATGCCATGGGCAATATATTGAATGACCCAGAAAGTATTAAAAGAAGATAGAGTGACTACACAGAGTCACTATATCAGAAAGAATTGATTGACACTGAAAAATTTCAGTAAGTACCACATGAATAGGAGCCAATGGTAATGAAGGAGGAAGTAGAAGCTGCATTGAAGGCATTGACAAAAAATAAGGCCCCAGGAATCGATGAGATACCAATTGACTTGTTTCAATTAACAGATGCAGCTTTGAATGTATGCACCAGTCTATGCCAGGAAATTTGGAGGGTGGCTGTTTGAACAATGGATTGGAAGAGGTCCATATTAATTTCCCTTCCCAAAAGAGGTGATCCAACTGAACATAGAAATTATAAAAAAATATCATTGATACTACATGCAAACAAAATACTGCTAAAGATTATTTTTAAAATGGCTAGAACAGTACTCAGTTAAGGAACTACCAGAAATTTAAGCAGGATTTAGAATACGCCATGGCACCAGGGATATCATTGCTGATTCAGAAAGATCCTGGCTGAAAGCAAGGAATGCCAGAAAAATGTCTATTTGTGCTTTATTGACTATGCACAGGTGTTTGTGTGGATCATGAGAAGTTGTGGCTGACACTGAGAAGAATGGGAATCCCAGAGAACTTGACTGTGCTCATGTGGAACCTATCTATACCTGGATCTGGAAACCGTGGTGTGAATGGAGCAAGGGAGCACTATACATAGTTTGAAATTGGAAAGGGTGTGTGCCAGGGTTGGATTCTCTCTCCATACCTATTCAGTCAATATGCTGAGCAAATTATTCAAGAAACTGGACTCTGTGAAGAGGAATATGGCATCAGGATTGGAGGGAGACTTATCAAACCTGTGTTATGCAAATGACACAACCTTATGTGCTAAAAGTGAGGAGAGCTTGAAGCACTTTTTGGAGAATATCAAGGAATGTAGCCTTCGGTATGGATTGAATCTCAATATCAAGAAAACAAAGATCCTTACCACTGGACCAATAGGCAGTGTCATGATGGTTGGAGAAGAGATTGAAACTGTCCACAGCTTCATCTTGCTTGGATCTACAGTAAACCCTTGGCACATGCATTGAGGAAATAAGGAGACACATTGCACTGGGGAAATCTTCAGTTAGGAATCTCTCCAAATTATTGAGGAGTAGTGATGTCAGTTTGAGGACTAAGGTGCATCTTATCCAGGCCAGACTCTTTCCGATTACTAGCTATGCATCTGAGACCTAGACAATGAATAAGAATGACAGAAAAATAATTGACACTTTTAAGCTGTAGTGCTGGAGAAGAGTACTGAACAACCCATAGATGGCCAAGAGAACAAACAGATGTCTTGGAGCGGGTGTGGCCAGAATGCTCTTTGGAGGGAAGAATGATGAGACTTTACTTCGTATCTTAAAGGCATGTTGGTAAGAGGGGTTATTCATGGGAGAGGGACATGATGCTGGGAAGGACGGAGGGTTGGCATAGGAGAGGAAAACCCTCAACCAGGTGGATTGACATGGTGACTTCTGCAATGGGCTTTTGCATGTCAGGAAGTGTGAGGATGGCACAGGACAGGACAGGGTTCAGATCTTTCGTTCATAGGGTTGTTATAAGTTGTACTCCACTTGACAGCGCTTGACGAGGGAGAGAGGGAGAGAGAAAGAGAAGAAGAAGAAAAAGGAGAAGGAGGAAGAGGAAAAGAAGAAACGTGTGTGTGTGTAAAATTCATTTTTTCCCAAAGTATGTCTACAACACAGATAAGCTTTAGCATTTTGATCTACTATAGATTGGCTAAATTCTAGTTTAAATTATTTACCATTTAAGAGGTGGTATATTGTTGGGTTTTTTTTTGCCGTAGAGTTGACTTTTCTCTATGACTTCATTTACAACAGGATGAAACCTTGGGCCACCCTCATAATCTATGCTGTGCTAAGCCCATTGTTTAAGTCATTTTGTCAATCCACTTTTTTTTAAGTACTGGTTTATTTACAAAGTTCTTATATATTGTTTTTCAAAATGGATTTTTCCCATTTCCTTCAATGACCCTCCCTCCACTCATCAAATTGTGGGACTCTATGATTAAATTCCTACCTCAGTCCATCCTGTCCCCTTTGCTTCCCTCCCAGCCCCCTTGGTTCCTCATACTAATTCTACAATAATGGTTTTATGTAATATTTGTCCTTTGGGGACTGAGATTGTTCACTGAACATAGTACTCTCCAGTCTCTCCCAAATTAGGTAGTGATTTACAAAATCATTGTTCCTGTGCTCTGGGTAGTATTTCATTGTGTGAATGTACCATAGTTTTTCAATTCATTCTATAGTTGTTGGACTTCAGGCTATTTTCATGTTCTTGTGATGGTGAATAACAATATGAACATCCATGTCTAAGTCTCCATTTGTGCCTCAGTTCTCATTTTCTCAGGGTATATTCCAAGCAGTGGTATATCTGGGTCATATGGAATGTTCAGCTTTCAGGAGAAATGCCAAAATGCCTTCTGGAGAGGTTCAATCCATCTTTTCACTGATCCTCCACTTTTTCAAACATGATGTTCTTCTCTAGAGGCTTGTCCATCCTGATAACATGCTTACAGTATGTGAATAAAAATTCACCATCCTTGCTTCTAAGGAGCATATTGATGTCATTTCTTCCAAGACAGATTTTTTTTGTTCTTTTTACAGTTCATAGTGTATTCGATATCCTTAGCTAACAGCACCATTCAAATACATTAATTTTTCTTTGGTTTTCCTTATTCATTATCCAACTTCCATATATATACAAAGCAAAGAAATGTAGTATGGGTTGGGTAGGCACACCTTAGTCTTTGAAGTGATGTCCCTGTTCCTTAGCATTTTAGAGAAATCTTTGGCAACGGATTTACTCATTACTTGATTTCTTGACTACTACTTCCATAGGTGTTGATTGTGGATTCAAGGAACATAAAGGTTGTTGTGTGCTGTTGAGTCAGAACCGACTCATGGCTGACCCACCTGCAGTTTATTAGAGGCAGATTAATCACAGGAAAGGAGACTTACCATCTTCCTCCTGCAGAGCAATTGGTGGATTTGAACCTTGAGTCTTTAGGATTGGAGCATAGTTTCTTACTAGTCCACCAGAGCAAGTAAAATGTCTTATTTGAAAATTTTGAAAAGTCAACAATTACCTTCTTTAAAATAGGTAGTCAGTTGGAAGGCACTAGAAAGAAAGTAGAAGGTATAAGGTTTTTGTTTTACTTCTCATTTCAAATACCTGTTTGTCTTTAATTAAGTCATTTAATTTCTTCCCAACTTAATTTTCCTTTTCAGTAAATGCAGATCATATCAGCTTCCTAACTACTTCACAGATCTATTAAGATTAAAAATTGTGGCATCAGATGAAAAACACTTCTTAAAGTACAAATATGACATAATTATTTTAATAAGACCAATAATTAAACTTCTCCCATTCCCATCATGTTTACTGTCAGCCTCTTGCTCAAAAAGCAGCTTAATGAATCTACTTGACAATTTAATTATGTGACTAAATTGAGGTTCAGGGCCACATCATGCCATACAGACACTAGTACTACCTTCGAGTATTCCTTAATAAAGACAACCTCCTAAACAAGAGACTGTAAATTGACTTTCTTGATAATCTGTCATTTCAAGTTCTAATTCAGTGAATTAGAACTAATTATAATTCAGTGAATTAAAATTGAGCAATTTAACTGCCTGGCAACTAAAGTGCACATGTTTTTAAATATAGGGAAAGATCTATAGTTTGACACCTGGTTCCTGTTTCTGAGTTTTATCAAGCATCTAAAATATTCCATATACTTTTAAATAGCCTTTAAATTTATATTCTGACCTTATAATACACTAGTCTACAAAACAAAGCACACGAAGTTCTTGGCATTTTTAGAGCCTTGTAAAAGAAAATGAGTAACAGATTGCAAAAATTACAAAACAAAAAAATCTGTTCTCCACACAGTGTTATCGAAATAAAATATTCAATGAATAGCTTGTGGAGTTTACCATTTCATATAAAAGAAAACATTTCCAAATTGAAGAGTTTTAATAAAGATTGTCATATTGTTGTTATGTGCCTCCAAGTAGCTTGTGCCTTATAGCGACCCTTTGTACAACTCTCCAGAATCCTGCTCTATCCTGTGCCCATCTCATTGTCTCTGACACATCTACCATCATTACCCCAGTCACTGAATCAACACATCTCATCAAGGGTCTTCCTCTCTTGCACTGTCCCTTCATGCTCCCAAGCATGATGTCCCTCTCAAAGGACTGGTCCCTCCTTGCAACATGCCCAAAGTATGTCAGATGAAGCTTCAGAATCCTTGCCTCCAAGGAGCAGCCCAGCTTCACTCTCTCCAGTATGAACCTATTTGTTCTCCTAGCCGTGGTATATTCAATACTCTTCTGCGGTACCACAGATCAAAGGCATCAATTCTTCTTTTATCATCACTTGCCATTGTTGAGCTGTCTGATGCATAGCATTTAATAATGAAGACCATGGCCTGGGTCAGGTACACGTTAGTTTCCAGACTGACATTGTTGCTCTTCAGTACTCTGAAGATGTCCCTGATGTTCATGACAGTAGACTTTCCCATTGCAATTCATCTTTTGATTTCCTAGGTGCTTGTACTAAGAGTGTTGATTGTGGAGCCAAGCAAACTGAAGCTGTTAACAATCTCAATCCTGTCATCGTTTATCATGATGCTGCCAATAGGCCCAGTGGTGAGAATCTTTATCTTTGTAATGTTGAGCTTTAATCCATAATGAAGTCTACAGTCCTTGATCTTCTGTAGCAAGTGCTTCAGGTCCTCCTCAGTTTCATCAAGCAAGGTTGTGTCATCTGCACAATGCAGATTAAGGTGTAGATATGAGTTACTTTAATATAGTTGGACTATAGATAATAATATTTTTCTCTTTTAAAGCTTAGTAAGTGTCCTTCTTTGATATTGAAGCTTTAGTAAATAAGTTACAAAATTTTGTATTTTTTAAAAAAAATTTGCCTCGTTACATTAAAATGAAACTCTTATGCTTTGTGGTGACGAGGGCAAATAATGGTACTAGGTTTTTTGTTGTTGTTAATTGCCTTTGAATTATTTCTGACTCATGGAAATCTATGTACAAGGGGACAAAATGTTGCCTGGTACTATGTTACCTTCTTGATCTCTGTAGTGTGGAATCCATTGTGTGGCCACTATGTATTTTGAACATATTCCAACCTGTTGTTGTTGTTGTTGTTATGTGTCATCCAGTCGGAACCAAAACCATAGCTGACCCTCCCGTGAGTTTTCAGAGGCAGCAAATCACATAGAAAGAGACTACTCATTTTCTCCCACAGAGCAGCTGGTCTATTTGAAACACAAATCTTTGGGCTTGCAGCACAGCTTCTTATCATTAGGCTACCAGACTACTAGAGGGGGAGGTTTCTCAGCACTGCATCAGACAATATTGAATCTTAATACATAGGGTTTTCATTAGATAATTTTCTAAAGTAAATCATCAGATCATCCTAGTCTGTCTAAGTTCTGCAAGCTGTGTAAAGCCATGAATGACCGTGATGAGCTTCCAACATCACTTCCACAGGTAAGCCACCACAGTTTTGACAAACTGAGAGATGCATTTTAAATTGTAAGTGGCCTAAAATCATTAGCTGTCTGGTCTTAGACACATTTCTCAACCTGTCCGTATCTCAGTTTCCTGGAGATTGTTCACCTTTCTCCCTTGGGTCATGTGATGCATTTGAATTGTGGAGACACAAAGCATAGGTTAGCAGCAAATCTCCCCATGGACTGTGTCATCACCAGCTGGGAAAATTGGTGTCATCTCCCTATCTTTGATTAATAATCAATAAGTGAAAGTAGTAACCAAGCCCAAAATGTTTACAATTAAGAAGAAAGACTGTCAAAATTTTGTGACTATTATTGGCTAAAATTCCTACAGACTTATTCAAAAGGGTTGAAAACATGAATTGAAAGTCTTAATTATATGCGATAGACATGTAATTATGCTTATAAAAATAAATACTTAGATAAAAGGATATTAAGAAAACAGGTGGCCTAGTGGCAAGAAGCTGCACTGCAATCCCAGAGGCTCACGGTTCAAATCCACCAGACGCACTGCCGGGGAAGGAGGGACAATCTCCTCCTGTACCAGTCAAATCTGATTTGATGGTACACACACACACACACACACACACACACACAGATAATAGTCACAAAGGGACAAATGCTATATGGTGCCACTGTTGTAGAATGAGGCTGGCATCGGGGTGGGGGTAAGACTGAGAAAAACTGGATGAAATATGTTT
>NW_006399784.1:15759636-15784195 GCF_000299155.1 Elephantulus edwardii
CACCCTTCCCAATTTTGAATCATGCAGTGTTACCCTGCTCTGTTCTGACTACTGCCTCTTGGTCCAAGTATAGGTTTCGTATTACCTGTATAAAAAGAATGATTTTAAGAAAATGTAACTTTATTATTCATGGTTTTAAAATAAATCACTGACTCATTGAGACTCCTGTGTGTGAGAGCAGAGCTGTGCTCCATGAGCTTCCAGGAGTGATTTTTCACAAGTGGATTGGCAGATCTTTCTTCTGCTGCATCTCTGTGTAAACTCAAACTGTCAAACTAAATTAGCAGCTTGTTAGTTTTAACTATATGCACCACTCATTTAGTATAAAATAGTTTCTGATTTCATGGGGTCACACAATTTGGTGGGTGGGTAAAGGAAATGTGAAAGATACAGTGGGGAAAATAATATATGCAAACTTTATAACTAAACCAGTATAAAAGAAAAATTTTACTTAAATAAAGAAAATGGTTTCTGATCCATGATTGCATAAGTCAGTTTAGGGAATTTTTTTGTTCACAGATTAACCCTTTTTTAGTATGCGTAACTTACTGTATTCAGATAAGTGCTTCTTACCTTCCTTGATGGTTATAGAGAACTGCTGTCTGGAGGGCTGTTGTTTTAAGTGCTACTCAGCTGACCATGACTCATGGCGCTCCTATGAATAAGTGAGCTGACCCTTGCTCTGTCCTATTCCCCCTGTGATCTCTGATATGGCTCTCAACTCATTGTTGCAGTCACTGTGTCAATCCTTCTTCCTGAGGGTCTTCCTCTCTTCTTTCACTGAACCTCTTCATTTCCTAGCATGGTATCTTTTTCCAAGGACAGTCTCTCCTGACAACAAGGCCCCAAAATATGTGGAAGGAGTTTCACCATCCTTGCCTCTGAGGAACATCCTGGTTACACTTCAAGGAGCATCCTTCCTCTAAGACAGATTGGTTTGAATTTTTGTGGGTTTTGATGGTTTTTGTGTTTTGTTTTGTTTTGTTTTTCCTTTCTGCAGTTCATGGGCTGTTGAATCGGCTTCACCAACACCACAGTTCAAAGACATCTAATCTTCTTTGGTCTGCATGATAGTGTTGTGTCCTGTCAAGTCAGGATAGGACCAAACAGAATAAGAAAACATTAAGAGCAGGTGAAAAAGCTTGTATATGAAGCAAAGAGATGGTTTTCCAGTCTAACTAAATTTAAAACACGTTGTTGTTGTTATGTGCCGTCAGATTGCCTGCGACTCATAATGACTCTATGTTCAATGGCCCTAAATCCTGCTCTATCCTATGCCGATCTTATTGTCTCTGACACACCTACCCCTATTACCCCAGTCACATTAACAAGCAAATTATTTGACAAGAGTCATTATTGTGTCTAATTAATATTTCCCTCCCCAATATTATAAATTGCCTCAGCACTGATAAATTAAGTGACAGATAAGATTGGCAATACAAAGAAAAATAAGGTCTTTGAAGAAGGACATCATGTTTGGAAGGGTGAAGGGACAGCACAGGAGAGGAAGACCCCGGATGAGATGGATTGATATAATAACTAAGTCAATGGGGGTTGGTGTGTTGGAATTAGTGAGACTGGCTCAGGACAGGGCAGGCTTCAGACTGGCAGTGAATAGGGTTGCTATGGGTCGCAGGTAACGTAACAATGGCACATAACAACAACCAACAATTATACCAATTAGTACACACAGACATTTAGGAACAAGCAAGTATTTGAAAAAGGTTTATTAATTCTAAGTTCTAATAGAGGGCATAAACTAGAGATACTCAGAAAGACAACACAATTCTTCCTAGGCAGTAGAATTAACAGATCCTTTTGACAGATAATAGAGTACCTCCAACTATTTGGTGTCTAGACAGCATTTTGTTTGTTAATACAATATAAAAAGAAGTTGGCCAGACATTGAAAGTAATTTATTCTATTAATCTATTATAATAAGTGTTGTAAAGTGCATAGAAATGATACAATGAAATTGTAATAGCTATGTTTGAAAAAACATATCAATGATCAAACAAAAAATTAAAATGGCTTATAAACTTTCAGTCAAATTAAAAAAATTAAGAAGGAAAACATACTGGTAACATTTCACTATGTCTGTAGCTAAATTTACCTTTTTTGTACTTCTAAATGTTTTATGGTCATCATTACTGAAAGTAAAAAATTTTCATAAAGCAGAAAATTATTTAATATGAGTTCCTTCCTGTATGAAGAATGAATTCACACCAATGGATCCTTTCAAGGAGTCATGGTGGCATAGTGGTTAAAATTTCTGACTGCTAACTAGAAGTGAGCAAAGATGATGTGATAGAAGAAAGATCCAGCATCAGGAACTATTACGGCTTTGGAACCCTAAGGGGCACTTCTAGCCTGTCCTATAAGGTTGCTGTAAGCTGGATTCAACTTGATGGCTGCACATTTAATTGGCCTTTTCATAAAACTTAGCATTTCTTTTTATCAAGAAGTTTTGTATATTTAAACCCCCAAACCTTTAACTAACATGAAGTTTTAAATCTATGATAAACTAGCGTGGAGTTGATAGGAGTATCTGTACTAAGGCCCATCATGTTGTTGTTATGTGCCATTGAGTTGCCTTCAACTCATAGCGACCCTATACACAACAGCTCTGAAGCCTGCTCTGTTCTGAGCCAGTCTCACTGACTCCAATTCACCAACTCCCATTACCCCAGTTACAGTGTCAGTCTATCTCCTCTGGGATCTTCCTCTCTTTTACTGTCCCTCCACCTTTACAAACGTAATGTCTTTCTCTAAGGACTGGCCCCTCCTGGCCATGTGCCAAAGTGTGTGAGACAGAGCTTTAAAATCCTTGCCTCTAAGGAGAAACTTGGTTTTACCGTTTCCAAGACTGACTTGACTTGCTTGTTCTCGTGGTAGTCCACGTTATGTCCAGCACCACACTTCAAGGCCCTTCAGTAGTTAAGAAAAATCAGAATTACTTCAAGTTTATTAAAAAAAAAACACCCAAGCCCAACATGTTTTAAATGAAAGTAATTGTAAGTTTGAAATTTATGTATATCTAATTAATCTATTTTTTACAGTATAAAAGCTTTTATTATGTATTATTTAATGTTAATAAATTTTAGCTAAGACTTTTTACCTAGTGTCTTTAATTTCATTATCCATCAAGATCACCTTGGTTTTTCCAATTCTTATACCAAGATTCATACTGAAGACAGTTCTTTATGAAAGAACCAATGATAATTAACCTCTGTACTATCAATATACAAGTGGATTTTCCGCAGATTGTCCAATACTTGTTTTGCCTGTGTGGTTCAATACAGCTACTAACCATACGAGATCTCAAAAGCTATCCCATTTTCTTTTACTTGCGCTGATTTAATTTTAAATTAAATATGGACATATTAATGATGTGCTTTAAAGATTTCTCATATTTTAGGATGCCAGTAAATTCTGCCTCTGTCAGAGACCCTCTATCATGAAAAAGATGAAAAACCTATTTATTCTTAAGAACATTTAACTATGCTCTTACGAAACCCATGTTTAGACCAAGAAGCTGTTGTCCAAACAGAGCAAAGGAACACTACATGGTTTAAAGTCAGGAAAGATGAACATCAGGGTTGTATTCTTTCTCCATACCTATTGATTGAACTATAAGCAAATCATTCAAGAAGTTGAACTCTATAAAAATCATGGTATCAGGATCAGACTTATCAACACAACTTTGCTTGTTGTAAAGCAGGAGGACTTGAAATGCTATCTGCAGAATATAAAAACTATATGGATTTCAGTATCATCTTCAATATGGATTGCATCTCAAGATCGAGAAGACAAAAATCCTCACCAATAGAGTGATAAGCAACCTTATGATGTTGTTGTTAAGTGCTGTCAAGTTGTAGGTGACTGATAGCGACCCTATGAACGAAAGTCCTTGACACTTGTGTGACTTTCATCCTTTCTGCAGGTTCATAGGGCTTCCGGAGGCAAGCTATTATGGAGTGGATTCCACTCCTGCTTCCAAGCTTGTTTTAATCAGGGAGCACCACCAAACACTGTCCACCATGAGTAACTGTTATCACATTTGACACGTCAGTGTCATAGTGTTCAGCTTCACAGCAACCACAAGTTACCTCTGTACCGCATGTGGACATACCAGTGCTATACGACCTAGAAGAATGTTTGACCAAAAACAATGAAAAACAAGCCTGAGGTTAGAGTCACCCAGGTTTGGCTTGGTAGCATCACTTTTGGTCCACTACACCAACTGGTCTCTCTCTATGTTGTTAAATGCCATCAAGATGTAGGTGACTCAGAGCGACCCTATGAATGAAAGTCCTCAACAATTGCGTGGCTTTCATCCTTTCTCCAGGTTCATAGGGTTTCCAGAGGCAAGCTATTTACAGAAGTGGATGCCACTCCTGCTTCCAAGCTTGTTTGGACCTATAATAAACACCCTTGGATCGTGCAGTCAGATTAGGAGACTTACCGCAGAGGGCAACTAAAGATGTTTGTTTGAAGACTAAGGTGCACCTGACTCAGATCATGGCCTTCTTCATCACTTGTTATGCATCGAAGGGCTAGACAATACAAAAAGATGACAGAGAAGAATTGATGCCTTTGAACTGTGGTGTCAAAGAAGAGTACTGTATAGCTCATTGACTGTCAAAAGAACAAACAAGTATGGAAAAAATCCAGCCAGAATGCTCTTTGGAGGCCATGTTGGTGAAGCTTCAACTCACATATTTTGGGCATGTTGCTAGAAAAGCTTATTCCTTGGAAAAACACTTTCCATGAAAATGTGGAGAGTCAGTAAAAAGTGAGGAAGGCCTTCAGCAAGATGGATTGACACCGTGACTACAACAATGTACACAAGTGTGTCAGAGATTAGGAAAATGGCATAGGAGAGGGCAAAGTTCATAGAGTTGCTCTGAGTAGTATTTGACATAACAACATCATACTATTAGGAAATGCCAGTGGCTTAGTGGTAAGGAATTCTGCAGCCAAACTAAAGCCACATGGTTCAAATCCACCAGCTGCTCTATGGGAGACAGGTAGGCTATCGCTTGTTCAATTTACTCCCTCTGGGAGTCCATTGGAAAATCAGCTGAGTCAGTTCCATCTTGAAAATACCTAACAATGACAAGATAAAAAAACAAAACAACAAAACCCAACAAAAACCAAACCCAAACCAACATCTTAGCTATTAGAATGAGCATATTTTCTACAAATTTCTGCTTTGTATTTCTTCTCATAAATCCAACAAATAGTTATGTGGGTAAAGAAAAACCACATAGTACTCCATGGACCGTTTTCAATGATGTAGGTCTCCAGGCAAAGCCTATTAGAGATATGTTGTTGTTGTTGTTGTTATGTGCCGTCGAGTCGCTTGCAACTCATAGCAACCCTATGTACAACAGCCCTAAACTCTGCTCTGTCCTGTGCCAATTGCACCATCTCTCATACACCCATCCCAATTATCCCAGTCACTGAATCAATCCACCTCATAGAGGGCGTTCCCCACCTGCACTGCCCCTCCAGCCTACCAATCCTGATGTCCCTCTCCAAGGACCAGTCCCTCCTTACAACATGTCCAAAGTATGTCAGACGAAGCCTCAGAATCCTTGCCTCCAAGGAGCAGCCCGGTTTAACCCTCTCCAGGATGAATCTGTTTGTTTTCCTAGCAGTCCATGGTACATTCAATACTCTTCTCCAGCACCACAGCTCAAAGGTATCAATTCTTCTATCCTCCCTAGTCATTGTCCAACTCTCTGATGCATAACAAGTGATAGCAAAGACCAGGGCCTTTATCAGATGCACCTTAGTCTCCAGAGAGACACCATTGCTCTTCAGTACTTTGGAGAGGTCCCTAACAGCAGACTTTCCCATCGCAATACGTATTTTAATTTTCTGGCTACTGGTGCCAAAAGTGTTGACTGTGGAGCCAAGCAAACTGAAGCTGTGTGCAATCTCAATCTCTTCACCATCCACCCTGATGCTGCCAATTGGTCCAGTGATGAGAATCTTTGTCTTCTTGACATTGAGCCTCAATCCATATTGGAGGCTGCAGCAAGTGGTTCAGGTCCTCCTCACTTTCCACAAGGAGGGTTGTGTCATCTGCATATCACAGATTGTTGATTGATCTTCCACCAAGCTTGACCCCACATTCCTCCTCATAGAGCCCAGCCTCCAGGATAATCTGTTCTGCATACAGGTTGAAAAGGTTTGGAGACAGGACACATCCCTGGCGTACGCCCTTCCCAATTTTGAGCCATGCAGTGTTTCCTTGCTCTGTTCTGACAACTGCCTCTTGGTCCAAGTATAGGTTTCTCATTAGCATGATCAAGTGTTCTGGGATTCCCATTCTTCTCAGAGTCAGCCACAGTTTGTTATGATCCACACAGTCAAATGCCTTTGCATAGTCAATGAAGCACAGATAGACATTCTTCTGGTATTCCCTGCTTTCAGCCAACATTAGCTACAGTATCCCTAGTACCACAACCCCTTCTAAACCCAGTCTGGACTTCTGGCAGTTCTCTGCTGATGTGTTGTGCCAGTCGTTTTTGGATAATCTTCAGTAGAATCTTGCTTGCATGTGAAATCAATGAGATTGTTCTATAGTTTCCACACTCTGTTGGGCCACCCTTCTTTGGAATTGGAACAAATATAGATCTCTTTCAGTCAGTTGGCCAAGTGGTTGTTTTCCAGCTTTCTTGGCACAACTTGGTGAGCACATCCAGGGCAGTATCTGTTAGCTGAAATATGTCAATTGATATACCATCTATTCCTGGGGCATTATTTTTTGCCATTTCCTTCAAAGCAGCTTCATTTCTTCCTTCATCACCATAGGCTCTTGCTCATATGTTGTTTCATTAAATTCTTCTGTGTCTGCCAATTACTTTCAATACAGTGACTCAGTCTATTCATTCCATCTTCTTTTAATACTTGCTGGATCATTTAATATTCTACCCAAAGCATCCTTGATTATAGTAACTCGAGGTTTGAACTCGTTCTTCAGTTCCTTGAGCTTAAGAAATGCTGAGCGAGTTCGGCCCTTTTGATTTTCTGACTCCAACTCCTTGCACATTTCATTGTAGTATTTTACTTTGTCGTCTCGAGCTGCTTTTTGAAATCTTCTATTCAACTCTTCAGTATTTTTAATTCTTCCTCATGCTTTGGCTTCTCTGCACTCCAGTGCAATTTTCAGAGTCTCTGCACTCTTCCTGGATGATACCCTTGATATCTTCCTACAACTCATCTGGTCTTTGCTCATATACCCTATTAATCTTAACCAATCATCAAGACACCAAAGAGGGTCTGTCGGTGTATACACGCCATATTTCTGCATACTTTAAATAAGAAATTAAATTTTCCCTTCTAATTAAATCTCTATATTAAATTGAATTTACATACCTATTACTTAACTCTAAACAAGTAACAAGTTAGCACAAAAGAGTTCATAAAAGGAAGAGAGAGTAATTTTCTCCTTACATCTGTACTTGACCTTCAATATCTAAATATTGGAGAGAAAAAAAACCCACACCCAATTGTCACTCATTTAAACAAGTGGTAAAATCATTGATCACTTTTAACAAAAAATTATTTTTAAAAAATGAACTTGTGTCACCATTGTTAGGTGTCATCAAATGGACTATAGTCACTTGCTATGCATCTGAGAGCTGGACAGTGACTAAGATGGACAGAAGAATAACTGATGCCTTTGAACTGTGGTGTGGAGAATAGAGCAGTGAATATCCAATGGATTGCCAAAAAATCAAATAGGCCCATTCTTCGGTGAGATGGAAAAGGCAATCTCCAGTTTCATTTGGAGTGGAAAGAAGCCCCGATTAAGTAAAGCATTCCTTAAAAATAGAAAAAAGGTAGGGGGCATCTCACGCCCTGATTTCAGATCCTATTGCCATGGTGGTTAAGACAGCATGGTACTGGTACAATGACAGACACATAGATCAATGGAATAGAATTAAGGACCCAAAAATCAACCCATCTATCTATAGTTAACTGATTTTTTACAATGAGAAAAAAACCAGTTAAGTGGGAAAATGGCAGTCTTTTTAACAAATGGTATTGGCAAAATTGGAAAAGTACCTGCAAAAGGCTCAAGTAAGATCCACACCTCACTCCATATACAAAAACCAACTCAAGGTGGATCATGGACCAAGGACTAGAACAAAGCACTATAATCTTCATTAAACAAAAGCTTGGAGGAACGTTAGAAATCCTAGTCCACAACATAAACAGTCTTCCAAGTGTCCTGAAAAACCTACAACCAGGAGAGGATAAAATAAATGAATGGGATATTCTAAGAATCAAATCTCTATGCATATCTCAAAACTTTCCCAACAGGGTAAAAAGGGAAGTCACAGATGGGGAAAAAGTATTTGGTAATGACATATCAGATAAGGGACTTATATCTAGAATTTATAAAATACTTGAGCACTACAACAAGATAAAGGTAAATAATCCAATTGAGAAATGGGCACAGGATATGAACAGACACTTCACCAAAGAAGACATTCAGATGGCATGAAGAAATGTTCAAAATCTCTAGCTCTAAGAGAGATGCAAATCAAAACAACTATATCATCTCACCCCAGTCACAATAGCAAAATTTAACAGAGTAGCAAACAACAAATGCTGGTGAGGTTGTGGAGAAACTGGAACCCTTATTCATTATTGGTGGGAGTGTAAAATGGTGCAACCACTGTGGAAGGCGGTGTGGCTATGGCAACCACTGTGGAAGGCGGTGTGGCTGTGGTATATTCACACAATGGAATACTATGCTGCATTGAAAAATAATGGACTCATGCAATATTATTCAAAATGGGTGAACCTGGAGGACATTATGCTGAGTGAAGTATCTCAGTCAAAAAGGGACTAATACTGCATAGTGCCCCTGTTGTAAAACGGACTGACATCGGTGTTGGGGAGAGACTGAGAAAGATGGGTTCAATAATGTATACTGCACTGAAACAGATGAGGGAGAAAACTTTTTAAAAGGGATATGTCATTAGGTAATTTTATCATGAAGGGAGGCCAGAGCAAAGGCTACATAGTGTAGTAGACCTGGGGAAAGATTGTAAAACAATGAAAGAATTTTTCTTTTACTTTCCCAATAGGGTAGTATACTAGGGGGGAGTGTTTGGAGGGGAGAAAAGTGCAACAGTGAATGAATGGAAATCTAAAGTCTCTGTAAATTTTCATTGAAATGAATAATAAATTTTTTTTAAAAAATTCCTGATTGCTTGATACCATGAGTGTTGTTTGTGGATTCAAGTAAAAGTAAGTCATTGACAAGTTCAACCTTTCCTCCATCTATCATGATAGTGTCCATTTGTCCAGCGGTGAGAATTTTTGTTTTGTTGATATTGAGATGTAATCCACATTGAAGGCTTTGATCTTCTGTAGTATTCCAAGCCCTCTTCACTTTCTCCAAATAAGGTTGTGAAATCTGCAAAATGCAGATCTATAATCCCATCCTGATGTGACATTCTTCTTCATACAATCCAGCTTCTTAAATGCTTGACTCAGCATACATATTGAATGGATATGAAGTAAGGATACAAGTCAGAGGCACACCTTCCCTAATATAAACCACACAGTGTTCCTCTGTTCTGTTCAGATGATAGCTTCTTGGTCTAGATTTAGGTTTTACATTGGCACAATTAAGTGTTCTGGGATTTCCATTCTTCTCAATGCTAACCATCATTTGTTATGATTTGCACAGCCAAATACCTTTGCGTGGTCAAGAAAACATAAAATAAACATCAAAAGATGAATTTAGTGAATATTAAAGAATGAGGAATACTAGAAAATTGTTGGTACATAACACATTCTAACTTGCTATTCCTCTAAATTACATTACTACCCAAAACAGGAAGTCTAAGCTTCTGAGCACATCTCTGTGTAATGGAAAGATCTTAATCTGCCTCTCCAATGATACTGTCGTCACTAAGTTAAATGACAGTAAAGTCAGGCTAATTACAGCTTAATGCCCTTCACATTCTCATCTTATAAATGCAGGTAAGTGTGCCATTTTACTCATGCATACACACATTAAATATAATCTTGCCCTGGACTAAATAACACCTAAACACTATTCAGGATAAATAAATGATGCTTTGAGACTAAGTGGGTGTTAATAAAAATTGATTCTAAGCAAGGAGATGCATATTAATGGGCAAACACTGTTTTTCCCTGCATTAATTGGTAAATGTAATAGATAGTTTTTATTTTTTAAATGAACAACCAGAAATTTTGAAGAGTAGAAAAAAATTGGAGTACTATCTTAGTTACATTATTCAGAGTTTTCTAAAATAATTTCAATTGAATTTACATTTGAATTTATTTTTTTCATTCAAAAGATCTTCAATAAATAAAAGTTCACTGTTTCAAAGTGACCAGCAAAGGAGAGAGAAATAATCAGTTGCACTGTGAAAAAGATGTAGAAAAGGAGGGAGAGGAATGAAAATTAATAACCATTATCTTAAAGCTGAAACACTGCTTCTTCAACAATTTAGAACATTACTTAATGATCCAAACAGGCAGGAGAATAATGGCAGGCCTTACTTACCTTTTATATGTAACACTGGACAGGTAAATACCAACCCCATTATTTAAGAATGACTTGCTAAAACATCATAGACAGCCCCTTTTGTGGAACAGCCAGTACACATGACTGATAGTAAAATTCTTCTCCTTCTTGTACCTGCCTGCCTGCTTCGCAGCATTTTCATGAAAGGACCACATCTTATGACCTCATCTTTTTTCCTTGTTTTCTAGGATTTTGAAACTTAGAATCTCTTCTTTATTGCCAGAACAATTAATCACCAACACTGCTCTATTATGATTTTTATTTGAGTTTTATATGATTCATTGCTTTGGCAGTCAATCTCACGGCGCAGTGTAGTCATGTAGGCTGGGAAATCCAAGACAGTATCGCTTTTGTTTACCGGCTGTTGTATATGTGGCCTTGGGTGGAGGGACAGCACAGGAGAGGAAGTACCCGGATGAGATGGATTGATACAGTAACCAGCGCAATGGGGGTTGGTGTGTTGGAATCAATGAGACTGGTTCAGGACAGGACTGGCTTCAGAACTGCTGTACATAGGGTTGCTATGGGTCGCAGGTGACTCGATGGCACCTAACAACAGCAAACAATTCCAAACCCACAGCAGCCTCTTTTCTGCGCATCAACCCAAGCCTGATCTTTATTATCCTTTGATGGATCAAAAAGTAATTAATCATGTGTTGTAATCTGGTGTTGTTTCTTCATCTTACCCCCACCCCCCACCCTTTGATCACCTGGGCTGCTTTGTCTTCATCCTCAGAATTATAATAAAAATATACATCATCATCGTAATTTGTCAGAGATGCTCCTATTTTCCCAGTTTCTGAGGAAGATCCTGTTTCCTGCCAGAGAGAATATCCTGCCCTTCATTGTTTTTGTGGTGGAATTAAATTCTGCTTCCATTTTATTTTTCAAATTCATCTTCATTTCAAGATTTACTTTCTCCAGTAAGCCATTCACTGATTAGTTTTCATTCTTGGTCAGGGTTCCAGGTAAAACACTTTATCTGTAGAGCTGCTTTGAGCCAGCTCCTCGTTGCTGGGCTCTTCAACCACGTAGGTCACCTAGTCTTCTAAATATTGGCTCATGGCCGCCTGTACCCGCTGACAGAGTCTACCATGAGGTAGCTGGGTATCTGCTTACCCCTCTAACCCTTCTTCAAGACTGAATTTATATTTTTAATGTACAAATAAGTAATACAAAGAAAGACGCTTTAAAATTTCAAAACAAATTATAAAAGCACTATAACTTTGGGAGCTCTTTGAGCGAGCTTAATGTTTTCTTACTGGGAGCGCAAAATTATCAGAAGAAAATGGATGCGAGTGTGTCACATTCTCGATTTAACTTTCAGGTTAGCTGTGTCTTCTCGTGCTGCTTACAATAATTGTCTCTCTCTTTTACCTCTTCTGCAAAATGAGCACTACCTTAGAAGACGGCTGTAAGAACTAAACTCTTCTCAGGAGCCTATTTAAACACTGTAGCAGCAGTAGTAGTAATACAATAATGGTGCTCAGATAAATTGCCTTTTCCTGTCAGAAACCATGTGCATTTTAAACTAAATTCCCCCAGCTGCAAACTATTCAAAATAAATGACATTATAATTGATTCACATTATAAAGTCTTGAATCAATCTTTAAAAACCTCACTATCTAAATGATTTGAAATAGTATTATTTCAATAAGTTCAAGAAAGCTCCTCTTATTATTTGTTAATATTTTGACTCAGTTGTTTTCATCCTTAAACATATACACCACCATGTATTTAAAAAGCAGCATTCTCTAAAAAAAAAAAAAAAACCCAAACAAAAAACAACCCCAAAACCCTTTCTATAGATATATATAATATGGGGCCTCTGATCCAGGCATACAGTATAACTAATTAAATAGCTTGCTGCAAAATAAAGTCAGCAAAGTAAACACTCAAAAGAGATAGTGGGCCTCCTCGTCTCTGTTGAACATGTCAAAGTACTGCATTTAAAAATATTTGAAAAATCTGCCTATTTTCCATCTGTTATATTTCTCAGAGGATAACTGGAAGTTCATGTGAAAGTTCATAGCAAGTTTAAACGTGTCATATCAGGTCATTTACAGGGTAAAAGTTCACTGAAAGTTTAGTACTATTTTTTAAAAGTCCAAAATGGAAAAAAGGAATAGATTTACTAATTGCAGTCTTTTTATATGATTACCACCACATTTGCAAGCATCATAAATAAAAATTATAAATTTTCTAAGGCGTGTGCAATGTGTAGGGTAATAACAGTTAAGAACAAGGAAGATGTCTAGTTCTGAATTCTTTGAGACTCCCAGCGAAGCTGTAATTAAATCTTGGCTCTTCTACACATAATCTAAAGTATAATGCCCCATATTTTACACTGTATTGAACACTTTGCATAAACTACATATTTAAAAACAGCAATATAGAGAGAGACATAGATTAAGGGGAAGGGGAAAAATTATCTTGCAGCCAGCTGAATAGTTGTTGTTTGTTGTTATGTGCTGTCAAGTCGCTTGCGACTCATAGCGACCCTATGTACAACAGCCCTAAACTCTGCTCTGTCCTGTACCAATCGCACCATCTCTGAGACACCCATCCCAATTACTCTGATCACTGAATCAATCCACCTCATAGAGGGCCTTCCCCTTCTGCGCTGTCCCTCCACACTACCAAGCATGATGTCCTTCTCCAAGGACCTGTCCCTCCTTGCAACGTGTCCAAAGTATGTCACACGGAGCCTTAGAATCCTTGCCTCCAAGGAGGAGCCCGGTTTGACCCTTTCCAGAATGAATCTGTTTGTTTTCCTAGCAGTCCATGGTACCCTCAATACTCTTCTCCAGCACCACAGTTCAAAGGCATCAATTTTCCTTCTATCCTCCTTAGTCATTGTCCAACTCTCTGATGCATAACAAGTGATAGCAAAGACCGTGGCCTGTATCAGGTGCACCTTAGTCTCCAAAGAGACCCCATTGCTCTTCAGTACTTTGGAGAGGGCCCTAACAGCAGACTTTCCCATGGCAATACGTCTTCTAATTTCCTGGCTGCTGGTGCCGAGAGAGTTGACTGTGGAGCCAAGCAAACTGAAGCTGTGAACAATCTCAATCTCTTCACCATACATCCTGATGCTGCCAATTGGCCCAGTGGTGAGAATCTTTGTCTTCTTGACATTGAGCCTCAATCCATACTGGAGGCTACAGTCCTTGAGCCTCTGCAGCAAGTGCTTCAGGTCCTCCTCAGTTTCAGCGAGGAGGGTTGTGTCATCTACATATTGCAGATTGTTGATAGATCTTCCACCAGTCTTGACCCCACATTTCTCCTCATAGAGCCCAGCCTCCCAGATAATCTGTTCTGCATACAGGTTGAAAAGGTATGGAGATAGGATGCATCCCTGGCATACGCCTTTCCCAATTTTGAACCATGCAGTGTTCCCTTGCTCTGTTCTGACGACTGCCTCCTGGTCCAAATATAGGTTTCTCATTAGCATGATCAAGTGTTCTGGAATTCCCAGTCTTCTCAGAGTCAGCTACAGTTTGTTATGATCCACACAGTCAAACGCCTTTACATAATCAATGAAACACAATAGACATTCCTCTAGTATTTTCTGCTTTCAGCTAAGATCCATCTAACATCAGCTATAATATCCCTAGTACCACGACCCCTTCTAAACCCAGCCTGGACTTCTGGCAGTTCTCTGCTGATGTGCTGTTTCAGTCGTTTTTGGATAATCTTCAGTAGAATCTTGCTTGCATGTGAAATCAATGAGATTGTTCTATAGTTTCCACACTCGGTTGGGTCAACCTTCTTTGGGATGGGAACAAATATAGATCTCTTCCACTCAGTTGGCCAAGTGGTTGTTCTCCAGATTTCTTGGCACAACTTGGTAAGCATGTCCAGAGCTGCACCTGTTAGCTGAAATACGTCAATTGGTATACCATCTATTCCTGGGGACTTAGTTTTTGCTATTTCCTTCAAAGCAGCTTGAACTTCTTCCTTCACCACCATAAGCTCTTGCTCATATGTTGTTTCATTAAATTCTTCCACGTCTGCCAATTCTTTTCAATACAGTGACTCAGTATATTCTTTCCATCTTCTTTTAATACTTCCTGGATCATTTAATATTATGCCCAAAGCATCTTTGATTACAGCAACTCTAGGTTTGAATTTGTTCTTCAGTTCCTTGAGCTTAAGAAATGCTGAGCGAGTTTGGCTCTTTTGATTTTCTGACTCCAGCTTCTTGCACATTTCATTGTAGTATTTTACTTTGTCGTCTCGTGCTGCTTTTTGAAATCTTCTATTCAACTTTTTAGTATCTTGAATTCTTCTTTGTGCTTTGGCTTCTCTGCGCTCCAGTGCAATTTTCAGAGTCTCTGCTGACATCCATTTTGGTCTTCTCTTCCTCTTCTGTCTTTGCAATGACCATCTGCACTCTTCCTGGATGATACCCTTGATATCCTCCCACAACTCATCTGATCTTCGCTCATTAGTGTTCAAGGCCTCAAACCTGTTCCTGAGATGGTTCTGAAATTCAGGTGGGATAGACTTGAAGTCATATTTTGGTTCCCGTGGATTTGGTTTAATTTTCCTCAGTTTCAGCTTGAACTTGCATATGAGTAGTTGGTGGTCTGTTCCACAATCAGCTCCTGGCCTAGTTTTCACAGCTGATATTGAGCTTCTCCAGGGTTCTTTCCACAGATTTAATCCATCTGATTCCTATGCATACCATCAGGTGAAAGCCATGTATATAACCTGCGTTTATGTTTCTTAAAAACTTATTTGCGATGAATAAGTAATTGTGCAAAACTCTATCATCCTCTCTCCAGCTCCATTTCTGTCACCGAGTCCATGTTTTCCAACTACTGAATCTTCTTCTTTGTTCCCGACTTTGCATTCCAGTCACCCATTATTATCAATGTGTCTTGATTGCATGTTCGATCTATCTCCGACTGTAAAAAAGTTGGTAAAAATCTTCTATTTCCTTTTCCTTGCTTCTGCTTGTTGGTGCATATAACTGAATGATTGTGGTATTCACTGGTCTTCCTTGTATGCATTTGGGTATTATCCTGTCACTCACAATATTGTACTTCGAGATGGATCTAGCAATGGCTTTCTTAACTATGAAAGCAACTCCATTTTTCCTCACCTTTTCATTTCCAGAGTAATATATCATATGATCATCCGACTCAAAATGCCCCATGCCAGTCCATCTCATCTCCCCAATGCCTAGGCTCTCACATTCCTTGTCCCAGTCACTAGTGTCTGCTTACAACTTTTCCTCTTCCTTTGTATTTCCATACCTGAAAGCTCAACCTCAGTTGCCCTTTCTGTTATCTACATGTGTTCTGTTGGACATAGGGTTTTCGGAGGCCTGCTATTTCAGAAATGAATAGCCAATCCTTCTTCCTAGTCTGTCTTAGTCTGAATGTTTAGCTATAGAGAAATATCAGACAGACCAGCATTTTACAGAAAAGTGAAAGTTATATCCCTTATTGTGGAGTTAACCATTTGTATCAGTGTTGTCCCTGCTCTTGGCACACGTGTCTTTACCCACTTATTTCCCTGCTCCACCATCCACCAGGATACCCATCCACTTCTACTCACTCCCTTAAACATCCATCTCCCATTGTCTTGTCCTTGATCTGATAGCCTATATATGAAGCTTCCTTGGCTTCTGTGATTCCAAATACGTCAGCTTCAGACAGTTTCTTATGATATGACCATTGTTTCTTAGAGAGGATTTTAAAAAAGCAAAATTAAATTGACCGTATTTGTCAGTATTATTTGCAAAAATGTATTTTATTCTAAGTAAAACATATTTTAAGCACAATTTTTATATTTATACAAGGGTTTACAAGGATAGTTATCAAAGAAAATAACAGTGAACAGAAGTGTAAAATTCAAGGCATAACTTCTTTAAAGATTGAAAATATTTTCTTTCTGTAATTCAGCCAAGGATTCTATATATTGTGATGGAAGGCACATTCTGTTTCTCATTTCTCCTGTCAAGTGCATATCCTCAGCATCACAGTGTAACTCTAAATCTATAATTTGTTCCTTCTATTGAAAAGTACATTTGTTTCTATCTTGCTTGGTCCCTTTTTAGTGTATTACGGATTGTTTTTAATCAATCATAGCATTTATTCATTTATTCATTCATTCAGTAAATGTTACTCATTTTTTACTGTTCATAAGGTGATATTCTTCTACTCTATAAAGAAAAATGTGGTATCAGGATTGGAGGAAATTTGTCAATTACCTTCATTATGCAGATGATACAACCTTGCTTGCTCAAATTGCTTCAGAAGATCAAAGACTGCAGCCTTCTATATGGATTGCATCTCCAGGTCAAGAAAACAAAAATTCTCGTGACTAGACTGATAGGTAACATTATATAAATGGAGAAAAGGTTGAAATTGTTAATAATTTCATCTTACTTGGATCCACAATTAATACACTTGGTACCAGCAGTCAGGAGATCAGGAGACATATTTCACTGTTAAAGTCTGTAGTCAGGGACCTCGCTGAAGTATTGAGAAGCTATGATGTCGGTTTGAGGCCTAAAGTGTGCCTAATTCAGGCTGTAATCTTTTCAAGCACTTGCTGTGCTGCTGAGTGCTAGATTATGAATAAGAATGACAAGAAAAACCGATGCTTTTGAACAATGGTATTGGAGAAGGGTGCTGAATATCCCATGGATGGCCAAAGAACAAACAGATATGTCTTGGAGAAAGTGCAGCCAGGTTGGACGTTGGAGGCAAAGGTGATAAAGCATCATCTCTCATACTTTGGGTATGTTTCTAGGAGAGGCTATTTCTTAGAGAGAGACATCACACTTGGAAAGGTGGAAAAATGGTAAAAGAGAGGAAGATCCTCAACCAGGTAGATTGACATCATGACTGCAGCAATAGGCTTGAATGTTTCAGAGTATCCTGTGAAGTTGGCACAGGATATGGCAGGATTCACATCTGTTTTTCCGGGACCAAAATGAGTTGTGCTTGACAGCACCTAACAACTAACAACAATAATAACAACATCAACATCCTAAAGATAAAGGACCCTGTTGGTGACATTACATGTCAGGCTACTCACGGAAAGGTTGGTGGCTTGAATCCACCAATCATTTCATAGGAGAAGGATGAGACAATCACCTTCTACAAAGATTTCTAGCCTCAGAAACCCCAAAAAGGGTGGCCATGAGTCTGAATCAATGCAAGGAAAATGGCTTTGGGTTTGGTAATGAAAAAGAACCCTGGTAGCACAATGGTTAAGTGATCAGCTATTAAACAAAAGGTCATCAGTTCAAGCCATAGGTACTCCATGATTGAAAAGTGTGGCCATCTGCTTCCATAAAGAGTTTGTAACCCTGGAAACCCGAGGTGGCAGTTCTGCTCTGTCCTACAGGGTACCTATGATTTGGACTTGATGGCAAAGGGTTTAAATTTGTTGCTAAGAATTATAAAAGACACAGTATTTAGTCAAATAAGATTTCTATTTTCAAGAAGTTATTGGAAATAAGGTAAGTTAAAACCACAAACAAATTAATCATACAAGATTGAAATAATTCAGTATCATATAAGAGATACAGATAAAATTACTTAAAAATTCAGAGAAGAAGGCATTATTTCCAGTCAGCAAAGTAACCTCATAGTTAATAACCACCTGAATACATAACAAAGATTCTATTTCTTCTTTGTGGTCAAATTATTATGTTTTAACTAAAAGCAGCCCTTAAAAAAGAACCTCTTTTCAATTTAAGATCCTTAAATCCACTGCTACTGAATTGATTCTGACTCAATTACCCTCCAACCAATTTTGAGGTTATAATCTTCTCCAGAGCTGTAAATTGCTGCTCAGAGGAATTGCCTTTTTTATTTTCCCACTGACCTTTTAATTACCATTGCAACAGCTAATGCACTACGTCACCAGAGTTCTGGAGTTTTCTACTTCATTCCAATAAAAAAAATAATTGGTTGATACTGAAAAAAATTTTAGGAAGTAACATATGAACAAGAGCAAATGGTAATGAAGGGGAAAGTTCAAGCTGCAGAGAAGGCTTTGGTAAAAAAATAAGGTCCCAGGAATTCATGAATACCAATTGACATGTTTCAAATAACAGATACAGCCATGGAAGTTCTCACCATTTCATGCTAAGAATTTTGGAGGACAGCTTCCTGGCCAAATGGCTTGAAGAGATCCATATTTGTTCCCATGTCCAAGTAGGTAAATCCAACTAAATGTGGAAATTATAGAACAATCACATTTGTATCACATGCAAGCAAAATATTGATGAAGATAATAAAAAACTGGCTAAAAAGTACATTGACAGAGGACTTCCAGAAGTTCAGGCTGGATTTAAAAAAAGGCTGTGGCACCAGGGATATTGTTGCTGATGCCAGATGGATCCAGCTGAAAGCAAAGAATACCAGAAGAATGTCTATTTTGTTTTATTGACTATGCAGACCATCTGACTACATAGATCATAACAAACTTTGGCTAACATTGAGAAGAATGGGAATCCCAGAACTTGCTTATAAGAAACCTATACTTAGACCAAGAAGCTGTTGTATAAACAGAACAAGGAAACATTGCATGGTTCAACAAACGAATGGATAGAGAAGCTGTGGTATAGTCACACAATGGAATATCACACTGCATTGAAAAACAAGGAACTCGTGCAATATTATTCAAAATGGGTGACCCTGGAGGACATTATGCTGAGTGAAATATCTCAGTCACAAAAGGACAAATACTATATGGTGCCACTGTTGTAGAATGAGGCTGACATCAGGGTGGGGGTAAGACTGAGAAAAACTGGATAAATTATGTTTACTGCATTGAAGCCAATGAGGGACAGAAGAGTATAAAAAGAATATATTTTAGGGAACTATGATTATTATGAGAGTCCTGAATGAGGGTGCACTAGGAGTGGGGGTAAGGGTAGGGGTGTGCAGGGGGGATTGTGTACTAATGAAGGAGTTTTTCTTTTGCTTTTCAAGGAAAGGAGCAAACTGGGGGTGGGGTGAGGTGGGGGGGTGAAAAGTGCAACAATGAATGAATAGAATTCCAAAAATCTCTGTAGATGTTAAAAAAATCAGGAAAGGTGTTCATCAGGGATGTATGCTTTCTCCATACTTATTTAACCTGTATGATGTGCAAATCATTTAGAAGCTTGAACTCTATGAAGAAGAATGTAGCATCAGATTTGGAGGACGACTCATCAACAACTTTCATTATGCAGATGGCACTCTTGCTTCCTGAAAAAGAAGACTTGAAATGCTTGCTGCAGAAGATCAAGGACTACAGCCTTCAATATGGACTGCATCTCAACAACAATAAGACAAAACTCCTCACCATTAGAGCAATAAGCAACATTATGACAGATGGAGAAAAGATTGAAATTGTCTTTGATTTCTTCTTACTTGAACCCACAATCAACACCCTTGGTACTAGCCAAGAGATCATGAGATACATTAGGCAAGTGCACTGTCAGGGACCCCTCCATATTACTTAGGAGCAGTGAAGTAAGTGTGAAGACTAAGGGGCACTTGACTCAGACCATGACCTTTTCAATCACTTGCTACGTGTCTGAGAGCTGAACAATAAGTAAAGACGGCATAGAAAGAATTGAAGTTTTTGAGTTACGATGTTGGAGAAGAGAACTGAATATCACATGGATTTCCAAAGGGGGAAAAATAGGTAT
The DNA here is from genome assembly GCF_000299155.1 of Elephantulus edwardii. NCBI lineage: Eukaryota > Metazoa > Chordata > Mammalia > Macroscelidea > Macroscelididae > Elephantulus > Elephantulus edwardii. Next base: position 15,779,892 of record NW_006399784.1, read on the forward strand.
GTTCTGGAAAAAGTGCAGCCAGAATCTTCTTTGACTGTGGGAGAATAAGATATTTCATTTTGGTAGGTCAGAATATAATTTTACAATAGAAGTGTGGTGGCAAGGTCATAGATAAAAAGAGAGAGCTAGAGCATTTTATTTTGGTATTTAAAAATATACTGAAAGACAATAAAATAAGATTTATAAAAATGATAAAGCATGTCACCATTTTACATGGAAAGATATTATAATAGAAACGTCAGTTCTAATTGAATTAGACATTTACAATAAACCCTATTAGAATTCTCACCTTTGGATAAAATAATATAAAGATTCGTGTTAAGCATAGAATCACAGAACGGCAAAATAAATTTCAATATCTTTCTTAAAGAGCGAATGAGGAAGAATTTCGCTTCTTCATGCAGAGTATTTTGCCATGCCAACAGAAGAATATTTGTACACGCATGTGTTCTCAAACGTACTATCCTCAGCCAGTTCTGACTCATAGTCACCTTCCCTGGAGGTGTTTCCAAGGCTGTACATCTGAATCAGAAGAGACTGCCCATCTTTCTCTATTAGACCTGCTGGTGGATTTGAACCATCAGAGAAATATAGTCTTTTGATTAGCATCATAACATGCTACAGACTATGCTACCAGAACTCCTTATATGCATCTATTTTTGTAGATAGTTACGTAAGGAGTATAATAAAGACTTGAATGATTACATGTTACATGGGTAACATGGTTGTGTGGGCAGATGCGATGCTGAGAAAGCAGGAGAGAAGTTCATTGACAAAGAATCAGTCAATCAAAATAAAGAAGGCTGCAGCACGAAGGCAAGCACATTCATGCATTTATAACAAAATTCGGTGTGTGTGTATCTAAAGACATTTATTTTTGAAGATGTAAATTAGAGAAACAGTGAGATGGAAAAACTGCTGAAAATTGGCAAGTAATGCAGGCTAGGAGAAGGAGGCTAAGACAGTTTATCTTCCTTGACTATTTCCTCTCACAGACCTCACATTCTTTAATCACAGGTTGCCATCTGAGATCTCAGTTTCTTCATCCCATTATCGACACATTTGAGAAACAAGTATTTAATCAAAGTTTCTCCAGCAACTTTCATTTATTTCTCACTATCTTTCTCTTCTCAAGAGTTTTTTATTCTCCCTCTGTTGTTGTTCCCATTCACCAAGCAATCCAATTATCATAAATTTTTTGTTTTTTTAACATAGAAAATGTTTTATTTTCTTTTTTTTCTCATGGTTGTGCATTTTCTTCTTCCCTCCCCTCTCCACTCCCCGAGCCCTTCCCTCAATGCAACCCTTGTTCAAAATTGTATGTTTAATGTCTAATTACATATTCCTTTCAGACTGTTCTCCCACTCATCTGATCTAATGTAGTGTTCATTATCTATCCACTTTCCCCCTAGTTTCTCCTCAAACCACCCTGATGTCTGTCCTATTATATGACAGGGATTTCATGCAGTATTTGAGCTTTTGTGATTTAGATATTTCACTCAGCATAATGTCCTCCAGGCTCCCCCATGTTACGAGTTTATATTTTTCAATGTTGTGTAATATTCCATTGTGTGAACATACCACAGTTTTCCAATCTATTCATTTGTTGATGGGCGCTTGGGTTCAGTTTTTGCTTATATAAGCAAATCCTTATGTCTTCTTTTCAGAGTGGAGTAAAGAATTTGACTTCACCCAAAGAATTTGGTTTTGTCTTTCTTCTTCATAGATAACTCCTAAAACATTGGAATTTCTTCATTAATTGAAATGTCTTTGATGATCCTTGCAGACTACACCTTCTAGAAGGCTGCATAAGTGACCTGACTTTTAGCTAAGGCAGGGCAGGCCTGAAAGACCCACTTTAGGATATAAGCTGACCTCAGGGGAGAGGAGCTATAGATGAAGTAGTGAAATCCCAGTAAAGGCCCTGAACGTGGAAGCTCCGCAGACTTCCTGGTTAGTGACAGACAGTTGTGTATGTGAAGAGTAGAGCATTTTTTTGATACATGGAAACTTTACAATGGAAGCTTTTCAGACTTTGCCCTACAGGTCTATCATTTGTATTCATTTGCTGCAATAATAAGTACTTCAGTTTCATTAAATTCTGTATTTCTAGTGAAATACCTAACCTGAGGGAGTAGTATGAACCAGTTAGTCAGAAGTAAGTGATGCCTGGAACCCACAAGCTTGCATGTAAAGCCTAGAACCGTCTTGTTGGTCCATAGGACTTGTGAGATCTGACCTAGGGCCATGGGAAGAAAGTACTACAGAAGCAGGTGACTTAAGTTGAAGTCAGGTCTAAGATTGAACTGCCTTGAGACTGATCTACATTTATAACTCACTCACATTTCCCCAACTTTCAATTATTTGTATTCTCACAGCTAACCTGGTATGAAATAACATGGCTGTTTAATGGTGGTGCTACTCTCATAAATGCACCTATGACTATATTGTTATTACTACTACTATGTAAAGTGCTAAAGAGCAAAGCTGTCACTCTGAGGACTATGTCACATCTGATCCAAATCAGGGTATTTTCATTCAACTCATGTTCAAGCAAAAGATATACAACCAATACAGAAGACTGCAAAAGAATTGATATTTTTTCCTTTCTTGCCCCTCTACTCCTGGACCCCCATTTGCTGCATGGTTTGGCATCTGCTTTCTCCTACTCCCTCACTCCCAGACCCTCACTCCACAGTGTTCAGCCCCCTTATTTTTAACCACAGCACCCCTCTTCCTACCTCTGGTTTCATGCCTAGTCCTGAGGGTCCCAGGGTCTCGCCTACCACTGACAAGACTTGTACTCTTTCCTAGAAGGTGATAGAGCTCTGACCCACCACCATCAGGAAAGGAAACCGGCTGCAGTGGCTTCATCCTGAACAGCCACAAAAGAGGAGAGAGGTGAGCAGGTCGACTACTAGCACCAACAGGGAACTGGGGACTTCACTTCTTCGACCTTGCTGTTTCCTTTAGACTTTGTGCAATTTGGAGTAGCTTTCTCCCAACCAGATCCATGAGAAGAAATGGATATGGGGGATAGCCAGTGGTACCAGCTGAGTCTTTGATATTTCACTGTTGGAACCTTGCCTCTTTCCTAGACCTATGTCTGCTCAGACAAAAGCGGCTCTCCACTGACTAGCTACAGATGAGAAAAATGTGTGAATCAGACACTAATACCAACTGAGACTTGAGGACTGCCCTTTGTGGGAAGGGTACTTCCCGCACTTTAACACTTCCTTGTGCCTCTATCTTCTCAGGCAAGAGCCGCTCCCTTCTGACTAGCCAGCCAGCCACAGGAGAGGAGAAGGGTGCACAGGGCAGCCATAGCACCATCTCAGACTTAGGGGCTACATTGTTTGCTACTTGGCTAGACCCCTGTTACTCAAGCAGGAATAGCACCTTCCAATTTCCCCCAATCAGCTTCAAGAGAACAGACAGATACAAAGACTTTGCCTACCCTTGAAGTACCTGGCCCTATGCCCTCTCCAGACCCCAGGCTCCCTTTAGAGAGAGATCAGAGGGAAGCTGGTCTCTAGCCCTCTGTGGTGAGATTCCCACAGGGCTGCACTGCAGATCAGAGAGAAGTTGAAGAACTTTAGCAAAGGTGAGCTTTCCTACAGCACAGGAACAGAAAGGACTCCTGGTATAGTGAGTTTCCCTCTGCCATAAGGGGAACATTTTAAGTCTGCAGCTAATGAATAATATCAGAAAGATAAAAGACTGTCAACAACCCGTGCAGACACAACTGAAATGGCCAAACACACACACACACACACCCCCAAAAAACAAAAGCAAAAACAATTCAGATAATGACAAGAAGGTAGCAGGCAGCTTCAAACATTGTGGGAAAACACAAAAGAAACCCTCTCCTAAAAAAGCAGAGCATATCTCAGACCCAATGAATATTCCAGAGACAGAGAGGCAGAAGAAATATATTGACATGTCATAGCACTGAAAAAACAATGCACTGCAGCAGCCGGAATGTTTTTAAATTTATTAATTATTTTTTATTTTAATGAACGTTTACAGAGGTTTTGGATTTCCATTCATTCATTGTTGCACTTTTCTCCCTGCCTCCCCTCTCACCCCCCGAGTACACGACATTATGAAACCTTCATTCTGGACTCTTGTAATAACTATAATACTTAATCATATATCGCTTTTAAATTGTTCTCGCCCTCATCTGTTTCAATGCAGTATACGTAATTTATCCAATTTTTCTCAGTCTCTTCCCAACCCTGATGTCAGTCCCATTCTACAACAGTGGCACTATGCAGTATTTGTCCTTTTGTGACTGAGATATT